>NC_058130.1:349300947-349376651 GCF_016433145.1 Gracilinanus agilis | reverse complement strand
TATATATATATATATATATATATATAGCTAGTTCTGAATTTTAAGACAGTTAGATCTGGATTTGTGCACATCACATCAGTCCCCTGAAGGGGTCCCATGTAGTCAAGTTGGCACTATTCAAAGTCATAATTATGTAAAATATGGTCATTGGTTCAAGTTAAGGGAAAGGGAACTAGAATGAGCAAAGTGAGCATACTACCCCTTGTTGCTGGTCTCCGTAGTTTTAATTTTAAATTATAACTTCCCTGCCCTGAGACTTCTGTATGAATGTATTTGAAATCATAATTTCTCATATGTCACTAGTCTTAAAAAGATTGATTTTTTTTTAAAAAGGGGAGCTTTAATATATGCACTATTTGATGGAAATTCAGAATCCAGTGCATGCAATTAATTACAGGATTCATTTACTAGACTAACTTTTCATTCAAGGCAGTATCAAGGACTGAGAATTAAAAAGTCCTTGCCTACAAAGAGCTTGTAATCAGATGAGTTGAAGACATTACATGCACATAAATAAATAGGATATGAGGAAGGATGGATTAAGTGCAAAGGAAAGTGTCAAAATGTTAATTGAAATTTAAAGAGGAAAAAGTCCCTTTTAGGTGAGAGGAGGGCCAAGCTAAGGGAGCATTTTATGGAGGAGATAACATCAGAGTTTGGAACTTGAACAAAGAGAAGGATACCAAAAGGTGATAAGGGAGAGGGAGAGGGAGGTGGACTAGGGAGGTCAGGATGAGAATGGAGAACACTAGTTCAGTTGAGAGGTGATGAGGTCTTTCCTGTAAACAGTGTGAGTAAAGGAAATGGTTCAAGAGATATTATTGATTGGAATTCATGGGACAGTGGCTCAGTAATTTTCACTTGCCTGCACTTTCAGTACCAGGATGTCATTCACCTGGGCAAGCTGATAAGCTATTCAGAGGAGGCTAAATGCTCTCTTAGTATTTTCCTTCCTTATCTTGAATATCTACTCTTTCTAGTGCTTTTTCTGTTCTGTTCTCTCTAGGCCTGAGAAGCAGAATTGCCTAGTGGGTAGAGAGCTGGCCTTGTAGCCTGGAGGACCTGAGTTTAAGTCATGGACGAGTTCCTTAATTTCTCTTTGCTTTGGGCCAGAAGCATCAAACACAGAGCTAACTTGTAGCCTACAGCACTTCCAAGTAGGTCTTGAAAAAGACAAAAGTATAATTTGGAAACATTTAACAAAATAAATAAAAATATAGTACAAAAGAGATAAAGTTAATGTGGTTTTATTAGTTGATATGCAGTCTGCAATGATCCTTATATATTCCAATGACCCTGTGTTTCCTACTTTGAGTTTGAAACTCCTGCTCTGGGCAACTCTTGGAGACTGAGTCACAGAGAATATGTCAAACTATGTTGGTAGAAAGAATTTCCACACCTAAGAGTTCTCTGTACCATTGAATTACTCTCCTGGTCTTTATCTTCTGATGTCTAGCGGTACCCTTTCCAGTCCCAAGATAATTCTCTTTAGTAAAAAAAAAAAAAAAATGAAGTAGGCATATATATACATATACACACACGTTAGGTACATATTATATACATACATATGTAAATGTAGTAGGCATAGGAGCATGACTCAAGAGTTGGAAAAGACCTCAGAAGTCATTAAGTCCAAATTCCTCATTTTATACATGAAGAAATTGAGGCTGAGAAAAATTAAGGGATTTTCCCTGGATCACACAATTAAATAGTGTCTGAGGCAGGATTCAAACTCACATGTTTTTGACTTTTAAATCTAGTGTTCTATCATCTGAATCATCCAATTGTCTCTAGTCCAGCCTTCTCTCTATACTTGGTTATTCCTTTATAGTTACCCAAGAAACAATCCTATCCATTCTCTTTGATCCTCTTTTTTCTAGTATAGCAAGCCCCATTTGATGTCCTTATCTTGGTTAGCCATTTCTAGGTCTTTTTGAACATTAGCTTTTCTGACATTCTTACAGCACCATGCCAAACTTTGGTAACCTGCCCTTGCTTTTGTTATGTACCCAAACATATATAAATGCATATTTGTATATGTACATGCAAATATATTTTGCTAAAAAATCCACATGGATTCTTGAGTTCTCTGTATATCCACACCTGAGTCTTTTTTTTTTTTAACAGCCCCCCCCCTTTCCACCTCATCAGGTATATTTCTTTTTTAAGAAATCCATGCTTAAGAGCTTTCCATTCTCTTTCCTGCACAGAATCCCCCAGTAGAATTTCATTCTTGGAATCTCACCTATTTTTTTCCTGAACTCTTTGAAATTTTCTCTCCCCAAATAAAAGATATTTTGCTAGACTATATTTGCCTTCCCATATCCTAAGAGGGAATCATCACTTCCTGCTCATGTTTCCTGATGTTTCTCTGGGTTGGTGAAAAATCAGATGCAGAATAAAAGTTTCATTGGTTCTTCCATCTTGGAAGGAAAGGATTATTGTAAAAGCAAGTCAGATTATTAACTGTCCTTTCTTGATAGAGAGAATACCAGCAGATGTTGAAATAATTGCCTTCCCCATCATAATTATATCATGCGCCTGTGCCAGGCTTATAATCTCTTTGCCAAAGTCATCTATTTTCTCTTTCTGTTTAGGTGGTCTAGCTGATACTTTGGTTGTGCTAAGGAGGAGGATTTTGGTAACAATGGGTATAGAAACAACTGTGGGAAGAGAGTACAGTTAGGAAGTATTGTCAGGAATCTATTGCAATAATCTAGGCATCTGATAATGAGGGGTATATAATATATATTGGGTTGTAGCAGTGAAAATGGAAAGAAGGGGGATTTTTAAAAAATTGTGGAATTAACAATTCCAAATGACTCATGATGAAAAATGCTATTCATTTCCAGAGAGCAGAAATTAAAGTGTGTATGTGTGTGTGTTTGCTTGCTTTCTTTTTCTTTTTGACAACATAGTTAATGTGGAAATAATATTTTCATGACTTCAGATGTATATTTCTTGCCTTCTCAACGGGTGAAGGAAGGGTAGAGAGAGAGAGAGAGAGAATTTGGAACTGAAAATTAAAAAAATAACAAAAAATAGAAATATTATGGACGGAGATTCAAATGAGCAGTCATACTCTGATTAGACATGAAAGATGAGGGAAGAGTCAAAAACGACATCAAAGTTTGAAACATTGTAGACAAAGTGCCTTTGGCAGAAATAATTGACATTTTTAATTTTTAAATTTTAATAATCATTTTTAATTCTTATTCCAATTTCCCTAGGAATTTTAGCTGAACTTGTTGCTGAACTTTTCTTAGAGAGGGAAAAGAGGGAGAGGGAACAAGGATTTATATAGCATCTATTATGTGTCAGTTACAATACTTGGCACTTTAAAGATATTTCATTTGATCCTCCTAACAACCCTGTTATTAAATTGAGGAAACTTAGGTATCCAGAGGTTAAATGACCAGGGTCACACAGTTACTAAGCATCTGAGGGCAGATTTGAATTCTACCCACTTTGTTGCTTAGCTCCTTTTTAAAGATGTTTCTGTTTGGGTTTGTGTCTCGGGCATCTCTTTCACCATAAGACATCTTTAAGGAGGGATTCTCTATGTTTGTCTCTTTGCTCATTCTTGCATCCTTATGTCTTGATTCTGGACTTGGTTGGGACCAGGCTCTGCACACTTAAGGAAAGAATGTCTCTCTTGGGTTCTGCTGAATTCTGAGATGTGTGATTTGAGGATCTCAAGAATAGTTTAGGCAAAGATTACTCTATTACAAAAATGAATAATATAGAAATAGGATTTGAGTGGTAATATATGTATAACCCAGTGGAATTGCTTGTCAACTCTGAGAAGAGGGAGGGAAGAGGGGAGGGAGATAACAAGAATTATGCAACCATGGGGAAAATTTTTTAAAATTAAATTAAAAAAAAGAAACCTGCAAGCTTCCAATGGGCCCAGAGTGATCTGACCTAGGGAAAAGACTGCTGCTTTTCTAGTCTAAGTTTTGCAAATTTTAGGTCCCCATTTGAGTCTGAGCAACCCGATGATCAACTTGCTTTTGGTTTGGCACAGCAGACTAGTACTGGCCCCAGCCATCCTTAGCTAGTGAGAGGACTCTAAATCCAGAGAGACAGAACCAGATTCTCCTTTGGTCTGAGCTCCCTGCTCTGGCTATTTTGCTCTCTGATGGGCAGGGGGCTGGATCTGAGACTTTCCTCTGTTCCTGGAATCAGAGCCACACAGTTGCTCCCTCTGGCCTGGAAATGTTCCTTGCCCAAGTCTGGCATCTCTGTTTATAAGTCCCCCATCCCCAGACTGGACCAGACTTGTTCTGTGACCCAGCCTGAGGGTATGAGTGACATAACTGCCAGCTGGCACCGCATCAAACCTCTCTGTGCACAATCAATGCCACGGGGCACACAACAGGCCCTTTAAAAATCTCCACGCCAAAGGAAAAGTGGGTGTTATTATTGTTTTAGTTGTGCTGTGTTGTCTGACACTTTGTGACCCAATGGGCCATATCAAACCCATTTTTGTTCATGGAGTTTTCTTTGCCAAGATCCTAGAGTGGTTTACCATTTCTTTTAACAGTGGATTAAGACAAACAGAGATTAAGTGGCTTGCCTAGAGTCACAGAGCTAGGAAGTGTCTGAGGTTACATTTGAACCCAAGACCTCCCCTCTCTGGGCCACCTTTTTTCATTTTCATTAATTTCTAACACATTTAGCATTTCCTTCAATAATTAATATGGACAATAATACTACGTAGGTATCCAGAGGCTTTACCAGCCTACCAATGGCACAAAAAAAAGCTTAGGAGCACTCATCCTAGAATTATGGTATGGATATGAATTGGTGAAAGGGTTTTCCTTACTGGGAGTGCTCTCAGCACCCATAAAATGACCCAGGATGTCGGCAAACACAAGAGAAAATCCCAGACGGTGAGGAAGCAGGGGGACAGAACTGGGGGTGGTATCCTTAGCTACCATTCAAACTGTGCTTTCTTTCTTTGTCTCCAACAGGGAGGTACCTACTTCCAAACACCATTGCAGAGCAGTCATGGCTGGCAGCGGCAGAGACCTCCAACCTCATCCGGATGCGCAGCCAGGCTCTGGGCCAGTCAGCTCCTTCCCTCACTGCTAGCATGGTGAGTGAAATGCAGTCTTCATTGGAATCTGAAAGAAAGGACCTAGATGCATCCAGGCGACAACATGGTTGAATTTCAGGGGTGGGATGTGTGTGAGGGAGAGAAATCCGTAGCCATGACATGAGTCATTACAGGTTTACACATCCTGTCCTTTGGTTTGTGTATCATGTTTAACCTGGGCAGCAGGAATTAAATTATTAAATAAGTTATTAATTAAATTATTAATAACTTAAATTATTAATTACTGCCTGCCAGAAATGAACATTGCATCCAGCAATGGGAGATTGTAGAGATTTGCTTTACCTGATTTTTCTTTCCATGTTGAATCTCCTATTTCCCGCGACTTCCTCTTCTCAATTAACTTCCCTGTTTCTCTACTCTTTGCTCTGTTCCTCACCAAGCAACAACAAAAATACACCATTAAATTGAGACAGAAAAAAAAGGGCTCGATTGAAAAACAACATATGTATTAAACCACATTTCCCATTTAGAGTTATCTCATGGGAACCTTTTTTTGGTTCCAGGTTTTACACGCTTGTGTAAAAAAGAGGCTATAAAAATGGCTTTTGCGCTTAGCATTTAAAGTTGTTATCTAATAGGCCCCTCTTCTATTAGGTTCCTGGTTTTATGCTCTTGTACAACAACAACAAAAAGGCTATAAAAATGGCTTTTGTATTTAATTTCTATTAAATGTGGTGAATGGGGATTTGGGTGGCCATGGCAACATCTGCCACAGGAAGATGGGCTTCAAATTCTGTCATGAATAATGCTACAAGAAATACATAATTCTAGGCAGGCCCTTATCTGCATTAGGAGTCATATTTTCTTAAATGATGAAAACAAGTCACATTTGTTCAGATCTTTAAGATTTGGGAGATGCTATTCTCATAGCAAAATGAGGAGTATCTATTTTACAGGTGGGGAAACTGAGAGGTTGTCATTTTTTTCATATTTATTAAATGTTTGAGGCAAGATTCAAATCTGGGGCACCTGAATAAATGTTTTCCAACACTGCCTCTGATGTTTATTCTTGGCTAGCCCACTAATTAGCTATGGAGACTTTGACAAATCACTTAAATTCTTAGTATTTCAGTTTTCTTTATTTGTAAATAAGGATCATGTCCTCAGTTTCCACATCTGTAAAATGAGGGGGATACAATTGGTGGTCAATAAGTCTCCTTACAGCTTTAAATTTGTGATTCTGAGAACCTTCTCCTGATTTCTAAGATTTTTTTTAATCTCTAAAGTACTGTAGATTGATTTCTTAAGCAATTTATGTTCTGGACAATGAAGACACTGACTGTCCTCAAACAAAATTTTGTTGGAATTCCTTCAGGTTAAGCTGCTTTCCTCAAGAACTGTGTGTGTGTGTGTGTGTGTGTGTGTGTGTGTGTGTGTGTGTGCATGCGCGCGTGCATGTGTGCAGAATGAGACTGACATTCCTAAACTTAATATATCTTCTTTTTTTGCAAAAGTTTACACCTAACTATGTTTCAGGTCTCTGGTAGTGAGAGCTTACATTGATCTTTCTTTTTCTTTTCTGAGAAAAGATATTAATGTTTGAGTTACAGTTATGCCTATACCACTTGAGAATTTTAAGTCCTTTTAGCTAGAAACTTATAAAGGAAAAATGATTTCTTAAAAACTGCAGTTTTGCTCCTGCATCCTTCCACAGTAACAATGGTTGGTTTTACTTGGCAATGGTAACTGATGACATTGGTCAAAGCAAGATTGTCACAGGAAGGATGATGGTATTTCAGGTAAGGCATCCAGACATGGGAAACATTTATTTTCTGCCAAACTTCCTGTTTGATATTAAGCTAAGATATTTGGAAACAGGATAAAAGAGATCTTGAGAAATATTGATAGCAAACAAATGAGGAGTTGCAGGAAATTGTGGTAGCCCACTTTCCATTTCCTGCTCAGGATTAATCATTGGTTTAACTACTGCCAACATTTAAATTGAAGATGTTTGTAGAAAGGGAAAAAATCAGAAATACTGAAGAGATTTAATATCTAATTAAATTCAGCTTACACTTAAGTGCCTAGTATGTGGAAGGCACTTTGCTATGAATAAAGAAATAAAACCATGAAAATCTCAGACCTCAAGGAAAGACCTTCCATTTTACTGGGAATGATTTGGGATGATAGGATATATTGTGTAATATGTTGTCTATGCCAGGATGTTGCTCATTTTTTCCCCTCCAATATCATAGATGTCAGGTTAACATCTTCAAACCTGCTTTAAATTTTTTTTATTTTTTTATTTTATTTAAGTTTAAAGCATTTTGTAAGCTTTAGAGTGCTATATAGTTTATAATTATTGTTGTTATTTATGTTGTTATTTTTGGCTGCATGATTTTATCAACTTTTTAGTTAATACTTAGTGGTCAAATGTATTAACTATCTGAATCTCCCTTCCTCTCCCCCCCCCCGCCACTTCTATTGATGTATGTATTATGGTCCTAGGACAATATTGATAAGCTGTTTCCCCCATCTCTTTTGTTTTAATGATTCAGAATAATAGCAGGAAAAGATGATTCCTCCTGATGTCCCCATTGTCTTGATTTCCTCATTATTTAGTTCTTGTTTCAGGTTAGCTATCTCTGTCAAACAGTACATACAGTTATAGTACTAAAAGTCTTGTGATACATTTTTATGTGTCCAACTTATAGCATGAACATTTTTAATAAAATATTTTATTTCCCTCCCCATTATACATAATAATTTTTAACATTCATTTCCCACAATTTTTAGTTCCAAATTCTTTCCTCCCTTCCCTCTTCTGTCTTCTTCCTGAGGTGATAAGCAGTTTTATCTGAGTGATCCATGTGTGATCTTGAAAAACAGATTTCCATATTGGTCATATTGTAGAAGAGTCACACAAAACAACGCCCCCCCTCCCAAAAAAAAAAACAACTCATGTAAAAAAATAAAGGGGAAAATAGTATGCTTTGATCTGCATTCAGAGTCCATTAGTTCCTCCTCTGGAAATGGTTAGCATTTTTTATTATGATTCTTTTATGAATTATCTTAGATCAATGTCTTTGAGAATAGCTAAGCCAGTTGTAGTAGATCACTGTACAATATTGCTGTTAACTGTGTACGATGTTCTTCTGGTTCTGCTCACTTCCCTTTGCATGAGTTCATATTGTTGTTTCCACATTTTCTGAAATCATCTGCTCATGATTTCTTAAAACACAATATTATTCCATTGCAATCATATACCACAACTTGTTCAGACATTCCCCAGTTGATAGACATCCCCTCAATTTCCAATTCTTTGCCACCCCAAAAAAAGATGCTCTTAATATTTTTGTATAAATAAATCCTTCCCCACCCCACTTTAAAAAAATCTTTTTGGGATAAAGACCTAGTAGTGGTCTTGATGGATCAAAAGGTATGCATAGTTTTAGAGCTTTTTGGAGATAATTCTGAATTGTTCTCTAGAATGGTTAGATCAATTCACAACTCCATGGACAGTGCTTTAGTGTCTCAATTTTCCCACATTGCCCCCAACATTTATTAGTTTCCTTTTCTGTCATATTAGCCAATCTGATAGGTACGAGGTGGTGCAGAGTTATTTTAATTTTCATTTCTCTAATCAATACTGATTCAGACATTTTTTCATATGACAATGGATAGCTTTGATTTATTCATCTGAAAACTGTCTGTTCATAGTTTTTGACCATTTATCAATTGGGGAATGATTTGTATTCATATAAATTTGACTCAGTTCTCTATATAATTGAAAAAACGAAG
The DNA here is from genome assembly GCF_016433145.1 of Gracilinanus agilis. NCBI lineage: Eukaryota > Metazoa > Chordata > Mammalia > Didelphimorphia > Didelphidae > Gracilinanus > Gracilinanus agilis. The sequence continues at coordinate 349,367,788 of NC_058130.1, read as the reverse complement.
CCTTTAGAAAAACTTGCTGTAAAATTTTTTCTCCCCAGCTTTCTAGCACAAATATTCTTAAGATTACATAGTGGGAAAAGGTCATGTATTTGATTCTTCTCTCTTCAGGAATCACAAAATAGAATAGAACAGAAAAATAGATAGAATATAGAAATCAAAGAAAAAAGTACAAGAGAGTATATTTAAAAGTAAGGAAACTGTTATAAGCCATTTAAACAAAGCAATTTTGATAAAGAAACAGGAGCTTTGATTTCCTGAAGTATGGTGTAGGAGGGTAGAAGTTCCTTACCATGAGCCGTTTTGTAGATTGTCTATCTCTTCTTTTATTCATGGGGGAAATGGCTAAATCCTCTATATGTGAAACTGATAGTTATTCTTCTCTGTGCTGTAATGGATAACCTATTGAGTTTCTTCACCTCATCTTGTTTGATCTTGTTACTTTGTTGTGAATCCCAAGTTATGTTTTGAAACTTTACAGTATTACCCAGTTTTGACCAGCTTTTGAAATTCCGACATTATACATATACACACATATGTATTCATATATAGTAATACATATGTACATATATGTATATATATATACATATCCTGTTTGTCTTGGAATAGAAAATGAAGGCAACCAAGTAATTGCCTCTGCTGTCATTGTAGAAGAGTTCTAAGCACCCTATGCAAGAGAACTTGGCAATTTTAATTTTTTTATGTTTTTTATTTTTTATGTTTTATGTTTTTATGTTTTTCCTTTTTTTATTTTTATTTTGAATATTTCCCCCATTTTCATTTTAAAAGCAAAAGCAGATTTAAAAAAAAACCTTACCTTCTGTTTTAAAATTGATATGAAATATCAGTTCTAAGGCAGAAGAGAGGTAAAGGCTAGGCAATGAGTTTACTTATCTTGCATTTGAAAGCAGAATATTGCTGAGGTAATAGAATAGAAAGATGAAATGGGTCAGTACATGCTAGGTAGTACTGGGATTTAGGGCCATAAGAGCCAAGAGGAAGAGACACTCAGCTTTCCTGTGTGATAAACTTAGATGATTACTTCAAATTGGTCTTTTGCCCCAATACCTAAAGATTTAAAAAACAAAGGTATGAAAAGTTAAAAATTTTAAATTTTATATACAGCCTTCATAAAATCCCCTGTGTAGCTTTTGAACTTTTAAATTAGGAATTTATAAGCTATAAAGTTATTATTATATAATAAAACATCATAAAATATAAATGATTATAATTTATAATTACATGCAAATGTAATTATATATTTATTATATAATATAGCTTTTGAACTTTTAATTTATAATTATATAATTTCTAGATTTATGTAATTTATAATTATATAATATAATTATGTAATATAAAATGTTTATGTATTTTATAATTATATAATATAAATCATTAGTATAATTTAATAATAAATATTTTGCAATCATATATTTATAAGGTATATAATATATCTTTTGTGTAGCTTTTGAACTTTCCATTTATAAATTTATAGTTTGTGAATTTATATATTTATAATTATATAACCATATTATATAATTCTATAATGTAAGATGTTAGTATAAATTATAATTATATATAATATGCAATATATATTATCAGTATACTTTATGGTTATATAAGATGTACAATTGTATATTTATAATACATAGCTTTTTGTATTAAAATTTTAATTTATAAATTATAAATTTATGTACTTTATAATTATATAATAATGATATAGGATATAAGATATTAGTATAATTATAATAATATTATATTATACAATATATTAGTATAATTTATAATGATGTAATTATATAGGATTATATTATGTAATTATATAATATTGCAAATTATGAACTTAATTTGTAAATATGTAATTTATATATTTATAATTATATAATTAATAAAAGTTTATAGATATGATAGGAATTTCTTGTAATTAATGCTTGAATATAGCAAAATTTCTTCTCATAGGTCGTATAAGGGATTCCATTTTCATCAGCTATTCAACACAACTTATCTTCTTGTCTGCCTAGTCATAGGATTAAAAAAACACCCCACATTGTCCAAACTTTTAGTAAAATTTGAAATGTTTATTAATTTATTAAATGCTTATTTCTGTCATGTCTATAGCATGTTATTAAACTTTAAAAATTATGACATCTTTAAGAATATTCTATGATAAGGTGCAGAAGTTATCGAATTTGAAGTCCTATTGTCCTAGATTAAATATAATTTGGAAATGTTTAACAAAATAAATAGAAAATACAACACAACAACAACAACAAAACCAGAACCACATAGCTATTGAAAGTGTCTGAAATCAAATTTGAACCCAGGACCTCCCAATTTCAGGACTGGCTTTGTCCACTAAGTCACCTAGCTCCTACTAACCTTATTTTGGTATTTTGTTGCTACCTGGAAGAAGAACAAATTGGAGAGAGATATTTTGTTTTTTCAAGTGTGAGAAGCTAGGATGCTATACAGGAGGACTTTATAAGCTGCCTTGTAAAATATGGCAGACTCCGCTGCCAATATGTAAGATATTCATACGTGTCTATGCCCTTTTCTCAAAAGGATGCCAGTGAGATATAAATGAGGTTACTTATGTTGTGGCAGGTGTAGCCTTTAGTAAAAGTGTTGTTTGTCTTTCCTTTAATGCCACAGACAGATTAGAAATCACTACCCATTCTCTGGGTTAGGAGATGAATTCTTAGCCTGAAGTTGTTCCTTTTCCTGGGCTCTGCTAAATGCAGTGGTGCTGCCTCCCCCAGACATGTTGGGCACTGTGGATAACTGGCCTGATGCCACTCCATCCTGAGTAGCCAGAGAGTGGGCAGAATGCATGTTTAGTGTGTGTCTGCCTGCTGGGCTACCAGCCGGGAGTGCTGACGGACTGTCACAGGGATGCTCTGGATGCATTCTTCTGGGGAAGGGAAGAAGTCGTCTCCCATTTGCTTCCTCTGGCTTTCTGTCCCTCCCTCCACATGGATAGTTTATCAGAGAAGCTGCTGTCATCAAAAGCAGATGGATTTATACAGATGCTTCTCTTTGGCAAGCAGACAGGAATTTGGGAGGCAGGAACATAGTAACTTCTCAGTCTGGAGGAAAATAGGAGGGTAGTAAGCGTTGGGGACTAAAATTTGATAATGGTGAATGTGACAGTCATAAGAAATGCCAACTTGTGGGGTACTTAGCAGTAATGGATGAATGTCAGCACTGAAAAAGGAGAGAATTTCAAGAATTCATTCTCTGGTTAATTTTTCTTTGTGGTATCTCCTTCATCCTTCATTTACTTCACATCTCATCCTCACATCCTTTAAATATAAGACTCCAGTTCTCCTGTGTTGTTGTTGTTGTTGTCATCTTTCTTTCTTCCTTCCTTCCTTCCTTCCTTCCTTCCTTCTTCCTTCCTTCTTCCTTCCTTCCTTCCTTCCTTCCTTCCTTCCTTCCTTCCTTCCTTCCTTCCTTCCTTCTTTCCTTCCTTCCTTCCTTTCTTCCTTCCTTCTCTTTCTCTGATTTCTGTTGAACCTGTGACTTAATTTTATATGTTTAAGTTAGTTGCCCCTAAATGACTACACCAATGTATCAATAATATGTAAATAAGTCTTGATTGATGACACATTTTAAAACCAGTGGAAATGCATGTTGGCTATAGGGGGAGGTGTTTGGGAAGGTTAAGGGGAAAGTAAGAACATGAATCATGTAACCATGGAAAATTATTCTAAAAAAATAAAAAAATTAAACCTGAAAAAATTTAAGTTAGTTGCCCCTCTCTGACATTCGGTAACTATTTATTGGACTCCTAATAGGTGTCAGGCACTGAGCTAAGCCCCAGAAGGACAAAAAGGTAAAAGATGATTCCTGTTTAGTAAAACATGCATAGAAATGCACATATCAAATGTAAATTAGAATATGAGGGGGAACAAGCAGTTATTAAACACCTACTATATGCTAGCCATTGTGTTAAGAGCTTTACAATATTTGAATATTTTGCAATATTTATAATATTTCATTTTGTTCTCATAACAAATCTGAGAAGTAGGCGCTGTAAATTTTGATGCTTATTTAATAATTGAGGAAACTGAAACAGACAGCACAGCTTATAAGTATCTGAGGCCAACTTTGAATTCTGGTCTTTCTGACTTGGGGTCTAATGCTCCATCCAATGTGCCATCTTCTTCACCTTTCAGAAGTCAAGCTCCAGATTTGATTGGGTTTGGATTCAATTTAACTTGGTTCAATTCAACAAGCATTAATTACATGCTTATTGTGTGATAGGTGACAACTAGTATTTTATTTTTAAACCTTTGCCTTCCATCTTGGAACTGAGTAGCAGATCCAAGGCAAAAGAGCAGTGAGGGCTAGGCAATTGGGGTTAAGTGACTTGCTAAGGGTCACACAGTTAGGAAGTGTGTGAGATCATATTTGAACCTAGGAACTCCTGCCTCCAAGCCTGGCTCTCTATCTATTCTGCAACCTAAATGCTTCTATTCTGATTTTTCCCCCCCATTTTTAAAAATTTTTGTTACATATAGAAACACTTTTTGACAATTGTTAGACATTATTTTAAAATTCAGATTTTATCCCTGACTACCCTTCCTGAGGTGACAAATCATTTGAATGCAAGTTATATCTGTACTGCAATACATATTTTCATATTGCTCATGCCTTGATAAGAGGCACATACATCACACATACAATAGAAATCTCATGAAGGAAATAAAATGAAAAGTGACATGCTTTGATCTGTAGTCAGCAAAGACCATTTTCATCATGAGTCCCTTGTGGTTATCTTGGAGACATGCTTTGCTGATAATAGTTTAGTCCTCTAAGTTCATCATTGTATAATATTTCTGTTCCTGTACAAACTGTTCTGATTCTACTCCCTTCACTTTGCATCAGTTCATATAAGTCTTTCCAGGTTTTTCTGAATTCATCCTGTTTGTCATTTCTTATGGGGCAATAGTATTCCATTACAACCAAACACTACAGTTTGTTCATCCATTCCCAAGTGATGGACATCCCCTCAACTTCCAATTCTTTACTGTAACAAAAAGAGTTGCTAAATTTTTGTGGGGGACAGGTAGGACCTTTTCCCTTATCTCTGATCTCTTTGGGATACAGACCCAATAGTGGTATTGCTGGGTCAAAGGCTATATATGTATATCCATTTGATTTTAATAGCAACCTTGGGAACCTAACAACCATTATTATTATTATTATTATTATTATTATTTTATGTGAGATAATCGAGGCAGACAGAAGTTAAGTGATTTGTCCATATAGTATATTTGTATAGTATTTATAGTACACATTTGCCCATATAGTAAATATCTGAGATAAAGTTTGAAGTCAAAACTTCCTGAGTCTAGTCCAGTACTCTATCCCCAGCACCATCTTGCTGAAGTTTCTGTATTTGGTTCCTTTAAAAATATTACTTGCTTCTTCTAATTGAAATGATTATATTTTCTGAGTCACTGGAGAATGTGGAACAAAACGTCTTGAAACTATACTAGTATATTCAGAGCCTAGATGAATATTTATAGGATATGTATATGTGTATGTATGTAATATTGTCTTATAAGAAGCTAGGAAAATGTAAAGATTATTTTTCTTATATAATACTGTAAAATATGACATTTTGATAACATTTTAAATTTGTGTGTTACTTTTTGGTTATTTAATATTATACTAATAAACCATTAATCTCAAAAGAAAAATCTGGTATGAGATCCAATTAATACACTCTGCAATTTCATCTTTTAAATCTTATTGTAGGGACACTGTTAGTGCAATTCAATAAATTATTTTGTGATATATTCTTCATATAAAGCTATGAATGAATATTCATTGCTAGAGATTATGATTCTGTCAGCACTGTTTTCCTTTTTTAAAAAAAGCATTTAATGAACAACTAATCTTTTAACAAACATGGTATTGACCCCTTCTCAGTGATCCATCACCTGCCCATCAAAAACTGTATGCATGCCTCATCATTAGTATTCTGAATACCAGGCTGGTCACTGAAGCCTTGTAATCTAAGCTTTTCTTTAGATTACTGCAGCCATCCTGTCAGTTCTTCGCCAGGTTAAGATGTCTATATTCTTCACCAGCTCATGCAAATTATTCCAGATGTCTTTAGATCCATTGTATTCATCAATTCTTATGGCAAAACACATATCCTTATACTGGTAATACCTCAGTTTGGTCAACCATTCCCAGTTTAATGAACATCATTTTGTTTCTAATTTTTGCTGCAGCATAAAGTGGCACTATATTTTTTTACATGTAGTAGATCTTTGTCTTTTTTCTTTGATACGGTATCAAAATAGATAATTTTTAAAAAAATTTTTTAGCAATTGTTTCCCTAACACCTTTTGACCATTAATGTTATCAGCATAATTTTGGTAACCATTTCAGTATTTCTCTGCCCACTCTCTTTCCATGACATTTTTTTTAAAATAGCATTTTTTAACTTTTCCTTCCTTCTTTCCACCATGGCTTTTCCCTCCTCTTTCCTCCCTCCTCTCCCCTTCTCCCCCTGCCCTACCCTCATCTATCCTATTCTAACCTCTTCTCTTCTCTTCTCCTCTCCTCTCCCCTTCATTCCCCTCCCCTTCTCCTTTTCCCCCCTTCCTCTTTCTCTTCCCTGTCCTTTCTTCTCTTTTCTTCTTTTAATGTTATTTTTTATAGAGTATTCTAATAAAAGACTAGGTATCTAGGTGGTGCAATGGACTGTTTGTTGGAACTGAGTCAGGAAGATCCCTCTTCCTGAGTTCAAAGTAGCCTCAGACACTTCCTAAGCTATGTGACCCTGGGCAAGTCACTTCACCCTGTTTGCCTCAGTTTCCTCATCTGTACAAATGAGCTGGAGAAAGAAATGGCAAACCATCCCAGTATCTCTATTAAGAAAACCCTAAATGGGATCATGCAGAGCTGGACACAACTGAACAGCGACTTTAAAAGAGCAATAAGAGATGGTTGACTGTGGTCTGAGTAGTGTGTGAAATCTATCTTTGGATTTCCACAGGAGGTAAAAAGAATCCATTTAAGTGAGCTTATTTTGGGGAACATTTTCAGATGAGGGTAAAGTCATTCTCTGTGGGGAATAGAGATAACATGGACTTTTCTCTGGCTGACCAGATAAGAAGTGACCTATATAGAAACTGAAACAGCAGTATATACACGTCTTCTCCTCCTCTGATTGGTTGGAGAAAAAAACGATGCAGATAGATAGGATTGAAATAATCCTTGTTTTGTTTGGTTAAACTTCAATCCATGTTTTGATTGGTTAAACTTCAGTCCTTGTTTTCATTGGTTAAACCCTGCTGGAATAATTAGGATAAATGGGTTTATAAATTGTGCATTCTGATTAGCTAGCTTTAGAGATAAGATTGTTACTTTCAAGTAACCAGCCAATGGTGAACGAGGGGAGGGACCATCTTTGCAGGTGGGACCAGGATAAAAGAGAGGTCTTTGGTTCCTGTATTTTGTACTTGCTTGCTTGTTGTAACACTGGCTTGTGAGTACCCATTTTTTAAGGATGAAATAAAAGAGACTTTTACACACTGACCCAGAGTTTAAGATTCTTTTGATTAGGTGGTCATTCCTCTCATTTTCTACTAATAAAAGTCAATCCTGGACTTCCTGGTTAAGATGGCAGCAGAGTAAAAAGCAGCGCTTAACCTCTCCTAACCAAAACATACAGGACTCCTCAAGGGGACATAAAAACAAATCCAGACAAACGGAGGGACCCCACAACAGGGTGCAGTGTGGAAGGTACGTGGAATCGGGGCATTTCCATGCTATAAAGGGGTGAAACAGCTCTCACTAAATCACGAGCTGAGCAACACACACACACACACACACACACACACACACACACACACACACACACANACGAGCTGAGACACACACACACACACACACACACACACACACACACACACACACACAACACCTACAACGTCAAAGCCAGCTCAAGAGAAATACAGCAAGTGTGGGGCACCCATTGAGTCATTGGCAGCTTCAGGGCCTGTTCCTGAGAGCAACAAGACTTAGGTCCCCAAAAGGCTAAAGAACGCACACAGACTTTGAGTGGGAGCGCGGAACACAGGCGCAGAGCTCAGGCACGGGTGGAGGCGGACACAGGCGCGTGAGTGAAGGCTCTGAAACGCTGAGTGGGGAACCAGTGCAGACGGGTATACTACTGTGGAAGCAGCACCCTGAGACTTGTAAAGGAACCTCTGGCAGAGGATCAAGCAAGGGGGTCCATCAGGGGGCTTGACCCTGAGAACAACCAGACATGAGACCTCAGGAGCCGAAAGAGCGCAGACAGACCCTGAGCACGAGGATAAAGCTGAGAACAGGCTGGGCTAACAATGGCAACCCAGAATCAGGAAGACAAAAAGAGAAAGATTAACAACAAGAAGAAGAAATCTTTAACACTCAACAACTTTTACACAGAGAAAATCCAGACAACTGAGCAAACAGAAGAGGAGAACAAACAAGCATCCGGACCCTCCCAAAATAATGAAAACTGGTCACAAGCACTTGAAGAGTTCAAATTTGCGATAACGAAAAAGTTGGAAAAGATTTGGCTAGAGAAATGGGAAATAGCTCAAAAGGAAATCAGGCAAGAAAATAAAAGTTTAAAAGTCAGAATTTTGCAATTGGAAAGCAATGCTCAGAAATCAAATGAACTGATAAGCAAATTGAACATCAGAAATGACCAGATTGAAAAGGAAAACCAACAGATTATAGCTGAAAACCAGTCCCTAAAGGCTAGAATTGAGCAATTAGAAGCCAATGATCTCACAAGACAGCAAGAACAAATAAAACAATGTCAAAAGACTGATAAAATAGAAGGAAACATGAAATATCTCAATGAGAAAGTGACAGACCAAGAAAACCGGTCTAGAAGAGACATTTTGAGAATCATTGGTCTTCCTGAAAAAGCAGAAATGAATAGAAATTTGGACTCCATACTAAAATAAATTATTCAGCAAAATTGTCCTGAAGTTCTAAAACAAGAGGACAATATAGACATTGAAAGGATCCATAGATCACCCTTGACACTCGACTTAGAAAAGACAAAGCCCAGAAATATAATTGCCAAATTTAAGAGCTTCAAAGTAAAAGAAAAAAATCTTACAAGAAGCCAGAAAGAGATAATTCAGATATCAAGGAGCACCAATCAGGATCACACAGAATCTGGCAGCCTCCACGCTCAAAGACCGCAAGGCTTGGAATATGATATTCAGAAAGGCAAGAGAGCTGGGCCTTCAAACACGGATCAACTACCCATCAAAATTGACTATATACTTCCAGGGGAAAGTATGGGCATTCAACAAAATTGAAGATTTCCAAATATTTGCACAGAAAAGACCAGGACTGAATGGAAAGTTTGATATCCAACCACAAAAATCAAGAGAAACATGAAAAGGTAAATAAGAAACAGAGGGGAAAGAAAGAAAACTCATAATTTTTAAATTTGCCTTTCTAAGGGCCTCAGTAAGATCTAATTATCTGTATTCCTCTGAGGAGAAATGCTATGTATGAATCTCTGTAGTGAACTCTATCCACTATTATAGATTTCACTATTATAGTAATCAGAAGAATAATTCATAGGGAGAGGGTGGGATACTAAATGGTCTAAGATGATATGGGGGGTGGGAGAGAGGGGTGTGAATAGTAGGGGACACCAAGAGAAACTTGAGTGAATAAGAAAAATAGGATATTCTATTATGCACAAAGAGGGCATGGGAAGGGGAGGGGACAAATACTATTATAAGAAGGAGAGGAAGAGAGCATTAAGAGGTAATATTTAAACCTTACTCTCAGTGTAATCAACCAGGAGAGGGAAGAGTAGCTATATTATCCATTGGGATATAAAACTCTATCTAACCCTACTGAGAAAGTCAGAAGGGATAAACCAAGGGGAGCAGGGGAGTGATGAGGTCAAAAAAGTGAAGAGATAAGAAGGGAGAAGGAATTTATTAGACCTTTAAAAATAAAAAGAGGGGAATAATAAGGGAGGGGGTAGAAAGGGAAATTAATCAAGGGAGGGGATAAGGGATACAGGCTTAAAGCAAACCACTGGTTTAAAAGGAAACAGTTTAAGAAGAAGGGGTAGGAATAGGGGAGGATACGAAAATGTCAGCGAATGCACAACTGATAATTATAACTCTGAATGTGAATGGGATGAACTTACTCATAAAATAGAAGCAAATAGCAGAGTGGATTAGAAACCAAAACCGTACCATATGTTGTCTACAAGAAACACATATGAGACGGGTGGACATACACAAGTTTAAGGTTAAGGGCTTGAGCAAAATTTTTTTGGCGTCAAATGAGAAAAAGAAGGCAGGAGTGGCAATTGTGATTTTTGACAAAGCCAAAGTAAAAATAGATATGATTAAAAAAGACAGGGAAGGTCATTACATCCTGATTAAAGGCAGTATAGACAATGAGGAAATAACACTGCTCAATATGTATGTACCAAGTGGCATAGCATCCAGATTCATAAATGAGAAACTGGCAGAGCTCAAGAAGGAAATAGATAGTAAAACCATACTAGTGGGAGATCTAAATATTCCTCTTTCAGATCTAGATAAATCAAACCAAAAAATAAATAAGAAAGAGGTAAGAGAGGTTAATGAATTCCTAGAAAAATTAGATTTAATGGATATGTGGAGAAAAATAAATAGGTACAAAAAGGAATACACCTTCTTTTCAGCTGCACATGGTACATTCACAAAGATTGACCATGTAATAGGGCATAGAAACATTGCAAACAAATGCAAAAGAGCAGAAATAATAAATGTAACCTTCTCAGATCATAATTCAATAAAAATAATAATTAGTAAGGGCACCTGGACAGGCAAATCAAAAACCAATTGGAAATTAAATAATATGATTCTCCAAAACCAATTACTCAAAGAAGAAATCATAGAAACAATCAACAATTTCATTGAAGAGAATGACAATGATGAGACATCCTACCAAACTCTGTGGGATGCAGCCAAGGCAGTACTCAGGGGGAAATTTATATCCTTGAGTGCATATATTAACAAATTAAGGAGGGCAGAGATTAATGAATTGGGCATGGAACTCAAAAAATTAGAAAGCGAGCAAATTAAAAATCCCCAGATGAAAACTAAATTAGAAATACTAAAAACCAAGGGAGAAATTAATAAAATCGAAAGTAAAAGAACTATTGAATTAATAAATAAGACTAGAAGCTGGTATTTTGAAAAACAGATAAAATAGATAAAATAGTGGTCAATCTAACAAAAAAAGGAAAGAAGAAAACCAAATTGACAGTATCAAAGATGAAAAGGGAGACCTCACCTCTAATGAAGGGGAAATTAAGGCAATCATTAAAAACTATTTTGCCCAATTATATGGCAATAAATATAACAATTTAGGCAATATGGATCAATATTTACAAAAATATAAATTGCCTAGATTAACAGCAGAAGAAAAAGAATACCTAAATAATCCCATATCAGAAAAAGAAATTGAATAAGCCATCAAAGAACTCCCTAAGAAAAAATCGCCAGGGCCTGAAGGATTCACAAGTGAATTCTATCAGATATTCAAAGAGCAACTAATCCCAATACTATAGAAATTATTTGATATGATAAGCAAAGAAGGAGTCCTACCAAATTCCTTTTATGACACAAATATGGTACTGATTCCAAAGCCAGGGAGATCAAAAACAGAGAAAGAAAACTACAGACCAATCTCCCTAATGAACATAGATGTAAAAATCTTAAATAGAATATTAGCAAAGAGACTCCAGCAAGTAATTAAGAAGATCATCCACCATGATCAGGTGGGATTTATACCTGGAATGCAAGGATGGTTCAACATTAGGAAAACCATCCACATAACTGACCATATCAACAGTCTAACAGACAAAAATCACATGATCATGAATGCTGGAGGGGATGTGGCAAAATTGGGACATTAATGCATTGCTGGTGGAGTTGTGAAATGATCCGGCCATTCTTGCTGGCAATTTGGAACTATGCTCAAAGGGCTATAAAAGAATGCCTGCCCTTTGATCCATCCTTACCATTGTTGGGTTTGTACCCCAAAGAGATCATAAATAAACAGACTTGTACGAAAATATTTATAGCTGTGCTTTTTGTGGTAGCAAAAAACTGGAAAAGGAGGGTATGTCCTTCAATTGGGGAATGGCTGAACAAATTGTGGTATATGCTGGTGATGAAATACTATTGTGCTAAAAGGAATAATAAACTGGAGAAGTTCCAGGCGAACTGGAAAGACCTCCAGGAATTGATGCAGAGTGAAAGGAGCAGAGCCAGAAGAACACTGTACACAGAGACTGATATACTGTGGTAAAATCGAATGTAATGGACTTCCGTACCAGCAGCAATGCAATGACACAGGACAGTTCTATGGGATTTATGGTAAAGATGCTTACCCACATTCAGAGGAAGGACTGCAGGAGTGGAAACACAGAAGAAAAACAACTGCTTGAACGCATGGGTTGGGGTGGACATGATTGGGGATGTGGACTCGAAACTACCACACCAATGCAACTAACAACAATTTGGAAATAGGTCTTGATCAATGACACATGATAAAACCAATGGAAATGTGCGTTGGCATGGGTGGGGGGAGTGTAGGGGGTGAAGGGGAAAGTAGGAGCATGAATCATGTAACCATGTTAAAAATGAATATTAATAAATGTTAAAAAAATAGTGGACAAAGCTTGGTAGACAAGCTGAGAATTACTTCTTTCCACCTGAAGAAACAGTATCTGAATACCTTGTTTCAGGAAATAATAAGGAAAATTTCCCAGAAGTAGTGACTACAGAGAGCACCACAAGGTAATATAAGTTTGAGGAACTATGTAGTTACTTGAGGGAAATGGGACTAACCAAGTAAAAGGAGCCAACTCAAGCAACCCCAAGTGCTTTACTGATTGGGGTTTCTTCAAACTTGGGTTAGTTCTCATGGAAAATGGATGCCCAATGGAGAGGGAAGTGGGATTGTTTTGCACAGTTTGACTTTTTATGGGTTTGGGTGTGAATTTTCTGTGTTTTTCTGTTTTTTGTCAGGTCAAATAAAGCCTGTCCTAAAAAAAAAGTCAATCATGTGCCCACACTTGTTGCTGTTTTTCCAACAACACTTACTTTCTGTCTTAGTGATAAATCTAAGACTGAAAGTCCAGGGCTCTGCCAAAAGGGTTAAGTGACTTGCCCAGGGTCACACAGCTAAACCTCAAATATAATATTGTCAAAGGTTTGTGAAAGTTGGTAGATGATTAAGCAAGAATCTAGCAGACATCTGCCAGGACTTCATAGGTTGGAGATCTTCAAGTTCTCTCCTCATTTTTTAAAAATGAATAATATTTTTATTTATTTTAAAAATTTTTATTTTGAATATTTTCTCCTAGTTACATATTTCATGTTCTTTCCCTCTCCCTTAAACCCCGCTAATTCCCCTTAGCTGATGCACAATTCCACTTCTCATTTTTTATAAATATGGAAACTGAGACTTATAAAAGTAAAAAAACTTGCTTAAGGTCAAATACTCATTAAATGAAGAGCTATGATTCAAATTCAGATTGTCTAATTCCAAATCAAATGATTTGTGTATTACTCTGTATTAATCCCATTTTCACTGTTTTCATGAGTAAAATGAGATAATTAAAACCTTTTCCTTGCCTTTCTTTCCTGAGGTAAAACTTTCATTAATTGCCTGCTGCTTCAGAGGAGATTCATGAAAATAAGTAGCAGAATGATTTTAAAACCATGGCTTTGCAAAATACCTAGCTACACAAAGTTTGTTTTTACTTTCTATCTTAGTAACAATTCCAAGTCACACAAATAGGAAATATCTGAAACCAGATTTGAACCCAGGTCCTATGGAATCCAGACTTGGCACTCTATCCACAGTGCCACCTAGCTGCCCTAAAATATAAAGTTTTAAATTAATTTTTAGTCTCTAAATTAAATCATTTGACAGGACCCTTTCCCAGACCACTGCTCTTAATAATTATCCTTGACATAGTCTCTGAACATATACCTTCTTTGGTTGCCAAGGAATTGGGGGCACCTCGAAAAGTCCATTGTAAATGCTTGATTCATTCATACTTGCTGACCAATTAAGTAGAATAACGAATTGCTGATGCTGAGATATGTATCAATCCCATGGTAAATTGCCAGAGACAGAGCACATATGAGAGTTGAAAAACATGGAATTGAAATCTATCAAGAATCAGTTGTAAAATGAGAAGTAGCCCATGTTTCCATCCCTGTCCTGCCTTGGTGGTTGTTGGTAACCTGTTATGCTCTTGTGGTTAATAGAACTTCAGTGTGACTATAATGTCCACACCTGAAGGCATTATTTTAAAATTCAGGGAAAAATATATATATGTATATATATATTTATCCCAAGAGCAGGAATCTCAGTTGTGAAATAGTGCCTTCAGCTGTGGATATTATAATCACATTCTCAGGAGCTCTTGTATTCCAAGAGTAATACATTTCATCGTTATTGCCCTCAGAGCCAGGTACTGTTTATATTGAAAGAATGAATTTTCATAACTCGGCAGGCAAAATAGCAATGGGGAAGCCAAGAGTGGATTATTATAGGTCAACCCTAATCCGTGAAAATAAATCTCATTACAAACTCATCTGGACTCATTCATAAGAGTAGCTAGTGTAACATGAGCATAAATTTAAAACACTACTTAAAATTAGCTATTAAATCTTTGCTAAGATTCTTAACTACTAGTCTCAATGAAGTCATATCCTAAATATGCATGCTTAAGGCAAGTGTGAGTGTTTCCAAGAAGTTATCTGCAGCCACCACTGGGGGAGTCCTGTGAGGTGATTGGCTACGGGATAAATGAAGGACTATATATTTTTATTTTGGTTCATTTTACTCAAATGGCACATAGTCTTTTAAAAATTATTTTAGAGTTTCCCGTGCTCTAATTTTCTTAATTTATAAAATCATTAAAGCAAAGCTGGGAAGAACAGCTATTAAATATTCATGTTAATAATTTTGCAGTAATTTACTAACATTCATTGGGATGGATATTCATTATTCTTCACATTCAAAGAAGCGGATACTTAATCAAATTGCTCTAGCTCACATCTGGGTACCTGGAAAGACATTGTTGCTTACTATAGGAATTAATTGATGAGGTTCATAAAAGGGTTTATAGGATTATAGATTGAAAGCTAGGGCCATCTAGACTAACCACTTCATTTTACAGATGAAACACTGAGGGATAGGGAAGTTAAGTGATTTGTTTGAGGACACACAAGTACTAATAATTACAGGTAGGATTTGAACCCCAAATCCAATTCTAGTTAGGGTTCTTTTCCCTTTTTCAGTACCTACTATAGGCTAGAGTCATTGGGGAAAGCCTTCACAGAAGAGGTGGGATCAGCCTGGAAAGATGCCTGGGATATAAAGAGGCAATGAAGAAAGGTGAAGGAAGGGAGTACTAACAAATTATTATAGAATAAATATAAATATAGAAAATATATAAAGAATATATGTATATTCTTTATATATTTTATATAAGATATATAGATTCTTNTCTAGCCCAGGGCTTCTTAGTCTTTAAAAAAAAATAAAATGGAGTCCTTTTTTATAACTGAAAATTTTTATTTAATTAATTTAGAATATTTTTCCATGGTTATATGATTCATGTTCTTTCTCTCCCCTCCTCCCCCATCCCCATAGCTGACGAGTAATTCCACTGAGTTTTGCATATGTCATTATTGATCAAGACCTATTTCTATATTATTAATAAAATAGAGTTCTTTTGATAGTCTGGAGATACCTAGGGACTTTTTATCAGAATTATGTTTTTAAGTGCATAAAACAAAACACATAGGATTATGAATGAAGGCAGTTCTATTAAAA
The DNA here is from genome assembly GCF_016433145.1 of Gracilinanus agilis. Lineage (NCBI taxonomy): Eukaryota > Metazoa > Chordata > Mammalia > Didelphimorphia > Didelphidae > Gracilinanus > Gracilinanus agilis. The sequence goes on along the minus strand of NC_058130.1, from coordinate 349,351,882 downwards.
TTATTATTTTTAAACTTTATTTTAACATTTAATTTATTATATTTTATTATATAATAAAGTATAATAAACATAGAATATTGCATACATTATAATATAAATATTAACATAATTAATTTAATATTTATTAAATTTTTTTAAAAATAAGTTTATAGACTCCAAGTTAAGAACCCCTGCTTTGGATCAAATTGTTTCTCATTTTATAAGTAGGGGAACTGAAGCCAAGAGAGGGAATGCCATTTGCCCAAAGTAACACCTTGCAGTGGCACAACTGGGACTGGAACCCAGAGCTCCTTGATTCCCAGATCTACTGGTCCTTCCTCTGTACTATAACTTGTATTTTGAGGTACCTAGATGGTGCAGTGCAAAGTGCACTGAGCCTGGAATCGGGAGAACCCGAGTGAAAAATCTGGCTTTGGGCATTTACTAATTGTGTAACCCTGGGCAAGGCACAGAACTTCTCCTTGCTTCAGTTTCCTCCTCCTTTCCAGGGATAACACTTGCTTCCCAGGATTGTCATGAGGATCAAATGAGATAATCTCCATGATGTGCTTAGCACAATGCCTAGTTCCATAGGTGCCATAGAAATGCTAGGTTAGTATGAGTTTTTCCTCTCCAATAAGAATTTCAGTCAATGGTTTGGGGCCATAGGAAGAGGTGTCAGAAGATATGTGTGGATAAAATGACACAATGGGCATCTCTGGATTCACATTTCTCTTTACTATGCTCGGTTGCTTTTGACCCAGAGGGAAAGGGAATTCTGATAGCTCCTGAAGAGCTGAGAACCAAAGATGAACATTCTTGGCTCCAATTCTAGTCTGAGGAGAACAACAGTATATATTAGTAAGAAGAATTTGATTTCCTCAGATAGATGAGGAGACAGAATCCTTCCAGTTGTAGGTTTCTCATCACTGAATACATTTGATTGATAAGGGAAGTTGGGAAACTTGGGGGGAAATCACCAAAGTGCCACAAACACCTGGTCCTGAGAATATTCTTGGCTTTTTTGAGCCAAAAAGACCATGTGGTTCTTTTCTTAGAATGAGAGGACCATAATAATTCCCTGCTGGATTTTGATGGTTTTTTATTTTCATATGGCTTAACTCCAGTGAATCCCTCAGAAAAATGAGTGATAGGGCTAAGTGGAAATGACTAACTCAGATATTCTCTGACATCATAAATCTTCTCTGCTACTATTAAGGAAAAAACTGTGGTGGTTTAATTATGAGAGTGCCCCAGCCTTAATCTTCTTCAGCTTAAGTCCAACAGTGAAGGAAGACATTTTCAGGAACCTGGAAATTACTTTCGTTAACAATATGTAGCAGGAATAATCCTTGGTCATGACCTGAGCATAAAATTACAGAAGAGTGAAATCTGTGTTTAAGAACATATTTCGATGTAATTGATGATTCTGGACTCTGGCCAGGACAGATCTTTTCCCCATCCCGCAGGACCTTTTTAGTGTTGTGTTTGATTCCTAAGTTAGCCACCAGCCTCTGGCACATCTGTTGTTTATTTTCAAATGATTCTTTTCTTTTTGGCTGGCCTTGATAATCCACTTGTATCCAGTATTTCTCATTTCCTTTGACTTTAACTGTCTGCATCTTCTGAACACCAGGCTTAAGATGTCTTTTCACCACTGCTTATTAGTTTATTAGTTAATATAGTAAATGAGGAAATGCAGTAGAATGTTTTAAGCAATCTACTTCTTTAATTATCCTCTGACATAGATTAGACTAGTTCCTTGGTAATGATTTTGGATTTGTCACAGGCACTATTGGATGAATGAGGAAGAAATTAAGGAAAATTGTCCTTAAAAAAAGAATCAAAACTCATTTATGTCAGCTTCCTTTTTATAAAGGGCAGTTGTTTAGAAGAGTCTTTTGTATAATCCTAAACAAAAAAACTAAATATCTTCAAGATTTTATTGCATCTTTCTTTTGAATCTTTGCTCCTTTAGGAGAGGGATAGGGAATGGATCTGCAGTTTGGCACCTACTTTCCATCACATAATGGGCATCTAGAGTGCCAGGAACTCATTTTCTAGAGTTCAAATGTATCCCCATCATTGTAGCTGCTCTCAGTTTTCAACAAGTCTAGGAATGGGGGAAAGATCTCAAAGCATAGAAATGCTAATCACCTCATTTGCTGTTCTGCAAACACAGAAGAATTATCATTAGCTCCTTAGGATGTGGTCAGGAGGGAAAACGCTTTTTTCAGAATTTCCTGTCAGTCTCCCTTTTCTTATTTATTTCCCTTGCTCATGAAAATTGCCACAATCCCAGCTAGCTACTTAAGGTTTTCCCAGTCTAAATAGCATTATTTAATACTTCAAGGACCTATGGTTCTACTGGAAATGTATGCACTCATTCCACCAGTGAAGATTGCAGCCCTTTCATTTCTTAGTAGGTCATTTTCAATGCATTTTTGCAATTGAGGAAAAAAAAAATCAAACACCTGATGATGTATCACCTATAACTTAACTAGATCAATCTTGGACATCTCAGTAGAGCTGTTCTGGTTTAGCATTTGAGAGCCCAGGGTCACCTCCACAGTATGATGAGACTTGGAACTTTAGTGGGTTACATATTCCATTTACCTTATAATAAATAAAAGATGATTTGTTTCATTACTGGCTTAAAGTCAGGGCTGCTGCTGAATTTTGCATTTAACTTGAAATGGCTGAGCTATAAAATGACATGAATTTGTGTAAATTCCTGTAGGAGCAGAAATGGGCCATATTTATTCTTTTTTTTTTTGGCAAGATTTAATGTCTTATGTAGAATACCTTACAGCTAATTTTCAACTCACATTTTTATTGCTTATGAACCCTAATTATTTTTTTCCCAGCATGATGGATGCACTCTGCTCTGTTTATAGGTGCTCAGTTAAGTGTGTTTATTTCTTTTCCTATTTGTTTGCATAAATATGACTTGATCACCTTTTGTGGGTCCCAGACTCATGTGGTGGTAAGATTTGCATGAAAAATAATGCAAAGTTGTGATCACTTTCAATCTGCTTCCTTCCATTTGCTCCTCAATTCTCTGATTAGGTAGGCATAAACCAAATCCCAATAGATTTGAAGAGGCATTCTGTTTTGTTTTCTTGTCCTGGCAAACATCCATCAGTTATACAAGTACAAATGATGGAGGCCTCTGGATTTGTTGGACTTTACCTAATGCTTTTAGACTCCTGTAGAGAAGCTGCTGGTGCTGGGTAATCTCTGTCTTCCTTTGGCATGCCTTTATCTTTTGATTATGATGGAATATAGATAATTGTCTAAAAATTCCTACTGTTTCAGAGTCCAGGGACCATCACTGTTGTGTTATAAGGAAATAAACTAGAACACTTTTGTTGAATAGATTCTCAGGTGTATATCTGGAGGAAATACCCTTGTTTTTAAAAGTGCTCCTGCCAGTACACACAAACACACAACCTTCGTCCTCCTTTTTATTAAACAAAGAATAGCTTGTATTCAAAGTAAACCACAAGATCAAACTTTTAGAGCTGGAATAATCCCTTGAATTCATCTTTAGTTCAGCCCTAGCATTTTACAGATGAGGAAATGGAAGTCCATTGAGGTCGTTAGTAATAAATGGAATGCAACTCCCACTCTATCATTATTTTCTCTATATTATTGTGTCATCGGTACAATTTATCATCCTATTGATTAAAGTGAAGCACCACATTATTTTCAATTCTTAATGGCCTTAAGGCATTAATGGACAACTTGATGGGCAGAATGGAACTTGCATGTAGCATTTCATTTTCAACTCTTAATAGCAGCCTTTCAAACTTATTTATTTATTTAAAATGTCCACACCATTCCACATTTGCATTGAAATAAGATACAAGGAGCCCTTACCTCTCTCTTTTTTTCCTTTCCAACTTTGTTTTTTTTTTTTTTTTTCCTGGGGAGGAGATAAATGAGAGAAAAGATTGCGTACATTTAAGATTCATGGAAAGATTGTAGAATGATGGAAAGAAGAATGTCATTAGGGCAATAAGATACCTTTCTTCCAACTCTGTTTTGAAGAGGAATGGGAGATGGAATTGAAAGGCAAAGAAGGAAGCCTTCGAATAAAAATAGAATTTTAGGTTGTAAGGCATAGAAGCTAGAGTTAATAAAAACAACAAGAAACAACTGAGGGAGAAGTTAAGAACACAGCCCTAAAATATAGTAAATGGGGGAGAATAGTGGTACATGTTGAAGAAATTTTAATGTCTCTTAGCACAGATTCTAGCACATAGAATGTGCTTAATAAATGTCGATTGACTGAAAACCAATGAAAGGAGGTGAATAAAAGTGCTCAAGTATCTCAATCATTTGAGAAGAATAATTCAGAAATAATGTGTGAGACAGAAGTGTTTATGAAGAGTTTTGATAGAATGTTTTTAAAACCAGTGAAAAAGAGCTCAAATCTAATATAAAGGTATATTTTGAATATTTTGAAAAAGGGAATGCCAGTAGAAATAATGGGTGAGAGATTATTTACAAAGATTCCTACTTATAAATAGTTTAAAATATCTAATAAGAGAGATAGGACCTTTATATAAGTAACCAAAATACAATGTAAAATATAATGAGTGACTATAATAAGGGATATGGTAAGATGATAGACTAGAGTTTTAGGGATCTTATTTAGGATTCTTATTTTCGGGATTAATTAGGGATTAATATGAGAGACTGAAAAAGTAGATTTGAGTGCAACTGTAAAGGACTTAGAATGTTAGCTAATATGAGAAGATCTAAGATCTTTTCTAATCATTATGATTTGTAACTTCATTTGACAAGCGATAGGAAGTCACTGCTGATTTTTGAACAGAAGAATGTGATTATTAGAAATATATATTAGAAAAATTAGTATGACATTGATGTAGCATGGATTGGTGGGGGGAGAGGTGGAAAATGATAATTTTAAATTCAGAATAGAGGTCGGGGATGGAAAAGAGATTGGGAACCATCTCCATAGAGGAAACCATTGAAGCTCTGAGAATGAATGAGAAAAATAAAAGAATAATGATAATAATAAACATTTAAATAGTTTACTATATACATGGTACTGTGCTAAACATTTTACAATTATTATTTCATTTGATCCCAACAACAATCCTGGGAGGTGCTATTCCGTATTTTCCAGATAAGCAAATTGAGGCAGAATTTAAGCAATTTGGCTAGCTTCATACAACTAATAAGTGCCTAAGGATAAATCTAAATCTGGGTCTTCATGTCTCCAGCCCCAGTGCCAGCAGGGAAAGCTTAGTGTGTAGAGAAAAATAGAAGATAGCCAGGGATAAGGCCTTAGATCACCTACAATTATATGGCTTTTTTTTTACCTTATTTTTAGGAATGGTTAAAATTACAGAAATGGTAGGAAGGGGGCAGCTGGATGGCTCAGTGAATTGAGAGCCAGATCTCTGGATTGGGGAACATGGATTCAAATCTGGTCTCAGACACTTTCTGGCTATGTGACCCTGGGCAAGTCATTTAATCCAATTGCTTAATCGTTGCCACTCTTCTGCCTTGGAACAGATACTTAGATTATAAAACAGAAGGTAAGGATTTTTAGAAAGAAGGGAAAAGAACTTGTATGAAAGATGGGGTAGGGTGGACTGGAAGCAGCCTAGAGAAACATATACTTGGAAGTTGTTTAGAGTCTTGAGGGCTTTGGTGATCAGGTTCTGAAAGATAATGATGTGACTTGGCCAAGGTCATTATCACAAAGGCTCGGGGTCCCTAGAGTTTGTTTTGCTTGATTATGCATTTTTGTTCCAAGGGAATACTCCTTTTCAATGGAAAAAGAGGAGGTAGGATGATAAGCAGATAGATTTCTTAAATGGAAAAAAAATCAAGTAAAAAAAATTTCCCAGGTGGTAAAAGAGCCAGAAACAGGGGTTCAAATTCCACCTCTTATTCTTGTTATTTGTGTGATATTGGGTAGTTACTTTTTCCTCCTTTTGTGTCAGTTTCCTCAACTATAAAAAGGTGGTGGTAGTGGGTGGATTTGGTGGCTTCTGAGGGTACTGCCTGCTCTCAACTCTTGTATTCTTTTCCTTGAAATATTTGTGCTTTGTGATCCATCATTTTTGACTGTCTTTTGTGAGGTTCTCTGTACTAGGGAACTCTAAATGATAATAAGTTAAATTTTGATTATTTTAAATTATAGTTGATATAGAATTGAATTGCTTATGGTGAGTTTACATCGTTCGAAATGAGAATTATAAAGTAACAGAGGTGGAGGTGGGGGGGATGGCTAAGCTAAATGTCCTGTTAGTGCTAAACCAATGATCCTATTTATTACCCCAGGAAACTTGATTTTAAAAATGTTTCTTAGCTTTAGAATTGTAAAATTGTGCAGATAAAGACAGAGTACTAATAAAAACAGAAATAATTTTTGAAGACTGAATTAAATATTCCTATTACCAGTTTGGTTTCTTGTAGGGTCTAAGTAAAGAAAAGAAAAAAGATTTATTAAACTTTATGTTAGTACTTGAGGTGGCTAGGTGATTCAGTGGGTAGAGTTTGGGACCTGAAGTCAGGAAGCCTCATCTTCCTGAGATTAAATCTGGGCTCAGACACTTAATAAATTTGTGATCTCGGGAAAGTCACTTGACCCTGTTTTCCTTAGTTTCCTCATCTGTAAAATGAACTAGAGATCTCATTTAATTCCCACAATACCTCCAGGAGGTATGTGGTATTATTACCTTCATTTTACATTTGAGAAAACTGATGCTGCCCAGTTAAATGACCTGTTTAAGATCTCATCTAATGTCTGAAAAAAAGATTTGAACTCAGGTCTCCTTCAAGCCCAGCACTCTATCTACTTGACCACCTAGCTGCCTTAAAGGAATAAAATCATTGCATAATAAGATTTTAGTGTTTAAAGGGGCTTTAAAAGAATATTTAAGCTAATTTCCTTATTTTGTAGATGAAGAAACTGATCTTTAAAGATGACAGGAGGTAGAGCTGGAAAAAAAGATTTAATTCTCACACCTCATACAAAATATTTGCTAAAATCTCACTTTGTCTCCACTTTTCAGATAGCAAAGTCAAGACTAGTTATCAGCTCTTCTGAATCCCAGTCCTATGCTTTTCCTATTATGGCTTATTAGGAGATTTTTTTTTCATATAAAAATGCTTATAGTAAATATTAAATGATGAAAATATCATGAAGTCATGAAGAGGCAAAGTAGGATAATAAGTAGGATACTGTCCAGGATTTGGAGTCAAACAGAAGCTAGATTCACATCTGTGAATTCGGTAAATGACTTAAACTCTTTAAGTTCTAGGCACATCTCTAAGAGTAAAAGTTATATATGGAAGGGCTATAGTCTGCTGCAGTGATGAAATTACAGGTCCTTGATGTACTGATATTTAAAATGATATAAAAGGTATTATTTTAAAAAATAAACATGTCCTTCTCATAGAATATTTCCTGGGATGTTTGTGTTACTATTGTCTTTCATTTTGATTGAATGTGCTATATTATAGGATAAGGACTGTGCTTTCTTTTACTTTTTCCCCCCCAAAGAATTTTTATTCATTTATTTCACTAATTATATTTTAACATTCATTTAAAAAAATTGAATTCTAAATTATCTTTCTTCAACCCATCCCCTTCCCATTGAGGAGGCAAGCAATATTTCAGTTCTACATGTGAAGTCATGTAAAAAAGATTTTATATTTGCCATGTTGCAAAATAAAAAAGCAAGGAAGAAAAAGAAAAGTACTTCAACCTATACTCAAAGCTCATCAATTGTTTCTCTATCAGTGTAGAGCTTTTTCTTCAAGGGTCCTTTGGAATTGGCTGGCTTCCATTCTTTCTTTTAGATTGGTGCTAGCACTCTTCCTGATAAAGTGCCTTGCATAGAGGGAGGCATAACAAATATATTTTTATGAACATGAATTATCTGGTCATCTTGATATGCCTTTTCTACCTTGAATTGCCTTTTTTTGTTAGAGTGAAATTCTTTCTAGTCCTGGGATGCACCAAAACTTTGGGAGCACTTTGTTAACCAGTTGGGATGTACAACCTCAGACTTAAGAGGTATGCTGTATCCCTAGGCAGATTTTTTATGGAAGGATACTAAAAAAGAAAAAAGTAAGCCTTTGTTAAATATGTCATTAAACGCCCCTAAATTGACACAAGTGTTGACAGTTATTGTGAGAATTGTTTCAAAACTAATTATGTTAATTAGAATGTAACTTACTAGTAATTGCATGTATTCAAACATTATACCAACACCCTTTGGTACTTTCTTCTGCAGATGTAAGGCATCCATTTTTTTGCTTGAAAAGCTGCAAAATTATAGCTGTGATACAAATAATTACCAACAAATAAAATGAGTTCTTTAGAAATACATACTAATCAAGTAGATATGTGAATGACAGAAATAAATGATAACATGTGAAACACGTAAGACAAGGACAATGATTGTGAAAATATAGGTTTGGTAGTAATCATTTAAATGAATCTTCCCATGGAAATTAATACTAATTTTTTAGTTTACTAAATTTTAAAATAGACTCTTTGCAGCATTTTCCTGGTGTCTCTCAGGTGAGCTTTGTGACAGTGTTTTGTAATCTGCAGTTTAGATTTTAATTTTCCTTTCTTCAAAGTTCCATTTTTTTTATTTCATTTTTATGTCAGGACTGCTTCACCATGAATTCATCAAGAAATCAGATGATACAAAAATGAAACATTTAAGTTAATTAGAACATAAAACATTACACAGGACTTTCACATAATTAACCAAGTATTTTAATAGATAAGAACAATTTAACATAAGTTAAAATATTTTTACTGAATAGTTTTGAAAAAATAAAAACAGAAAATTTAAGACTTGTCAGAAACCAAAACTCTTCAAGGTGTGTCCTCCTAATTAACCCTCCATTGCAATTTTTCTTCATAATCATTTTCTTATTTGGATTTAATGCTCATTTCCCATTGCGGATGTATTTATTTGTTAGCATTTAATATATTTTGGTTTCATAATTTTTAGAGATATGCATATTTAAAAGCTCTGTGTGAGATGCCATTATGAGGCTCTTACCTCTTCTTTAATTGTGATTTGTTGGGGAAGAGTCTTCCAAAGAATTTTGATAAGATTCCCCAGTCTTAAAGTGTCTCCTTCCCTCCTCCACCTCCTTCAATTGTGACTATCATAAACCAGTCAAGGACTATAGGATCCATGATCTTAAACTCTCTAGGACTTGTAATATACCTTACTCAAATTTCTATACTCATGGACTGACATGAAAAAATGATGTACGAGAGTGAAAGGAATTATTTCTTAGTCATTGTGCTCGATATCACTGTGTAATTCTATGGACAAATGTGAAATTCTTTGGCTCTTCCGAGATATTTTATTCACTGTGTGGTTTCATTTGCTGAAATACATGTCTCTTTTAAATAATCATTTTATTTAACAATTCTTCTTTTTCAAACATTAGTTCAAAAGAACAACCCATTGTAAGGATAGGAAAGCCTTGGCAGATGTATGAATTAGAAATTTGTTTTATTAAAAGATTGAAATACTTCAAATAAGAATTTATGAGTTTTACTATCAAGAATGTTAATTGTTTATAAATATGGAAAATGTCCTAAACTTGGTTTTAGATGATCATATAGCCTGACCAAGATAGTCTTATAATCTTGAAATCCATTTGTTAAAAGACTAGAGGGTTTTTTTCCGATGTCCATACTAGAGTTTTCACAATAGTCTTTCTTTATATTTTGACAACCAAGCACTCTCAGTGCCCTGGGAAAGATTGCTTCTTTGTTTTTTTACCTGAAAGCCCAAGGGTTTGGGATCCTGGAGCCGTCTACTGATTTTTTGCCTACCATTCTCTTTCCTTTTCTATGTGACTTTGAGCAAATCTTTTGACTTTTGGACTTCAACTCCCTAATCTGTTATTAGACTATTGGGTTTTCAAGGTTTGTTACAGTTTTCTGGATCCTGTGAATTTATAGTCTTGGCACTGGATCTTGACCACTCAATAGCATATCCGGTAGGATGATTGTTGCTGACCTCTTCCTCTTTTTGTCCTGATCCCTAAAAAGAATTCATAACCCTTATCCCTTTCCTTCCACTCCTTGGAAAATGGTTTACTTAAAGGGAAATTACAGATACACATAGAAACTCACACACAGAAAATTCTGAACCTTAAAAATGTAAAAAGAATGGCAGTTATAATGCTTTACTAGTCTTGTGACCTTATGTAGAACATTTATTTTCCTTGAATCTGCTTCTTTATCTTTAAAATGGGACTAGTAATACCTGCTGAACCAATTGCAAAGTTCAGATGAAATGTGTATGAAATGATTTTCAGATTTGAAAGCTTTATTATTCTCTTAGAGTAAGTGCTAGATTCCAACTTTTTTAAAGTACTGTATTATTTCTACTTTACTGGTACAGTATGAGGTATTAGTATTTTTATTTGTTGGTTTCTCTGTCAAAGATGATAAAATGGAATTTTCAAACTTATCAATAACTTCCTTTTTTCTTTAAAAATATTTTATTTTCCCCAATTACATGTAAACCAATTTTTAAACATTTATTTTTTAAAATAAATTTTGCATTCCAAATTCTTATCCTCTCTTCCTCCCACCATTTCCCTTTCCCCAATATTATAAACAACCTGATATAGATTTTCCATGTGTAGCCATGTAAAGCATTTTTTTTAAATTAATCATTTTGTGGAAGAGATCGCAAATGAAGATGATGATGAAGAAGGAAGGAAAAGGCAGTGGGAATATAGTATGTTTTGGCCTGCATTTGGATTCCATCAGTTCTTTTGCTGAAGGCAGATGACATTTTTAATTATGAGTCTCTGGGATTGTCTTGAATCACTGTGTTGCTGAGAATAACTAGGTCATTCACAGTTGTTCATCAAAAAATATTGCTCTTAATGTGTACATTGTTCTTCTGGTTCTGCTCACTTCATTTTGCATCAATTCATGTAGTTCTTTCCAGGTTTTCTGAAGCCATACTGCTCATCATTTCTTACAGCACAATTATATTCCATTGCAATCATATACCACAATTTATTCAACCATTACCCTTTTGATGGGCAACTTCTCAATTTCCAATTCTTTGCTACTACAAAAAGAGCAGCTATAAATATTTTTGTACAAATAGATTGGTTTCCCTTTTTTTTTAATGATCTCTTTGGGATACAGATCTAGTAATGGTATCGCTAGATCAAAGTTATGTAGTTTTAGAGCCCTGTGGACATAGTTTCTCTTTTCTCTCTATTTTCTCTCCAAAATGCTTAGGTCAGATCACAACTCCATTAACAATGCATTAGTGTCCCAATTTTCCCACATCCCCTCCAACATTTATCATTTTCCTTTTCTGTCATGTTGGCCAATCTGATAGATGTGAGGTCATACTTCAGATGTTTTAATTTGCATTTCTCTAATCAAGAGCAAGTTAGAGTACTTTTTTATGACTGTATATGGCTTTGATTATTTTATCTGAAAACTGCCTGTTCATATCCTTTAACCATTTATGATAGTAGAATATTACAGGGATGATTTTGTAGAGCTATGGATTCAGTTGGGCCAGAATTAACCTGGAATCCCTAAACTTGTTTTTTTTAAATGGATAATTGTATTTCAGTAGAATTGAGCTCTTTTGTAATTACATATATTTTATGTGTTCAGGAACATTATTTAGAAAAGAGGTACATGGGTTTTTTCTAAACTTCCAAAGGGGCTTGTGACTCAAAAAGTGATAAAATTCTTGAAACAAAACCTCTCCGAGGTATCCCCTAAATCTGACATTCTTTTATGTTATTGTTGTCTAAAGAATAAAATCTGATCTTGCTACCAAAGATGAGAAACTTCCTTAGTTTCCTCTTTCTTCAAGACTTTCCCCCTTCTGTCATCATTTTAAAATCAACTAACCTTTTCATTTCTAGAATTATGGCTTGAATAGTTTTAGCTCTGCGTCTGGTGTATATGATTTTATTTTATTTTTTGACATAACATTCCTTCTAGAACTATTCTTCCACAACCATGAGCTCTGATTTGGGGGACCCACTGTCAGGAACTCCCCCTTTTTATCCTCTCTGATCTCCATCCATTTATCTCTGTTGATGGATTTGCTAAAAGCCAAACATTTTTTTAAAGAATTATCTCTTTTTGGCCAAGTTCTTGCATCCCCTGATATATTAAGCATCCTACATGGAAGTTATGTGGTCTACTCTCAGTCCATCATGACTTTTTAGAGCCCCATCTATGAACCTTGTACTTTTCTTCTGTCCCCATCCTACTCTTGGTATGTGACATCCACTCATACAACTCTAGATTTGTTAGTTTATCTCCAAGTACTTTTAGAGAACCATGCCATTCAGATACCTATATCTGTTCATGTTCCCAGCTTGTGACTTACCAAATGAGGATATCATGGCATATGAATGCCCAGAGTTGGACAAGAGAATCTAAAGCCTCTTGTTTTCTCTCAAAACACTAAACAGAGTGCACCATCTTCTACCAGTCCCATTGTTTGCTCTGTCCATGGTCCTATAAATCCAAGCATGAGCTTCAGACCACCAGCTTCCATACTGGCTATTTCTTCCATTTCCTTGTTCTCAAATTGACCCACGTACTCGTCTCACTGTTTTCTATTCATATTTTACTTCCTCATTCACAAAATGTTCCATATTTCATTATTCCAACTCTTTCAGGTTCTTCTTCATTCTTTCACAAACTCATCCAGAAATCACATCTTGCAAATAGCATATCAAGCATGCTTTATCTCCCTCCCTCAAAGCATATATTATCTTTGAATAGATGGACAACTTGTGGGCATATGTAATTTGCCATATGCAGCTGCCATTTCCCTCTTCCAACTAAATGGCTCTCTACCTTTCAACTATCATAGTCCCAAAGTGTCCTTTCTTAGTCCCCAGCATCCTTCCCTTGACTTCTTCCTTGTTAGGCAAAATGACACACATTCCTTAAGCCCAGTCCCTACAGGATGACTCTCCTTGGCTCAGTGTTTCTTCCAACCATCTCTCAGTCCTTAAGACCCTGTACGTGGCACAAGTCCTTTCTTCCTTCTGTGCTAGGGCAAGTTTGTTAAGATTCAGACTTATAATGAAAAATCCTTAAAAACACACACTGTATATATTAACAGAACAGAACATCTCTCACCTCTTCACTCTTTCCCACATCCCTTACTCCCCATAAATAAATGAAGTCTTTAGCACAACACTTTGAAATGAAATTTTAATGCTAAATCAAGTTTAAGGAATACCTCAGATAGGGAGGGGGGCAGGGTGAGGAGGCTTTAATTGAGAGTCTTTAATTGTTCTACTATTTCTTAGGCATACTTAAAAGAAAATTCAAATGTAGTTCTGGGATTTTCTTTTCTCTGGTTCTTCCCTTTATTTTTTCTATCAGCTAACAAAGACACCCCATTGATTTTGCAATGAATTTCACATGTTGTCAAGAGCTGTTAATTATAGAAATTCCATGTCTGCTATGAAATTATTTTCAGAAGCCTACTTGTCATATTGTTTCCCAACGAAGTTTTTAAACCTTTGTCTATAACTGATTTACAAAAACAAATAGGGTGGTAAAGAGAGAGAAAATTAGTATAAGTTGACAGTTAGTCAACCTATTATTTTTGCTAAATGATAGTAGGTACATAAGCTATTTGCTGTGTTCCTAGTGTTCTGAATCCTTCAGTCCCTACTGTATTCCACACAAAATGACGGAAAGGATATAGGCCAGGGAGAATGGGAGCTGACAGACCACAAGAAATAATTCACCTCATCCATCAGGCTTGACATTCCTTGGGTTGTTCTACCTGTCAGAGAAAGGAGACTTGAGTAGGGGTTGAATGGTTCCCACTTGTCTGGCATTTTAAGCAAATCCGAATTTGCTATGAAATTAAGTAAATGCAACTGAACATGCTTCCTTTCAGTGCCATTATCTTACAACCAGTTCAATAACACTAAAGCATGTCACATATTTGTCCCCCTTCCCCAAAATAGAACAGCCATCTGAGCCCAGTGTGCAAGAGAATCTAGTGTGGACACAAATATAATTTCCATCTTGGATTAGCTAGAAATCGAGCTTCTTATTCCCGAGGTCTTATATTCAGTTGACAAATTTGGAAACTTACGTTAGAGTGAAATCCATTTATCATGTCTTCAAATAGCTTTTTAGCATTACAAACATTTACACTCATTTGCTCGTCAGACTTTTAACTAGATCTATTGGTTCACCACGGAACAGAACTGTTTGATCCTCAATTGTGGGTTAGTTTTCATTTCTCCTTTTCTCCCTTGGTTGACCCCATTTTGTTTTAACTTTCAAAATTGAATACATCCCTCTTCACTTAGGTGTGATAAGTCCCTAAAGGACAACATGATATGGTGAATGTAGTGCCAGACTTGGAATTTTGTAAAAGTGGGTCCAAATCCCACCTTGGACATTTATTAGTAGTTTGCCAACTGGTAAGCCTCTCTGAACTTCTATTTCCCCATCTATTTTAAATGGGATTAATAATAGACTTAGTGGCTTCCTTAAAGGATGTTGGTAGGATGAAATGAAATAATGCATGCCAAATACTTCATAGATGCTAGTTGTTGTTGAGTTGTTTTACTTGTCAGTTTTTGACCTCATTTGGGATTTTCTTGGTAAAGATACTGGAATAGTTTGCCATTTCCTCCCCCAGATCATTTTATAATTGAGGAAACTGAGGCAAAGAGGAGTAAGTGACTTCTTCAAGGTCACATAGATAATAAGTGTCTGAGGCTAGATTTGAACTCCGGTCTTCCTTGAACCAGTTCAAGTGATCTATGAAAGCTGCTATTAAAATTATTTGTATATTAAAATTTATTTTTAATGCAAATTGAACTGAATTATTTATATACTAAAATTTGTTTTGACTAAAGATGAACTCTCCCATTGTTTTTGTCACTGTCTTTGCTTCTTCATTTGCTTCAGATTTCTAGGTATCTCTTCACCTTCCCCTTCATTACTCAGCTCATGATTTATTACAACGCAGTTATATTTTCTAGTAGTTCTGCATAGCTGGATTTAGGATTGAGGGAAGAGTCTCTTGAATTGAATATTCATTGTTTATCTTACATTCTTCTTCAGGGAAGCCACAGACCTGGTTCCTGAAAGATCATTTGTCCTTTGTTTTCAAAGAAGACCAGTGACATCATGGGTGATGTTTTGACTTGTGTGTGGTTAGTATTTAAGTGAGGCAGTGTTGCACAGCCTCATTTTCTCTCCCAGAGTCAATCCAAGTCCATTGGCAAGACGAAAGTCAGGATGACAGGTGATGTCCTGAAAGGGAACCTATCACTGAGGGGGCTACTTTTCTCAGAAAGTCAAGAGCATCCACTTTCCACCAACACCTACTCTGGGTTGGCTCCATTAATATCAAAGCCAATATCCCTGGATATAGCTCTAGATGGCAGCATCCACCTCTCTCTGCCTTAAGGCTAGACTAGAAATGATCAGGTCGAACATAGCCCCAAGGATGATGTTTTTGTTTTGTGTGTCTCAGTAGCCTTTGAAGTATGATTTTTTCTTTACCTTATATTTCTAAGAATGTTTGAAATTCAGAAAACTACAATGAGTTGGTTACATAGCTGTGATATCTTTCAGTTAGGACTGATGTGGTCAGCTTTACAGATCATTCCTTATGATCTTGCTTTCAGCATATAGTAAATTAAAAACAAAAACCCCCAACCAGGTTTTTTCCCTCATGTTGTATAGTCTCATAATAGGAATTGGAGAATGCATATAGCTTTTATTATTATTTATTTTCTTGATATTTTATATTATTTTTATAGTACTTATGTCAATATTAAAAATACTTATGTGAATATCCAAACTAGAATAAAGGTATATACACACTTTTATATATATATATATGCATATATATATATATGTTTGTGTGTATAACTTTACATAGATACACATATACATATGCACACATCTATCTGTATATACAGAGAGAGAGAGTTAAAGATGAAATAATCTATTAGTATGCATTATTGGGAAGAAAAATGAACAAATCTCTGGACAACTTTTATCTAAGCACTTCAACTTTGAAAGCTCATAGTTTGGTGAAGACATCCTTTAATTTAAGTCTTTATTAGTAGAATTATTATCTGAAGGCGTTTTGCTGTGAAATTCAAACAAAAATTTACTCATTGATTAATTAATGGTACGAAACCAAGTTAAAACCTCTTTTCTAAAGAAAGCCTTATCTTTTAGAGTGGAACTATAAATAGGAAGATGATTTATAGATTTTCTAATTGTTCTTTCCTATAATGACATGAGTTGGCATAACGTAATACATGCTACAGTCTTTCAGTTTTGAAGATGATACCATCTGTTTAGAAGTAGCTTAAAAGGATGATGTGATCAATAGTTTGACACATTGTATATAACTGAATATTTAAAAAAATTTTAACTGTCACCGCTAATAATTATCATAGTTTCATCTTACATTTTTACATGATTCTTTGTATATTTGTTTATTATGAACTTAACAATCAATAAGCTCCTAAAAGTTAAAAGTTAATACAAGCTTTTTGTTTTTCAAAGCACTTTGATGTACACACTGTTTTTCAAATAACATCTGGGCTACCTGGAGCATTTTGACATCAACTCTTATTTACCAAAGAGTTACCCAGGTAGAGGTCACTCACTTTGATGATATGTAAATTTAATTTCTTTCTGTTCAACAGCATAGGTCTATTGGGCCAGCACCAGAGGGGAAAGAGTAGTTCTGTGTGTGTGTGTGTGTGTGTGTGTGTGTGTGTATGTGTGTGTGTATGTGTGAGCTCGTGCACACATTCTCTGCTTGGTAATCCATCTTGATATTATCACAAAAATCCTCAAATGAATATTCTGTCTTTCTCCAGTTCCATGTTTCTCTGGTTCTTTGATTTTCTGGCTTATGATTCCCTATTGATTTAAACCAAACCCTGACCACTTGATTATGTGACATTGGACCAATTGTGGGACCACAGATCTGTGTCTGCTTTGCCACCATGGAAACTAAGCACAAGTAAAAAAGCTGAATTAAACTTCATGGCTCCAGATTCAGAATCATAAAGTGTATTTGGGTGGTTTATTTGGAAATAAAGTGAGCTGAAGGAGTGCCGCCTTGTCTGTTGGACATTTATTGAGTGAAGTACTGAATTTCTCTGCTCTTGACAGCAAACCACATTGACAAGCTTGGCTGTCGAAAGCCTTTTTAGCTTGCTGGCATCATACTTCCTTCCTTCTATTCTTTCTTTCTTCACAGATTTGAGAGCCTTGACTTTGAGAATGTACTATGTAATGGTGTGGCTTTACAACCAGATGGGTAGGTGTGTTACTTCCATCTGGGATAGGATTTGAACACAACTGGTTACTGAGAGTGTTTTTTAGAAGTTAGCAAGTAGAAAAGAGTTCCTATCCTACATGCCATTCAAGAGAGGTCCTGTAATTTATCATAGGATTATACATCTTCAGTTAGAAGGAATTTCTATTAATATGTCTTCAGAAGCTTTCTAGTCCAACTTCCTTATTTTTACAGACAAGGAAACTGAGCCCCAGAGAAGAAAATTGACTTGTCTGAGTTCACACTGGTAACAAGTGGTTGGACTGGGATTTGTATTAGGGTTAGAATGTGAACCAAGGGCTCTTTGACTGCAAATCTACCACTATTTCCATTGCACCATGGAACACCAATAAACCATTATTTGGAAATTCATGTATCATCTCTGCCACCATCACCCTCACTGCCATCATGGCTAAAATTTATCTAGCTCGTCAAGGTTTTCAGGGCATCTTACCTATGCTGTTTTGTTTACCTAGTAACCTTGGGAGATAGGTGGTCTTAATTATCTTAATTCTTAATTAGGTCTTAATTATCTTAATTCTTAATTAAGTTTTAATAATCCCCATTTACAGATGAGCAAATCAAAGGAGTCAGAGGCTAAATGATTCCAATTTGTTCAGTACACAGCTATTAAGAGCCTACTGTATACCAGACAAGGGGAGCTAGGTAGCACAATGGATAAAACACTAGCCCTGGAATCAGGAAGACTCATCTTCCTGAGTTAAAATCTGGCCTCAGACACTTAATACCATGTGACCCTGGGCAAGTCATGTCACCTTGTATGCCTTAGTTTCCTCATCTGTAAAATGAGTTGGAGAAGAAAATGGCAAACCAACCAGTATCTTTGCTAAGAAAACCCCAAAATGGGATAATGCAGAGTCAGATATGAGTAAAATGACTAAACATCAATAATATGCCAAACATTGTTTCAAGCAATGGGGAATCAAAGAAAGATAAAAGATAGCTTCTCCTGTCATGGAGCTTACAATCTACTGGGGGAGACAACTTGCAAATAACTACATACAAATAAGTTATATGCAGGATGAATTAGAAATAATTCACAAAGGGAAGGAATTAAGATTGGGGGGGATCAAGAGGTCTTGTAGGAAATGTGATACAATAATCATTTAAGTGCTTATTTACTATATGTCAAGCACTGTTCTAAGGGCTCAGGATCCAGATAAGAAAAAAAGACAGTCCCTGCTCTCAAGGAGCTTCTGATAGAATGAGGCAAGACAATATACAAAAGGAAGCTGAAAAGTGAGGACAGAAGGTTAGGGGAATGATGATGATATGGTGGAGGTGAAAACAGGCAGGGTAGTTGATGGCAAATGCAGAGAAAGCTAGCATTTTGAGCCCTGGATCTAGGGAAGTTTGGGAGAAATAACTGGGGACTGAAGAGGTGTTGAGAACCAAAGCTGAAGTCATCTCCATGCTAATGAGTTGTCAGGTGAAGAGGGGAGGGCATGATGATGAGAGAGTTGGGGTTGAAACCAAGGGACCAGCTAAGATTTTAACTGAGACTCAAAAGAAGCCCTGGAAGCTAAGAGGAAGAGATAAGAAGGGAGAACCCTGCAAGCATGAAGGACTTCCCTCCTTGCTCTAGGATCAGCCAGGAGGTCATTGTCATTGAATTGAAGAATATAGGATATGCTCTGAGACCTCACAGATAGCAAAGGTTTTAAACTTTAGATATTCCTAAATCAAAATTCAGCACACAACCCAAAAGTCCACCTACTTGCCTTAGCTTTGATTATCTTATTATCCCAGAAAGTCTTGACACTATCCTCATCATTTTAATTTTAGTTCCTAATGAGGATGAGCGTAAAGAAAGTGGCCAAGTTTTATAGCAACCAAAAGCTTCAAACTTCTGGTCTTGCTGATGCTGTTGGGAGAATTTCTGACATATTGAAGAGCCCCACTTATTTTAGAAGTGGAATTATTCTCACTATAGAGATAATCCCCTATCAAGTGGCTTGCAGTTATTATGGCTTTTCTAAAGGAGCTTTGCTAAAGAATGTCTTTAGAATGGCTGTTGTCAGTGGGGAAAGATACCAATAATTTAGTTAGCCTCAAGATTTCCTGGCTTGATTCAACAACACCCCCAAGTGGTGATGTACCTTTTTCCTTTTTATAGTTATTTAGTCATTTCAGTCCTGACCCCATTTGAAGTTTTCTTGGCAAAGATACAAAAGTGGTTTGTCATTTCCTTCTCCAGCTCATCTTACAGATGAGGAAACGGAGGCAAACAGGTTTAGGTGATTTGCCCAGGGGATCACGTGGCAGTGAATTAGGAAGATGAATCTTCTGACTCCACACCTAGCTGCTCTTTTTATCTTTTTCATTTTTATATTACTCCCTCCTACCCCCAGAGACCCTAAGAGGTCATACTAGGACAGGGTCTAAAATAATACCTCTTTGTAACTTGGCCTTCCTTCATCTTCTTACACCTTCCTCTCCTCCATGTGTTCTGTGTTCCCTCAACACTGGCCTAATTGCTACTCTTTGATCACAGCACTCAGCTCCAGGCTGTGCCTTAGTACTAGCTGCCTCTATCCCCCAAATGCTCTGTACCTTTACCTCCTCTTAGTTTCCTAAGCTGCCTAAGGCAGCTAGATGGCACAATGGGTAAAATACCAGGACTGGAGTCAGGAATTGTCATCTTCCCCAGTTTGAATCTCGCTTCATAAACTTAATAACTTTGTTATCCTCAGCAAGTCACATAACCCTGCTTGCCTCAGTTTCTTGATCTGTCAAATGAACTTGGGAAGGAAATGACAAACCTTTTCAGTATCTCGGCCAAGAAAACCCCAAATGGAGTCACAAAGAGAAGCACGTGACTGAAACGACAGAACAGCAAAGTTTCCTTGATTTCCTTTAAGACTCAGCCCAAATCCTAATTTTCTAGAGGAGATGCCCCTGCTCCCTCAGTTTCTTGTGGCTTCTCCTCTGAATGCCTTCTGACTATTTTGTATCTATCTGGTATTTTCTAGTTTCTTATATTTATCTTCCTCAAAAGTCCCTTGAGGGCAGGCACTTTTTTAAAAAAAGATTTCTTTGCATCCCTGATGCTAAGCACAATGATTGGCACATAGTAAATGCTCCTTGACTTGATTTTATCAGTAGAGCATTTGACATATGTTTGGCAAGCATAGGTATTTGTAGTTACCTGGGCTTGACTCCTGCCTCTGAAGTAATTATTCCTTCTATTTGGGAAGTTGGATGAACTTCCAGTCCTATCACATAATTTAAAATGTTGGGCTTTAAAAAACTCTTCTATTCCTCAAAAAAAAAAAAGATTAACTCTTCAGGTTCTCCCTCCCTCCTTTTTTTATTTACTCTAAAATATATGAAAAGTTTCTTTGTGAACCATCCAGGCATTGGCTGTTTGGACAAGAGCAGGACCAAGGAAGTAAAGGGACTTGGAAAGATTTTGGAGCATCTGGATTGGAAGGGCTTCCCACATTGGAACCTCTCTGCAGACACCTGGGTTCTCCTAGAACCCCAGATCTGTAACTATAATGGCTGCTTCTTGACTCCATGTCTGTAGTTTCTAAACATTGGCTTCACAAACAGTGGATATAGCTGACAATACACTTGGTGCTCAATAATTTGAGAACTGAGAAAAAATGTATATACAACACTGATGGTGTTGTATTACTACCATGAGAAATGATAGATTGGCCGTTCAATTCCAATTAGAATTATCAATTTATTTGGTGATATAGTTTGCAATCCAAACCCTCATGGTGTTCATGGAAGGCTATGGCTCAAATCTCTCCTTCTCCCTTCATAAAAATCAAAAACAAAATCCCCCAAACACTCTAAATCACCACCTGGTAGCCAGGCTCATGGTGATGAGCCCTTCAACTTAGTTAAACTTGTGCTTGGATAGCAAACATAAAATTCATCTCAGGACCTCTATATGAAGCATTTTCACAATGATAGAACTTTCCAAAGTTGGCATGGCTTTCACAGAGTAATATTCATGCCATGAGGAGCCATTGAAGATAGAACTTTAGTGGAATTCTGTGTCATAATCATTATTACAAATTATAGCATAAGTAAGTGAATGCATGAAAAAATAGTACTCATGAACTGTAGACCAAGAAATATACTAAGCCTTGGGTATAGAAATTAAAAAAAAAAACAAAACCTCAACACACCAAAAAAAGCAAAAAACAAGATGGTTCTTATTCTTAAGTTGCTCACATTCTAATTGGAAAAGCCAGCACAGAGAGGTGAATGGTGGCTGGGGAGGGTATCTAGGTCTGGAAAGTCACCGTGAGTGGGGCCATAGAGCAATCAAATGAGATTTTCTTTCCAGGATTCTTAGCATTGATCACTATGCCCAGAGTTAGAGATGGAAAGTCAGGGAGATGGGATACCTGTCTTCAGCCACGGCATGAAGGTACATGGAGAACTGCATGGTGGGTCTGAGTCAGATTAGATGAGGAGAACTCTCACCATTGTGAGTTCAAGATCTCAGGACAGAAACTGGGGTGATATCTCCATAATGGAGAATAATATGGAAATAGCCAGAAAAACATGGTGGATCTGGACCAGTTTAAAAATGGTGAATTTTATATCAATTGGGAAACCAGGGCTGCAGGGGTGGGAGAAGAAGTGTATTAACAGTTAAATTTTTTTTCCTCACAAGTATAGAAGAGAAGGTACTGTAAGTGTTTTAATCTCTATTTTATAAATGAGGAAACTGTGACCCATAAAAGCTCTGAGGGATATGCCCAGAATTCATCTAACAGAAATTTCAATCTTTTTGTAGCCACAGCTCCAAAGCCTCTTTTTAAATAAAAGTAAGAAAGGAAAACAATTTCTTCTGTGTTGTGAAATGTGGAGTGATAGGGGATAAAGAACTGCCATTTTCTTGATATGTGAATTATTTTTGTTTGTCTTGTTTGTCAAACAAAGTTCTTCTACTCCCTCTATATTAGAATCATTGGTTATCTTTACTGAGAAAATGTTAAAGGGAAATAACTCTTCTCACATACACACACACCACCACCACCACCCCGTCCTTTTTGGGGTCAGGGTTTTTTTGCTTTTGCTCTCTTTCTTTCTCTCCATCTCCACCCATAAACATTACATTTCAAAGCTTTGGGCAAGCCTTAGACTATTTCAAATCCCTAATAGAACAAATAAAATATCCAGAGACAGTTAACATCCATCTTATGATAAGTATTTTACTAGCTGAGTCAAGACTGGGAAGAAGAGCAGAGTAAATCATGGTGAGAAGCTTAATTAAGTCATCTGCTTTTGTCCCGTAGTTTCTAAGGGAAGCATATGGACACTTGGACAAATTAAGAGGAGTGCAGGAGCTATTATGTTACTGGGAAGCAATGATGACATTGCCTGCCCTTTGAGTAATGGTCTCTGTCAGGTTTTTGAGCATATTTCTCAGAAAAGGAGAGCAGATATGAAAAAGATCTTCAGGAATATAGTGAGACTTTCAGGGAGCTGGTGACTTGAGGAATCAATAATGTAATTTGTACTTCTACTGTGACTTATCAAAACATCTTAAAGTAGCTTACAAAGAAGTCCAAGTCTCCCACTTTTATATAAAGAAATAGATGACCAAGAAGTTGGGGCAGGATAGATTCCTAGTTTCATTAAACTCATTCCATATCTAGATTTGGACATGAAGGAATAGTAATGTGTTCATGGATGTGCTAGTAAATGTTTAACAACCATTTTTAAACTGTGTATATGTACACAAAAATCTTTTAAATTTAACATGCATTATTAAAATTTTCTCAATCACCTGCTTTATAACAACCAGTTTTTAAATATGTGTACACATATAAAAATCTTTTACATTTAATGTGCATTGTTAAAATTTTCTCCTTCACTTGCTTTATATATAGTCAATTCATAAAAGAATAAATCAAGCCACTGGGGCATTTTCTAGTTTAGTATAATATTCACACTGAAAATTTAAAACAATCGACGTCTTGTGAGCCTATCTCTGATTGAATTGCATCAGAAAAAGTGCTGGATTTGGAATCAGTGGGCTTGAGTTTGAACCCTGTTTTCCTACTTATCACTTGTGTGAGTAGGGGCAAGTCCCTTAATATCTCTAGGGCTCATTTTCCTTATGTAAAATGAGCCAAGGTTGGAGTAGTAGACAATATGAACTCCCTGAACATCCTTCCAGTTCTAAATCTATGACACAGGGAAAGGCCAAAGAATCCATATTTTAGGATGACAAAGCCTGGAGAGTTAGTTTGATTATACTTCACTGGATTTATGATCTCCTTAACATAGGTACTCACTCAAGTAGTATATATTGTGACTTCTTCATACCTTCTCATTCTATGGGATTCTTGCGCGTGTTCTCCACATGCTGTCCACTGAATTTTCTGAGACATCAGGAAGATTCATCTTCATGAATTCAAATCTGACCTCAGACACTTCTAGCTGTGTGACCCTGTACAAGTCACTTAATCTTGTTTGCCTTAGTTTCCTCATCTTTAAAATAAGTCAGAGAAGGAAATGTGAAACCACTCCAGTATCTTTGCCAAGAAAACCCCAAATGAGTTCACAAAGAATCCGACCCAACTAAAAAGACTGAACAATAACATAGAGTAATGTATTTTCCTTAGAGTCAGGAAGACCTGGATTCAATCCCTCCTTCTGACACTTACTAGCAATGTGATTGAGCAAGTCATTTAACCTTTTAGTTTCCCAGCCAACTCTGTAAAACTATAAATGACAGATGGGTTGTCCATCTGCATTGTGCTTTCATCACGGTCTTCTTCATCGTCTTCTTTTGCTGCTGCTTCTCCTCCTACTTCTCTTCCTCTTCTTCCTCCTCTCCCTCCTCTTTTTTTTTAAACTCTTACCCTCTGTCTTAATATCCATTCTAAAACAGAAATGTGGCGAGGGCTAGACAATTTGGGTTAAGTGACTTACCAAGTATATTTTATGCTTGACTCATTTTAGGAAAATTTGTTGGTTGCCCCAGTGCCTTGCAGAGTGCTTAGTGGATGCTTAATAAATACTTATTGAATGAATGAGAACTAACTGATACTCAAGAAAATAGCTAGGCAAATATACCAATGAAAATTCATGACTTTTTTCTTCTGTTCCACTTACAGAAGTGATTGTTGAGATGATCTTGGAATATACAATTCAGATGTCTTAAGAAAAAGGAGCAGAGAAAAATTTAAATTTTTTCATTATTTAAATAAGGCAAAAATGACAATTAAAAGAAACCATATCTCCAGTGTAGCAATATGAAACAGGCACGAGAATATCATTGTTGTTAGATGTACCTTGATATAGTGAAAGGATTTAAGTCAGAGGATGTAAGTGTGAATCTTAATTATGGTACTTAGTAACTGTGATCTTCTTTCTCTAAGCTATTCTGCATATCTGTTTCCTTATCTATAAAGTTTTAGTTGTTGTTCAGTCATGTCTGACTTCATGACCCCATTTGAGGTTTTCTTGGCAAAATAGTGGAGTGGTTTGCCATCTCCCTCTCCACATGTGTAAAATTAACATCTTTAAAAAAATCTATAAAATTAAACAATATGATTTCTTAGATCTTTTACAGATCTAGCTCCTAGATAATTTTTTTTTATTATCTTTGACCCTTAAAATAAAATCTCAGTCTGGAATCTAATATATCCCTTTTGATTGCTTTAGGCAAAATTTAATCTTCAGTGTTTGATTTGCAATAATGAAAGAAATGTCCGGTATAAATATTTAGCAGTATGACCCTGCTTATTTGTGCATGGCACAAATAGACACAAAATGTTGATCAAAATCACTCTGTCCCATATGTTTTAATTGCAAAGGCATGTAGTTTATGGAGTTTGTCTCTATGGAATGGGACCGGAGATGTTCTGGAGCTCACTTAAACTTAAATTAAAACATTAATAATGAAGTTTAAACTAAAAGACATGTCAAAAAACCCTGAAAAAACATTTCCCCCTCTAAAAGGCCACTCGTTAAACATTTGCTGGATAGTACCCAAGCTTAGGTCATGTACAGCACCATGGGATTCATGTCCATGAAAAAGTAATGAAGAAAAGTCTTTAGTGTTATCTCAATCAAGGAAACTGGGAGCAGGTTACTAGGTTGTACAAGAACAGAATTCAAACAGAATTTTTTTGGAGGTAGAGAACTCACTCACAGAGCAGGATGAGAAGGGGACTCAGGAAAGGCAGTCATGGAGAAATAACCTCATAGTCAGGAGTCAAAGGGTCCAAAGTCAGCCTGAGATAGAAGGCAGAAAAGATGATTCCATTACCAAGGAGAGAAGCAATCACCTTGGTCCAGTCAATCAGTCAACAAGCATTTATCAAGCACTTATGCTAGAAGCTAGGGATACAAAGACAGAGAATAAAACAATTCCTTCCTTCCTTCCTTCCTTCCTTCCTTCCTTCCTTCCTTCCTTCCTTCCTTCCTTCCTTCCTTCCTTCTTATCAATTCTAAGACCAAAGTACCACAAGGGCTAGGCAATCAGGTTTAAGTGACTTGCCCAGTGTCATACATTTAAGAAATGTCTGAGATCAGATTTGAACCAGGTCTTCCTGACTCCAGGCCTACCACTCTATCAAATGTGCTACCTAGCTTCCTCGATTCCTACTTTGAAAGAACTTTCCATTTAATTCCAATTAATTAATGGATAATTTTCCAAACTACTTTCAAAGACTTTATATTCTTTTGGGAGTAAGGGTAATTTTTTTCTTACAAACTAAAAGACCAAAGATGTCTCCAGAGTTTTTCAGGTTTAGAATGCTGAGATATGCAAAGGAGGGTGGAGGAGGCAAAAAATCTTGAGACATGGCAAGGGATAGTATTCCAATGGGGCAGGAGGCCATATA
This sequence comes from Gracilinanus agilis, assembly GCF_016433145.1. NCBI lineage: Eukaryota > Metazoa > Chordata > Mammalia > Didelphimorphia > Didelphidae > Gracilinanus > Gracilinanus agilis. The sequence continues at coordinate 349,325,667 of NC_058130.1, read as the reverse complement.
AGAATTTTAATTGTCTCGGACCTCCAGGGGCCCAAGGCACAAGAGTATCCAGGTGGATGAAAATGATACAACCAGCTTGAATTAGATAACCAGGAAGGTGGTGGGTAGAAAGGACTTATTAGAAGATAGAGAGTGAGAAAGGTGGTAACTGCTAGAGATTCTGCAATATCAACTTCAAGGTTGGGAAAACCAAATCTGAAAGGCTGAGGCCACCTTGGAGCATATATCCACCATCTACACAGTTAGAAATGAGGCAGCACTAACCTATCAAAGGGCATGAGTCAGGAGAGATAATGGAAATAGTAAGCCTGAGTTCCCTTTTAAGGTGTAAACTTTATGCTTCTGTAATGGGGGCCATTTTCTCTCAAACCCCACCCCCCCAGTTTATTCAGACTTTTCATTCCTGATTCACGGTGCCCAAATGTAAACTTTTTAGGGGAAGGATGAGGGGATAGTGAGTGCTTAGGGGATGGAGCTGCTTCCAGTCCCATGGAGTCATTACTGATGGCTTTCATTGTGTTGATGGAGAACCCTCTTATTTGCTGAAGACACCGATGACTAGAATTGAGGATAGGGAAGGAAGTATCTAACTCCCTCGGCTCTCTCTTCCTTTCTACCTATGAATCCTGTTAGGTCTGTTGAGAGCTTTGTCCTGATAGTCATTTGGGGAAGGGATTGTTGGTCCATTCCCCCATTTCAGCCTCCAAGAGACTATAAACTTAATGTAGTAATTGAAGCACATAATAAATAATAAAGAACATAATAAATAATAAAATGCTTTAAGATTTGGAAAGCACTTTACAAATATGTTCTTATTTGACTCCCCACCCCAACTCTGGGAGCTTAGTGCTATTATTATCTCTATTTTTGAGGAAACAGAGGCAGATGGTCGGTAAGTGACTTGTCTGGAGTCAGCTAATCAACTATTCAATGTTCTAAGGTCATATTTGAACAAAAATCTTCTTGACTTCAAGTCCTGTGTTCTGTTTCCAAATTCTACCCAGGCAAGCCTAAGCCAATGTTGAGGCTACCTCTTTTTCACATCTTCCCTTTTTCTGATATTGGACCATGTGTGGGGCAAACTGTGGTCCAATGGTCAAGTTCTGTGGCTCACCTGTTTTTGTCCTGCCTGGGAGATAAGAATGGAACTGTTGGTTGAGTCCTGATGGGTTCATGTGGCTGCTTGGAACCAGGAATGGCAACTCTGAGCATGTTCTATGAGAGTGGTAGTGGCTTCCAATAGACTTAATCATCTGCTATACTATTCCCCTCCTGCCTTCCCCCCCCCCCATTTCCTTTGCAGCACTTTGTACCCCTTTCAAAAACATCTAGAGCATATTGTGTTGTTTTTCCAGAAGTAAAGGAAGTGTCTGGGAAAGGAAGGAATCTACATTCTTTTTTCTTTAGGGAACGGGTTCAGAGGAAGCAATAGCATCAAAAAAATCATCAGGAGTTCTTAACATTTTTTGGTAACACAGACCTCTTCGGCAGTATGGGGAAGCCTATGGAAGTTGCCTCAAAATAATGGCTTTAATCCATGATAAAATACAAAGGATTGGAAAGGAAATAGATTATATTGAAATACAGTTATCAAAATTAGGGGAAAAAAACAAGATGCTGCATTATGATCCTGAAATAATGGTTAGAAGTGGGCTAGATCCCTGAGTTTCTTGAAGCTAAAAAAGGGTTTTAGCTTCTCACAGGGTTGTGGGAAACTACAGCAGCTCCTCTTCCCATCCCACATTTGCCCCAAACTATGAAAACTGAAGGCTAGAGTTTAGAAGGAAAAAAATATTTAAAAGAGCAACTTAAAGCTTTGAAAATGTTATGTTATACAATGAAAATATAATTTTCAGAATAATTCTTTGCCTGGGAAAGTCAGGCATGAAGCATCTTGAGCCTGGATAAAGCTGTAATGAAGCTCTGTATTCTGTCTTCTAAATGTTATGAGACAGGAAACCAAATACCGAACAATGATGAATAAGCTTGCTTTTGTCCTGAGACTGGTACTAAGATCCACCAGGCTCCAGAAAGGAGGGCAGGCCATCCAAGTGAAACTTCTGGTCCCTAAACAACTTCAGCCAAAAAAACAACAATGACAATGGCAGAAATCTTTCTCAGAGTTGATCATCTCTTTTGAAATGATAACATAGAACTCCAAATATTTTCCTTAGTTTCTACTGATTCAGTATAAACTTGGTAGAGGAATTAAAAAGTTATGAGACCAAAAAGAAATTTGCAGTGAGTATTTAGTTATGCTATAAACAGCTCACCAAAAATTAAGCACTTCTGGAACAGAAATGGATTTACAAATCTGAACAGTAACCTTCCACTTATCCCCTCATAAAATGATCTGCTTCAAATCTGGCCCCAGAGACTTCTTAGCTGTGGCAAGTCACTTAACCCCCATTGCCTAGCTCTTACCGCTCTTCTGACTTTGGAACCAACACACAGTATTGATTCTAAGATGGAAGGTAAGGCTTAAAAAGCCTACCCATGGGTAGGTCCTTTGCTTTGTGTGTTTGTCAACCTAGACAATTAAAATTTTCACCATTGCCAGATGGTACATGATAAGGAGAGAGCAGATATGAAGCAGGTTTGTACTTACTAGGGCATTTCTTGGACACTGCCTGTCCAGCTACTCTTGATACTAGTCGTCTTCATCTCTGGGGCAGGTTTTCTTAACCTGTGAAATCTCTCAATTTTCTTTTCTATTATATTGAATAATCAAGAATTGAAAATATTTGTAAGTAAATTAGTAAATAAAAACAGGATGAAGTTTGTCCACCGGGTGGCACAAGATCAAATCTCTTTGTAGCACTTATTTATTTCCAAGTGGTTATATGTAAGTCAGAGTTTATGGGAGTAAAATGTGTGTCGATGAATTATTTTCTTTTAATGAACCCATGAGGTATTGGGCAATTAGAGTCCAAATGCAGAGTCAGGAGCTCAAACCAATTGGAAACAACTGTCAAGACAGTCTTAAAGCTGCCTTCTTTTAGTGAGAAAATGTGGTTGTCAGGAGAAAATTTTTGCATCTAATAAGACTGGGGTTGACATTAAAATGGCAAAAATTGGCCTCATCTATTAACTGCCATTTGTTGAGATAAATAGCCAGGAAGAAGAGGTCAAATGAACTCAGAGAATATCATCAGTGTCATTAAGGAATATTTAAAAATGGGCATCCTTTGTTATTTGATTAACAAGTTGTCATCTTGAACAGTGACATCATAACTACCAAACCATTCTCTTTGACCAATGCTTCCTTCCTCCCTTCCCCCTTTTCTTTATTGATTTTTGAAAAGACAGTTGCTTTACTGTAGGTCTAACTTATATGCAGGAAGATTTGACAGTAATTTGAGTTTTCTAGAATGATTGAGTTTGATGGCTTGTGATCTTCCACATCGTTTATGTAAAACATTTTGGCTTCCTTGGTTTTGGTGTCAGAATGATTTTTTTCATAAAATGCTGAATATTTGAGTTGAAGACATTCTTTGTTTTTTGTTTTTTTTTGTTGTTGTTGTTGTTTAACATTTGGTTTCTTTCTGATTGTCATGTTAACTATAATTTGCCTTTGGAGGCAGAGGCAGTAGTGAAATCTATTGCATCATGTTGCTGAAATGAGTTGCTAGTAACTTTTCCTGGATTTGCAATTAAACACCCAAGCTAAATGAACATCTCCATGCGGAGTGGGTAATCGTCATGGTTGTTACTCTGGATGTGAGGGAGCATGCAAATGAAGCAGCCTCCTGACAGCTTAATCTGAGCACCCCTCCTGAAAGCTGAGTTATCAAACTGGGAAAATGCTTTAGAAAATGTAAATTGCAGAAGGTGTCTGAGTTCCAAAGCTGCCTTCCAGTAATGTGTTTCAATTTCACATGGCGTTTTTGAGTGTTGTTTTGTTTTTTTATTTTTTCCTTTTCCGGAAAGAAGTTGATGTCTTTCTGATTGTTCATGGAAAGCGATTTGGATTTCTTGTTTAAACTTGAACATTTTTATCTTTTGGCAGAAAAATTAGAATGTTCACATTTTCATTGTGTCCAGTTTTCTAAAGGCACATTTAAGGAACCGTAATTAGTGGTCTCGAAAGAAAAGTTCTGCCACGTTCTCCTTTTGGTATTAGGAGAGTGATGACAGAGATGGCAGGGTTTTGAGTACAGGGTAGGAAGTCATTTTGTAGAATTTGGGAAGCCCCAAGAAGAGATGAATGAGGTAAACGCTTTTCCTTTTGTTTCCCTTCTCTTTCTTAATAAGGTGAGTCATTTTATCTGTCTGCTATAGGCAAGACAGATTCACTTTCTCCAGGTCACTGAACTTCAATTTTAGCAGAAAAGATTGGACTAAAAGTACCATGTCTTCTCTAGAAAACTTGAGTCTTTGGTAAAAAGAGATTAAAGGGACACTGTGCACCTCTTTTATGACCATAAGAATCAATCTCTCCTCTTTTCTCTTCTCTCTCTGTGTCTTATATTGTAATGAGTTTGAGGGAAGATTGTGGACATGCACGAGAGCTCTCTGATTGATGGCATGTATTGCATGAGAGACCCCTTGACTTAGCAGTAAGAGGGTCTCTTGAGTAGAATAGCCTCTTAAGTATTAAACCTGTTTGATATAAGAAGTGTGTGTGGAGTAGAAGGAAATTGAATTGAGAGAACTGGAAGGGGGATATTATGACTGGGCACATCTAACATCCCTAAGTGCATAGAACCTCTAGGAAATTCCCAATGCCAGTATTCATTGCCTTTGCTTATGCTTAAAAAAATACCACCTTCAAACGGTATATTCCATGGTTATTGAGGCTCTTGGGTGACATACTGGCACTGTAAGTAGGAAGACCTGAGTTCCAATGTGGCCTCAGATCCTTAATAACTGTGTGACTCTGGGAAAATTACTTAATGCCTCAGTTTTCTTATCTGTAAAATGGGAATAAGTTGTGAGACTAAAATGAGATATTTATGAAATGCATTACAAATCTTTAAGTACTCTATATAAAGGTTAGCTATTTTCCTTATTGTTGAGGTTCTGGGGGATATTGCCAGGAATAAAAAATCACCTACCATCTGGTCAAGGGAAATATGTTTTGCCCCAGAAAGACATCATTGCTTTGCATAGAAATTTTCAATTAGGTAGAACTCATAGCATCCCTGTAGTATTCTGTTTATTTAAATGAGACAATAATAAAATGAGATTGAAAAGGAGTATTTTCCTGTGCCTATAACTTGAGATAAAGGGACAATACAGCATAGCCTACATTCTATAGTTTCAGGAAGGGGTTCTAAACTTTACCTGCCTTGTCCTAATAAAAAAAAAATTACTGATTACGTTACTTAGAAAAATAAGAATCCTTCTAATTAATGATAATCTGGTCATTCTGTTTTAACATTTAAATCACAGAACATTTAAAATCAATAAATATTCATCCTAGGGCCCAGTGCTGTGTAGGGTTTTTTTTTTTTTTATTGTATCTTATTAGGTGATAATGGGATCCCTGATTGTTAATGTTTGATTATGGCAAAATACAATTAGTTCTAGAGAAACACATTGTACATTAATGATGTCATTAAGATTAATGAAAATGAATGGATGAGATAAGGATTCAAACAGAACATTGTGACTTTATATGCTTGTAAAACCTGAGGAAGTATTTTCAAAAGAAGATAACATAGTCCCTGTAGGTTTCTTGAGTTAACTAGTGATAGAAGGTAAACTTAAGAATTTTAACATAGAGGTAGCTGGGTGGCTCAGTGGATAGAGCTCCAGGCCTGGATACAGAAGGTCCTGGGTTCAAATGTGACCTCAGCCCCTTACTAGCTATGTGAAGCGGGGCCAGTCACTTGATCCCAATTGCCTAGCTATTATTGCTCTTCTATCTTATAACTGATATTTAATATCAATTCTGAGGCAGAAGGTAAAGGTTAAAAAAGGGGGAAAAAAGAAATCTAGCATGGCCAGTTAGGACATAATTTATAGTATTTAATCTGACAACTTTCTAAAGAATGTTTTCTTTTGTCATAATTAGGTGAAGTAGAAAATCAGATTTGCTTCAAAGGCAAATTTTTTAACTAGATACATTCCATAACGTGTATATTTGTATGCTTATGCATGTATACATGTAAAAGTACACATATATTTGAGAGTTTTTCCACATCAACACAGAACAAATTATTCTTAATTAAAAACAGGCTTTTTAATTAGTTCAAGGAGAGAGACAAGAAAAGGAATGAAAATCTACTCCAATAAGAACTTATACTTTGTAACTTGATCTCACCCACACAAAAAAATCTGTAATCATTAAGAGTTTAAGAAAATATTTGTTTTTGTAAGTAGGAAAATATTTGCTTTTTTTAAAAAATAATTAACAATTTAGGGAAATATTTGTTTTCTGTGGAGAGAGGTTTAGCAACAGAATCTTAGAAATGGTCATCTGAGTACTTTTTATCAAAGTTTGACCTTTTCATCAACCTCATTTTAATTTAAGCTAACAAGATAACAGAGTGGGGATCTGAATCCTTCCTAAGCAAATGGTGAGGGAGACCATGGACAAATCTGGTTTACTGTCAATATTGCAGTGGTCTTGCTTCTTCACAATCTTGTTAGACTTGCATAAATTCATAAAAACAACATAGCATAGCTGCCTTTTGTCAGGATAACCTTTTCTTTGGAGGACAAACATTAGCGAACAAGAAAGGACAGTTCTGCTTATTTTATGACCAAGATTGTCTGGGCAAAGTCATGAGAACATAGGTGACGATCATCGCTTAATTTGGTGGATAGGTACCATTTATAGAAAGCCAAATAAAATTTAAAACAAAAGTGAAAAAATGAGGAATGTAAAGAAATATGGAAAGATGTATAAAATAATGGGAAGTGAAAGGAATAGAACTGTATTAGCTTTTATGTTGGTAATGACTTTATATAAAAATTGATATAAAAGAACAGACAAGGAGATTGGAAAGAGACAGAAAGCAGAAAAGTAAGTTATTTGTAAGGTAAAGCATTTTTAAAAATTATAAGCAGTATTGATTGTCTAGTTAAAAAAAGTTTTTGTAGTCATGTTGTTGAAGTTTTTAGAATTCAGGATTTGCAAATAGAAACACTCAAGTTCAAATCTTGCCTCAAGCATGTGACTAGGATGGTCATTTAACCCTTCCCACCCTGTTTTCCCCTGTTGAGAAAATGGTAATATTCCCACCTTTTTGAATTGTCAGAATCAAATAAGATAATTTATTTAAGAAGCTATGGCAAACATTAAAGCCCCTTAAAAGTAGAAATATTTGCTATTATTATAGTTGTGTTTATAGTTATTTCTCAAAAAGTGAAAATTTCATTTGTTCTGTAATGGATCCAATGGACATACACAACCTGGAACAAGAGTACATGGAGCAGCAACTTAGTGAACCCTCTGTCTCACCATACTTTTCTCTGCTGAAATGGATTTCACTTTTCTGCCCAATTGCTGTCTTACACAGATTAATGCCATACCAACTGGAGAACACTTTGGATTTCTCTGAGGAAGAAGTACATAAATTATCGATACGTTAACATGCACAGCTCATGTTTTCTGTGACACTCCTCTAATTTCCAGGAGAGGAAAGTATAGTTTTTTTGTTAAAGAAGTTGTAAAAGATATCTTGTAAAACTGTACGTTAAATGGAAATAAAAAAAATGCTTGCTATGGCAAGTTTGGTCAGCATACTAAAAACAGAGATGTCACCTTGCCTACAAAAGTTCTTATAGTCAAATCTATGGTTTTCCAGTAGCAGAGTGCCACTTTGAGGATTGGGCTATAATGAAAACCGAGCACCTGAGAATTGATGCTTTCCAATTGTAGTTTTAGAGAAGACTTTTGAGAGCCCCTTGGACAGCAAGGAGGATCAAATCGGTCAATACTTGAAGAAATTATTTCAGACCATTCAATGGAAAATCAAATACTGAAGCTGAAGCTTAAATACTTTGACCACATATTGAGAAGTCTGGAATCATTGGAAAAATCTCTATTCGCTGTTAACTCTCAAATGATGTTAATATAATATATGTATTTGTTAATGCCTGGGAAATAAATTCTATTCTTCTGGGTAAAGTAATGGAGTCTTAAAGGATCACTCTTTCTTTTGGAATTTCAGTAATAGAGGCCCTTTCCTCTATTTCCAGCCTCACAACCCTTTCTTTTTTGTTGAGCAAGATGTAGTGCTGATCCCTGAGAATATGGTTTAGGGGTGATAGGAAAATAAAATATAAAGATTTGGAGGGAGATTCAGGAAAAATAAATAGGGCTGCTTTTTTTGTTTGCTTGGCTGAATGAACTCTAAAAATGGTGTTGTCTGTTCCTTTCTTTATGGCTAACTTTCAGTCTTTGGAAAGAATTCATAGCAGATTCTACCCGTTATGTGCATAATGGAAACAAGATCTGAATAAGACTCTTAGCCAAGAATACGGAATTAATTTAACTCAAAGCCTCTAGGTAGATTTAAGCTCAAGATTCAATCTTGAATTTAAGATTTAAAACCATCAGTCTGTCAGTTTGCATTAGGCCAGTAAGAGTTGTATTGTAATCTGTATTTCTGCTTTTAAAAAAGGCATTATTAGAAAGATAGTCTTTGGATAAATTTATGCATGCATAGCTTAGTTTTAATTAGCCATGTTTCTATGCTTTGTGGTCAATCTTGATTTTAAAATCTGAAGGTGACTGCAGTCTGTTTTCCCTCTCAGAAGATTTTCCAGTTTAGTTTTTCACCTTGTGTTGACTTTTTTTTTTTTAAGAAGCTTAACCACGTTATCGTCCTTTTAACCTAGATCTGATCTCTTTGTCACTGTAGGGAGAGAGAATAGGGAGAAAAAAAAAAAAAGGGTATGAGACGTGTGTTGCCTGAAAGCATTTTTACAGTCTCTGATGTCTTGGCTAGACTTGGAATAAAGGAGAGTTTAGACCCTCTCTGGGTTTCTTGTTTGGGAGGACCCTTACGGAACTCTTTACAATAAATGAATACTTAAATTATTTTAGGCTCAAAATACCATGGGGATTCTGATCATAAAGACACCAGTCTGGATATGCCAATACTTCTACTTCTTAAGATTGTAGGATGTTTGGACTCTTATTGTAACCCTATTACTGACATCCTCTTGGTTTTAGGTTCATAAATTTAGAACTTGTATACTTCTTATTTTACTGATGAGGAATCTGATCCAAGGAAGTCACTTGACTTGCCCAGGGTCACATAGTAGTGAGCAGCAGAGATGGGGTTTGAACTTAAGCCCCCTGCTCCCAGAGACTGTGTTCTTTTCACTATACCATGCCACCTCCTATTCTCTCAAACAGTTCATAAGAATTGAGATTAGGATCTTTCAGAGGTTTGGTTATGTTTTCATCATCAACCATGCACTTTTTAAAAAGGAAGTCACTTTGTTTAAGAGAAAAAAGGAATGAGGCCATTGTCATATCTTTATAAGTACTCGTGCCTCTGCAGATATGAAAAAATGAAGTCATATGACAGGTTTTTTTTTATTAAAAATGGTATATTTTGTGGGTTCATGTGTTAGCAAAGCAGGGAATATTTTTCCACTGTGATTGATGTTCGGGCATTTATGAGGACAGTGTACTATATTTCATATGTATATGAGTGTGTCATTGTTAAAGTGTTCAAAAGAAAATTATGTATGTAATTTATATTTTATTATTTCCTTCAAGGATATAATTTTTTCAATACCATGATTCCTGTCATTTTGTTGGTAGTGATTTGATGGCTAATATGCCCGAAATAATTAGATAAAAAAAGGTGATGAAAACATCAAGACAATATAGCGTCTTGTGAAAAGCCTTAAGCAAAATTGTGCATGCTACACCGTACAAAGCTCCAATTGCATACATTATAATCTTAAAGATTATAGGCAAAATGGAAAATAGAGCTAAATGGAGGATGGGTTGGGTTGCCATATATTACATAGGCATCTGGGTACTGTTGACCCCACCTGCATTTCATCTAGGGAAAAACCACACGTTTGATAAAATGTTACTCTTAGGATAAATCCAAACTTTGGTCTGTTGTCAGTGGGAAGGTATTAAATACTTTCATTTCTTTGGGGTGGGATAAATTCTATTTTCCTCTGGAAGGCAGTCCGCCCTTGGTTTTGCTCTCTTGTCTGACAGTATTTTTAGATTGCCTTGCTAAGCTTCAGATGTTTAAATTTTCTTTGGGTAACAACACATAGGCAGACTACAAATTGTTATTTATGTGTATTAATCTTCAAGTATGGTTTTAAATAAGGTTCTAATTTTAGTTTGGAAAAAAAATCCAGGGAGAGAGAGCTCATGGTGCTCATGATTTACTTTGACCATTTGTTCTTAATTTTAGCAGAGTATCTCAGTGCTATTTTGAATTGAATAGAATTGGATTCCAGCTTTTAGGTACTGGATGGCAGTTGGAATAAACCCTTGTTTACTTAAAGTATAGTTTTTAACTCATGGACAAAATATCCTGGTTTGTATAAAACATACAAGATACTTTAAATTTGGGGGCTTATTTAAACATGAAGTACTCAGCTAGCACGCTGGAACCCACACTTGGTCATAAGCTGAACTATTCTGATAGAGAAATGAATAAATGAACCTGAGAATGCTGAAGTTCTTTATCAGAGTTTTGTGGAAAAGGGCAAGTAGAGTGTTGGGAATTTTCCTCTCCTATTGCATTATGAGAATTGTGTAACAGTGAGAAGGTGCCTAAATGGAAGAGCAGATCAATCACCTCCAGCCCAACTGGAGAAGCTAAAACTAAAAAGGAGCTACCAGTGGGATGAATAAACCAAGGACCAGTACTGAGTCCTCTGAAGAGCTAAGGCCTTTTCAAGCACACAGTCTCTCCTGGGCAGAAGGGCCTGCTATGTGGAAATAGGAATGGCAAGGGCATCTCTTGGCATGGAGATAGTAAGGTCCATCTGTACTTGGTCAGTGCCAAAGAGGAACTACCTCCTTCATCCTGGGATAGAGATAGGGCTTGAGCCTTCCTCCCTTGTTCCTTGACATTATTTCTTCCAAACCCAGCCAGATCAATCTCTTCTCCACTTATTCCTTGACATCCTTTTGGGGTTTTATTCTAAAAAGCTGTTTGATGAGGGTGTGGGGGGAATAGGAAAGGTCCCTATTAAGATTCTGCCCAAACTTAAAAAAAATCAGTGGCCACTGAGGACGTGACCCAGAATTGTGAACTATTTCACAAAAGTTAAGAAAATGTTGTGTAGTTACCAGATGCTGCAACAGTTTCTTTGGAGCAATTAAAATCTACCTAAAGTAAAAGCTACATAAAGCAACAAAAAGAAAAGCCTACATAAAGTATATAGGAGCAGGCTAACTACAAAGCTTCTGGTCACACTGATTTAAAGGCTATGTTTGGCTTTGTGGAATAATGAAAACTCAGATTCATAATGGAAAGAGACTCCCATCCTCATACTGAGAGGCTGAGCCTCCTCAAGGAGTGGAAACTATGCTTGAGAAGGCCTCCTGTCTCTGGCCATTCCTCTGCTGGGCAGAAGCACTCTTGGGCCATAGATCATTTTTGTTTTGCTTCCCAACCAAACCATCCTTCTGGTCTCAGAATTTCTGATCGCCTTTACATTTGGTCCTGTCCACTAGGTTGCCCAGAGTCTGACAGTTTCCTTTAGTCTCTGAAGGAACAGATTAATTTACATTCATTCTTTATTAGAAGTAGATCTCTTTACTTTCATGTTGAAAGTCTTCCCCCTACTCATGCATACTAAATCCTTTCTTGGTCACATTCTACATAGGAAAATGACATATGGGGAAAGGTTTAGTGAATATTATAAGTCTGCATTGGAATAGAAACACCAAAGTATATCTTGGATTAAACCTCAAATTATGGAGACAATAGGCCATGGCAAATTTTCAGGCTTTTCTACTATTTTGGTTGATGCATGGATAGAATCATTGCAGCAATGGCAGCCCACAGTGGCCACCGATGGCCTGGAAATGAATTTGGAGCCTCTCAGTATAAGTCTAGGCATCACCTCTGCTCCATCCTGCTTTTACTGAATGATATGAGAAAAAGCAAGAATGCCATCCCTGTCCAGCCAGGACCTGGGATAGAGATAACTAAAGTGGGTTCTACTCAGATTTAGTTGTGTGTGGAAGTGGTAGCTACTCTGCACGAACTGTTTCATAGAGATGTAACAACACTGACAACAACCACCACCATCACCACCACCATGGCCATTGTTGCCAATTTTTATTGTACTTTGAGTTTTGCAAGGTACCTTCCATTTGATCCGCACAAGGGTATTATCCCTATTTTAGATGACAAAATTGAGTCTGAGAGAAGTTAGGTGATTTGCCCAGGATCACACCAATTTAGTCTCTGAGGCAGGATTTGAAGTTTGGTCTTCCTGACTCCAAGGCCAGCACTCAATCTACTATCCCACGTACCTGTTTCATCAATGTCTTGGTCCTTTATAATTCCTTTATAAATCAAATGGTCAGACATTAGGGTTCCTGATCATCAAGATCCTGACCCAGGCACCAGAATGTTTTTGCCATCAAAACTTCATCCTAGCTATTGGTGTTGTCTTTTACATCAGTGTATTTATGGCTTTATTTTGAGGTTTTGGTTAGGTGTGAGTGTGCTCTTACAACAGGGACCAATATAGAAGTGTGTTTTACATGACTATAAAAATAAAATTAAAAAAATAAATAAAACCTCATCTTAAGATTCCAGCTCACCTTCCAAATTTTAGAGTATCTTTTGTCTGTGCATTCTCTCCTGCCGTCATGGGACGAGACAAAGGAAACTGGTGCTACATGTGAGTTCAGTCAGGCTCATGGGATCATGAATCACTTACCAGATATCTACTGTTCCAGATGCTCTGCTCCTTCTCCTTTGATGTTTGATGAAGCAGGTTTTACACCCTCCTTCACAATCTTGTGTCCTCACCCTATCATCACAGAACCCTTGAGTTTTAAGTCCCCACCCAATGAAATGATATTTCTCTATCCTATGGCTTACAAGCTCTTACATCCTCTCCTTATTTCTATGATTCAGATTTGACAAAAAGACCTTTCTCTCTGCAGTGCCTACCTGCCCTCCCCATCTTCAGTCCCTCTTCTACTCATCTCTCTCCTTTTATTGTGCCCCCTTGCACATTTCATCAAGAACAAGCTTTCCTTTGTCTTAGACGTACATTCTTTGATTTATTATATTCTTTTCTTCAGGAAATCTGGTTCCATTCAGAAAATACTGCTTCCCCAGTCACTCAAAAGCCCATCTTTGATAAGAGGCTTTTCTTGATTCTCCTTAATAGTATTAGTTTCTTCCTTCAATTGATTAATACCATTTTGTTTTCCAAGTATCTTGTTTGTACATGGTTGTTTTTATGTTTGTCTCTCCTATTACTCTGTAGTTACTTTGAGAACTGGGTCTATGTTTTGCCTTTCTTTGTACCCCTAGCACTTATCACAGTGCCTGGCATATGGTAAGTATGCTATTAATAAATGCTTTTTGACTCTGAGTGCCCCTCAGCCAAGAAGAAAAGAAAGAGGAATGCTCTTTGCTCCTCAGTGCCCCTTCCAGACCCATTCTATATCAGCATCACTTTACTCCAATAATTTCATTTCCTAACCTCCAGGACATTTTAATTCCTTTTACAATTCAATATCTGACTCACAGTTTTACCCTCCATCCCATTCCTGTTCTTATGCCTGAGGAATTCAGTCTATGTGGTGCTTTCTCAAATAATGGCCTCCCTGTTACTCAGTGTCTTCAGTTCCTATGATCTGTACCTTCATATCTCCATGGTAATATCTTCTTTCTCACCAATGGTAGTGTCTTAGATCTAAACTGGAAAGGGATGTCAAACGCCAGCAACTTCACTTGTCTCATTTCCCAAAAGAGCAAATGAAGGTGCACAGACATGAAGTGATTCCATCTGACTATGATCCAGAACACTGAACTACTTCTCAATGATCATAACCTTCCTCATCTTTGGTCTTTCCCTTCCTTTCAAGATAGAAGGTTGCTTTGCCCAATTTCTCATCCCATCCAATTCCCATCAACTCCCATCCTATCCCATCCCATCAAACTCCCATCCTAGCAACTCCAAATCCCATCAACTCTTCACTGACTTCACTTTTCCTTTTTTGAATTCTTGACTCTTTAGTTTTTCAGTTCAACCATATTGCTGTTCAGCCATTTCAATCTATCTGACTCTTTGTGACTCCAATTTGGAGTTTTCTTAGGAAAGATACTGGAGTGGTTTGCTATGTTTTCCCTCCACCTCATTTTCCACATAAGGAAAATGAAGCAAATGGTTAAATGACTTGCCTAGGGCACACAACTAATAAGTGTCTAAAGCCAGATTTGAACTCGGGGAAATATGAGTCTTCTTGTTTTCTGTCCCAGTGGGCCATCTAGCATACTCTCATCTAGCTGGGCATGGTGGGTAAACCCAAATAACTAATTTTGGTGAGCAGAGATTATACAAGCTATCTCTTCCAATTTCACAGAGATTAGGTGTGCAGTTACCCCATTATTAAAAGATCTGCTTGACATTTTTTGGCCCTCTCCTCAGACCAGAGAAATCTGAATTTTTTTGTTTTCTTTTAAAGGGTGTTTATAGTACTTTATTGTAAATTTTGGATTGAGTATGCATTTCTGAGTTTTCAAACCTTTTCTGTGTCTTCTGCTGGCATTTGCTTGTCATCTATGACTTACACAAAACTCTCAGATAATTCTCATTTAATTTCTTATGCCAACCATTAGTAAAATTGGGCCTCCCTGTGTGGGAACAATAACTATTTGATTGATTAAGAATTTCTAGAAGTCCCATAGACTGAAGAGGAGTGGAAATATAGGTAACCATTGTGACGAGAGGGAAGCAAGGCTATTTGTTCCTTAATAACTTATGATCATTGTTCTTTTGCTGCCCTGGCCTTATATTAGATTGCCCAAACTACATTAGGATTTTTGTTATAGCAGGTGACTCTAATATAGGCAATGACTACATGAGCTCTAAAAGACCTTTCCACTTTTAAAATCTTATGAGTCTGTGGCTAGAAAAAACACTCAAATTTCTTTGGCAGTGTTTTTTGTTGTTATTAGACAAAGAGCTCTTATTCTGATTGTCAGCTAGGGCTTAGAAATATTTTTGTTTTAGAAAACTATTTATTGTAACAATATTTATTATGACAAAAGTTGACCCACATAATAGTGTCCATTCTGTGAAGTAAAATATACTCAGAACTGGCAGTGCAGGAGGGTATCTTTGCACAAGATTTGTTTTCCACTTTAAACCTGTCTTTGGATTTTAACATTCTAAATAATGACAAAGGCTGGTAAATTCCATTATTTGAATGTATGGAAGCTAAGATATGTGCAAGTTGATATCTTGTAAATTTAATCTCAACAATGTGAATATATCCTATGAAGGTATAAAAACCATAGCAAAACCAAGGTTTATAATGGGAATCCGGACAGAAAGCTAATTAGTCAGTACCTATGAATGGTGTCATCAGTCTAAGTTTTTATTGCATTTTTAATACATGGTTTATCTTGATGAGAAAATATGTAGACATAGGGTAAATGTAGCAATTTTCCTTTTACTATTCCCTTAGCTGAACTGTTATTGCTTGATGTTATTCTTTCTGCAGTCTTTTATTTTTGTCCCAAATGTTTTTGCCTCTGGCTGGTTTTATTTCTTTAAAATGTATGTGTATCCCTTCTCAAAGTGATGCCTTTTGACAGGTAATCAATATTTTTTCATACTAGATTTGATGGTGCTATGGTCATAATCCTCATCTTAGGTTTAGTTAATGGTTGAATACTAACCTAGATTTTTATCTCAATTCATATCCTTTGTTAAGAAACGTACCTTTCACCCTCAGCTACTTTATACCCATCAAAGTCCCCGCTGCCCCTAAAAAGTGTTCTAGGTTGCATGGGTGCTGTCCTTATCAGAAATTCATTCCACTTGCCAGGGAGACTAGATGTCCTTCAGCTTTCCCTTCCAGCTAGAATAATTCAAGCATGACCGAAAAGATACTATTGGACTCTAGTTTTGGGGCCAAGAATTTATCCCTTCCTTGGGATCTCTTCATTACTGGGAAAACTTCCTACTTTATGGTCCTCTTGTAATTGTTATCTGTCCTTTGTTACTGTCTTTCTATTTAATGATAGAAAGATGAATCATTTCCTGGCAACATAGCAGGAGTAGATACATGCATCTTAGTTGCATGTGTGTAAGTGTAAGTCCTGCTCTCAGGTACAAGATTTTCCCTAATAATTCAGAATTCTAATTTTCTGTAGATAATGAAGGTATAACAACTGAAAAGGTATCATCACCTGCTGCCAGAGTATTGTTTCATGAACCACAGTCTAATGTATCAGACCAGTGCAATGCCTTTAGTGCTGGGGTGGGAAAGCTGAGAGGGAAGGGTACCTCTGGCAGAGAACAGGTAAAAATTGTGATTACTGTTGCTTTGATAGAAGAATAAATCTGTTTTTAGAATAGAAACGTGGGCACTAGATGGTATGGTAGAGTGTTGAGTCTGGACTCAGGAGGAACCTGAGTTTAAATTTGGCCTGAGGCAATTCTTAGTTGTGTGACTTGGAACAAGACACTTAAGCCTGTTTACCTCAGTTTCCTCATCTGTAAAATAAGCTGGACAGGGAACTGGCAAACCACTTCAGTATCGTTGATAAGAAAACCCCAAAATAAGGTCACAAAGAGTCAGACACAACTGAAACAACTGATCACCAACAACACAGATAGTAGTGATAGGGAGTGGGGAGGACATCTGTTCTCAGAAGTTTTGTTTTGTTCCTCTTGACAGATAACTTACAAGATTTTTCTTTCTTTCTTTTTTTTTTTTTTGGCTATTTAATTAAGATGAAGCACTACTTTTTTAATGATTGAAAAATATTCTTCTATATTCTGTCGCTTTGGGTTTGGATGGATTTTGTACCACTTCGATTTTAGAGATAGTAGCACTTTTGTGTATGAGTGCGAACTAAAAATTCTCTGGGGTTTTCATCCTTAAGTGGTATCAAATAAACAGGCCTAAATGGCAAATACTCTGGTGCTACTGAAAGTGACGCCTCTGCTACTGATGGCATTTCTTGACAAGATTGTTCTTTGTATATCTGGAGATATATACAAAGGCCATTTTTGAACATAACATGCAATCAATTCTATTCTAGGGTTAGATTCTTAAATCCCTAAGCTATTTTTAATGGTGTAAACTAATCAATTGATATCAAGCTTAATAGTCTGGTGACAGCTAAGAAAAGATCAATGTCTAGTTTAACAGCAGGTTCCTAGATAAGAAAATGTTGAAATACTTTTTCCCCCTTTGTGGAATTTCTTTTGTGGGATTCTTTTTTAAAACTTTGGATTTAATTAGCTAAAAAATGATTTTTCTTACATTCTCTTTCTCCCTGACTCTTTCCCCCTTTTCCTATTTTACTCTTCCTTGTCCTTATCTATCTAAACTCACTAAGATTGCTTTCATTCTTTATCCCCAGACCTAGCACAATGTTTGGCACATAGTAGGTACTTAATAAATACCTACCGATCAATCAGTAAGTAGAAATTTTCCCTTAGATGAGGTGAAGTCCAATTAGTTCAAGAGTTAGGTGAAATGACCAGTTCCTATTCTTGTCTTCTAAGACTAAACAGTACAATTCCTGATCTAAACATCTAAAGCACCCACAATCAGGGGGAACTAATTTATTATAAAGAAGTAATATTGGTATAGTGTTACTTCAGGGCTATGCCAATAATGGAAACTTAATATTCATCTCTTGGTTGCATTGAATTGAAATAAGATGAAGATGAGCAAAGTAAAGAAGCTGAAACAGACTGTGAAATTGCACGTGATGGGATTTTTTTTTTTACTGCTTATAGACTATAAATAGGTTAATAGTCCAGCTAATGATGGCGTTTAATATTCCCCTCCCCCTTCCCCTTTATATGTTGGTCAGCTGCTAAGATAACTAACTTCTTATTTTGAGTGAAATTAAAATCCCAAATGTCTCAATTCTTGGGTTGGGGATCCACTTGCCTAGGTATTTATGTAAATGAACTGGCTTTCAAGCTGTTAGGTAAATCACCAGTGTTGACTGGAAAACTGCCTCCGTCCCTGTTATGAGGCAGCTACGTTTTGCTTGCTTTGATACCATCAGAAGGATGAGCCGGAGCCAGGCTTGGTTGTGCTGCTTGACTGACCCGCCGGGCCCCTGGTTTTCACCATCCCGATGGGCGACCTCCTTTGACACAGCTCTCACCGCTGATTTACTGAGACACTTTGACCTTAGAGTGGCTTCCGAAAGGGCTGTGCCTAAAGCCGCTTCCCTTCAGCACCGGCTGGTGCTAGGGTTATTGTTCTGGAGGAGGAGAAGTCGCCCGCGGTGGGGGAAGAAGCATCTCTAGGATTTCCTCTTGTCTAATAGCTACCCCTGCCTGGATAAACGCATTAGGTGACTGGAGGCCACTTGCTGCTTTGAAACACCGTGCTGCAAGCATTCATGATCTCTGAAGTTGCTGGAGTGAATAACTAAACTGGAATCAGCTGACCGCCCTGCTCCAATCAGATAAACCGTGATGTAAGTGTTTAGCAGCTGCTAGGGTCTGAATTAGCGTGCTGAAGTAGAGGTGTGTGTAGTACAGCATGGCTAGACTCTTGTGGAAGGACTAAGAGAAGGCAAGGAGGGAAATGGATGAGTCCAGCATTCTGAGACGAAGAGGGCTTCAGGTAGGATACTCTTTCATTCTGGAAACGTAGCCTTTGCAATGCTTAGCATTGAGGCTCTCAAAGTTCCAGTTTCTTCACTGCTGTGTCGCGTACACAAATAGGTGAACAATTTATGGTGCCTACTTGGCAGTGTGTGAGAGATTGTGTCTCCAATTACAGGTGGAGCATATTGGGGAGGGGGGGTTCGTTGAAGGAGGGTTCCATTGTGAGAGATGATAGATAAGGTCTGGAGTTTCACACTTTGGGTCTGTGCCCAAGAATAGTTTAATTTGGGGAGCTGTGCTGACAATCCTGTCAAGTTCATGCAAAGTCTGTCAAGGTTCGGAACTGTTGACTTCTGAAAATGCTCTGCGTGGTAACCTGTCAGGACTAACCTCACGGCTTTCAGCATCTCATCTGCTTTCACCGCAGATGTGTGCAGCTGTTGGCTTTCAGAGTTCCTCCTTGTCAGTGATGTGGAAGTTTCTGCCCACAGCTCAATTGAAGTTCCTTTACAGTTTGTAAATGCTGAAATCAGAAAAGAGATTCACTCTCTCCTACTTTGCTTTTTGTGCCTGAGTATTTCCTAATTAAATTACTGTGTTATTAACATAAAAATGCATTCCAAATTGAAATTTGGCAAACAGGAAACTTGAGGGGGGGAACATCTGCTTGGCACTTTGCAAGTTTTGTTTTGTTTTTTAAAGCCAAACATACATTTTTTTGAAGGTTGGATATTTAGGCCTTTTTTACCCCCTTTCTTCTTCTTTTTTTTGGTAAGAGATATTTTGTTTGTGAAGTAATTTTAATCTGTGGCTAAACATTAGTGATATAGACTAGCTTTTTTGGTACATATTTTTGGAAAGTGGAAAAAATGGAAATTTGGGAACATGAACTATACTGCACAAGTTAAATTTATTCCAAATTCATTACTTTAAAAAAGTATTTTAAGTATTCTTGATCTTTGAATCACTGTGACATACTGTCTTCTGAGCCTGTGTGTCTGCTTCTTAGTTCTAAGTACCAATTTTGAGTCTGGAAACTCTAAATGATTCATATTAGAGTATTGCAACATCTATCTGAACAGACTAAAAGATTACTTGGGTGAATTAAAAGGAGTGAATTCAGAACTTAAGGTTAAATGTCATAGATATTGTTTCAAATATGGGCAAAACAAGGTGCCTCCTTAATGATTTTCAGTGTTGGCCATTGTTTTTGAACATACAGCATTGTTAGTCACCCTCCGCTATGAATTTCCTTTTCTTTGTTTCCATCACATCCATAAAGTTCTTGCAATGCACAGCTGTTTGTCCATGTCCTATGTGTGGTCACTAGTTAAATATGGAGCTATTCTTTGTTTTAAAAATGATAAACTTCATCCAACTCCAGTTTACAAATTCCCAGTAAACTGAACACTAGTAACTATTTCCTCCCTCAGTAAATCGGTCTACAGATATTTTTGCATATGCTTTTGAGAAATATAGTGCATATGTTAATAGAATTTAGAGAAACTCCTTTGTATATATGTTTAATCTTTGTATCATCTAAGTGAATATTGTACAGCTCATACTTCATATTATGAATATATATTCAAAACTTGAAAGTTGTAAAGCCAAAACAATATATATTCTTTGGTAGTTGAAATTGCTAATTGATTTTTATTTTTGCTAATGCTATAAAATATTAAAGACTGTAATCATTTAAGATAATTAAGAGCTGAATAACATCCCCCATTTTAGCTCTTAAATTATTCTTAGATATAACACTGTCCATTACTATGTCTAAGAAATATTTCTGAATGTCCCTTAATCCTCCTCTCTGAAAAGAAAACATACACATAGGGAAAAAACAAACAAAACAAAAAAACAAACCCAACTTAATACAATGTAGTAAAACCTCTACTGACAGCTTTTGAAGTACTAAAATCACAATAACACAAAAATAGATTTTTGAGAACATTTCTGTAAAACCTACTATATCCTACTATGTAATGCATGAAGAATGTCTGCTTTCTAACATGAAGAGACAAAATCTCTCTACTGGTGAGAGCTTGTTCTGCGTGTGTGTTTGTGTTTGTGTGTGTGTCTATGTTTTGATATTTATATATATAGAAATGGTTATGCATATCTGCTCAAAAGTCCCTAAACCTTCTGAGCTACAACCTCATTTTGGTTTGAAAATGCCTCTTCTGTTTTTACTCCCATTATGGGCAGCATGTATATGGGGGAAAAAATGACTTCATACTTAGCTGTATTAAGAAAATTCAACGTAAGAAAATCAGAAGTTTTGAAGTATGTAAATGAGGAGGGAGAGAGAGAGAGAAAAAGAGTGTTGACCGAATTGGCATATCTTTTATTTATACAAAACTTTTTCAGGTACCACCTTCATCTTATAGAGTGAGATACGGCCATATTGGCACATGAGACAATAACTAAACCTGCCTAATTTCTTGTGTGATATTAGGTCATTTATGTTCTTTGAAACATTTTCCTTCTGCCTTACCTATTTCAGAATCATGTTGTGAGTATAAAAGAATAGCTGCAAGAATCTTTTTTGGAAAAGTAAAAGTTATATACATGCCCAAGAACTTATCTCTTTTGGCAGCTACTGTAGCCAAAGCTATTTTGAGGTGTTTTTTTTTTTTCTTTCTTGTCTTAGTATAGATTTTAAGACAGAGAAGCAGCAAGAACTAGGCAATGGGGGTTAAATGACTTGCACTGGGTCTCAGAGTTAGGAAGTGTCTGAGGTCACATCAGAACTCAGGTCCCCCTGATTCTAGATCAGGCTTTCGACCCATGGTGCCATCTAGCTGCCCCTTTTGTGTTTTCAAATGAAATCATCTATGCATCTGATATTCATTTTTTCTTTAAGTACAACAAACAAATAGGAATAGTGTGATAATGTGTTGACAGACTAATGAATGATACCTCCATACCATAAATATTACCCACAAGAAATAGGTTCTAGGCAATATGTCACATTGCAAGTCATAGTGTTTCTTAAAAAACATTATTTTATTAAAAAATCCAAGGCATGTAGTTTTATTAATTTGCCAGTAGGATCATAGATCCATAGATTTAAAGATGGAAGGGACCTTTGAGGTCATTAAGTTTAACACTGTTTTACAGATGAGGAAACTGAGTCACAAATAAAGAGACTTGATCAGGGTCACACAACTAGTATTTGAGGAGGAATTTGAATGTAGGGCTTTGCTATTTACTATCCCACTCTCTCTTTTTAAAATAAATAAGCAGATAAATAAATAAACTTGGATCATTTAACTTGGGTCACTTTCAAACACATATATATGTATGTGTGTGTATATACATATATATACACACACATACATATATACATACACACACACATGTATATATATATATTTAATGAAAGCTGGACTTCAAAAATAATTTTCTTTCTGATCCTATAGTTTCCCAGAAGTTCAAAATGCCTCAAAAAATGAGAATAGAAAGAACAGAGTTGTTCATTGTAAATGCCTGTAGTTTTTCATCTTTTGAATGGAACATATTAATATTTTCCGTCCTCCTGATGGCACTTCAATCATGGCCTTTGAAAGGAAGCTCTTGAGAAAAGGGGCCCCACTGTTCCTACTGTTAGAATCCAGGAAACTTCTCAGGTTTCATCTAAAAACTGGGAAAATCCTGAAGAATGGATAGGCTTGAGCAGACTCTGGACTTGTGGCAATTTGAATTTCTAGACAGGTCTAATTTATCAAAGGATAACTGGCTCCTTCCGGCCTCATATCCGTCATACAAGAATCACATTTTTTTTTATCTGTCAGGGGAATTGTTTTAGAAACTTGAATTGCATGGTCTTTCTTTTGTCATTTTAATGGAAGTATACATATACCTATTAAGGTGACTAGTTGTCTGGGGATATATGAACAGGTATTATTATGAGGGTATCCACCTCTATAAAGGGCCAGATGCAGCCACCAAAGAAGTTAGCATCTTTCTCTCTTTCTGTCAGCCCCACATGTTTTCCTTTTCTGGTTTTTTTTGTTGTTTTTTTTTGGCAGTGTCCTCCACTAAATGCTGACATTTCCGAATTCAGAGTTTCAGTTGGAGCTAAAATGTGAAAATATTTTCCTAGACCAAACCACCCCAAATACCTGCTTAAACTGTTATATTCTTGAGCTTATGTCCATGGACCTCCCTTCCCATTCTCCTTCCCCACCCTTCTTTAAAATTTCTATCATTCCTGATTCTGGCTGTGCCTTAATTTGTCTCTGATCTTGCTCTGGAATTCAGTCTTAGCAAGCATAGAAGCAGGTGGGTTTATCCTGAGCTGTTTCTCTATCCAAATGCCACTTTAGCAAGACTCAAATGAAGATTGGTAAAGTTGAAACAGCTTGATGTTTTTCTTTGTTTGAACCCTAACATTATTATTGCTCTCTTTATTTTTGGCTTTAGATTCCATGGTACATTCATTCAGTGGGAGTGGTGGTCTCTCTCCTACTCTTCATTTGAGAGTTGATGTAGTTATGGATTTAACAGCTGAGTTCAGAGGACTATGAAATCCACATTAGAAATACTTGTGACCATACTAATGCCTTTTCAACATGAGGTGTTTTTATTCTAGTTAATTGCAAAAGGGGTTATTTTGAGCAGAAGAAATGGACATGGTAAATAGGCTCTCCATTAGATATTGGGGTCATTAGTAATATTCTCTCCATACATATCTATGCTATGCTTGGCAACCAGGAAATCACTTAACCATTTAGGAGTTCTCTTTCTCCTTCTAAATATGATCAAATCCCATTTATCCAGACTAATGGATTCTAAGAGATATCATAGACAAATAAGGTGAAAATATATTCCCTCCCATAAGATGAACTTCCTTCCTTCTTTCCTTCTTTCCTTCTTTCCTTCTTTCCTTCCTTCCTTCCTTCCTTCCTTCCTTCCTTCCTTCNCCTTCCTTCCTTCCTTCCTTCCTGCCTTCCTGCCTTCCTGCCTTCCTGCCTTCCTGCCTTCCTGCCTTCCTGCCTTCCTGCCTTCCTTCCAAACTTTTATTCCCTTTGACTATTTTAAGTTAATCAATCAAGAACTTACAGTATCCCTACTTAACACTTAGAAAGTTACTAACAAAGAAAGTTTAAGCTAATAGGCCACAAACATTACACACACACACACACACACACACACACACACACACACACACACACACAGCAGTGCTAGGCAAATAGAAAGGCTATGATTGATTCCTGAGATGTGATGAGGAGAGCTGATGGGTGGAGAAAATTGTATATAAGTAGGAGCCTGAGAAAGATTGGCTCTTTTGATTCTTGGACTCCTCTTCATACTTCGTGCATTCTTGGACTTTTCATTCTTGGCCGCTCTTAACCTTGGGAGCATGAGCTCTGGTGGGATTCTTGCTGGTCTTGGCCTCATGCGTGCTGAAGATTCTTGGCAGTTTTCAGCGTCTTTTGACTCTGGATTTTTGGCTTCCTGATCCAGACTTTGGTTTCTTGTGAAGATTCGGCTTCCTACATTGGAGACTAGGGCTGAAGAGGGACACTTACTTGGGTGAGACTCTTGCCTCCTTGGCGTGAGAGACTGCCCTTTGCAGCTTAGCCTCTTTGGCATCAGTTTTTGGTTGTTAGAATGCCTGACTGGAGACACTGTCCTGGACTGTGAGATGTGAGATTCAGATTCACATTTGTGGTCTGAAGGTACTAGGATTAGGACTTAGGGCATTTTTAGCTAGGTGATATTTTCTACCTCCTTCCTATTTCCCACTTTAATTTAAATTTAAATCTCTACCTTGCTGTAACTAAAACTACTAAACAGCCTACTGACTCATAGTTTAATTTTTATAAATGGTGACCACAAAAATTATCTTTTTTATCATTATTTTTGTCAAACCAAATGTTTAACCCTTCCTTCTTTCTTTCCTTCCTTCCTTCCTTCCTTCTTTCCTTCCTTCTTTCCTTCTTTCCTTCCTTCCTTCCTTCCTTCTTTCCTTCCTTCTTT
>NC_058130.1:349265312-349300794 GCF_016433145.1 Gracilinanus agilis | reverse complement strand
CTCCCTTCCTCCCTCCCTTCTTTCCTTCCTTCCTTCCTTCCTCCCTCCCTCCCTTCCTCCCTTCCTCCCTCCCTTCCTTCCTCCCTTCCTCCCTTCCTCCCTTCCTTCCTTCCTTCTTTCCTTCCTTCCTTCCTTCCTTCCTTCCTTCCTTCCTTCCTTCCTTCCTTTTTTATTATCCACATCCTCATATGAGCTCATATTGGTTTGATCAGCCACAGACCAACACACTGTACATTGACCAGTACAGTGTCATTTTGGCCCTCTTTCAGTAGGAAGGACAATATCTTTTCCTTAAACTTCTCTGACACTTATCTCTACCTTTTTTTTAGCATTTAATTATCTCCTAGCTTTATGATTTATTGCTATATACCATACCTTCCCTGCCCGCCCCAGGAGAATTTCCCTGAGGGAAGGAAGCATATCTAATATTCCTAATGCTCTATTCATGTCTCCATTTCATATGGTTCTTAGAACTAAAAAGAAATGATTGCACATGTATAACCTTTACTATATTGCTTATCACTTCCAGAAGAGGGAATGGGAGGGAGGAAAGGAAGGAGAGAATTTGGATTGTAAGATTGCAAAAATGCCAAAAAACCAATGTTAAAGATTGTTTCTACATGTAATTGGGAAAAGATACAATAAAAAATGCCTGGACAGTCTTTTCAAAAACAAAAATAAAAAAAGAACTGAAATGAAAACAATGACAGATCCTCCTACTCCTCTTTCTCCTCCACTCCCCAAATAGTTAGGGAATTGTGAACTAGTCTAAGCATTCTGGAATGCAATTTGGAACTCTCACAAGAAAGTTGCCAGACTGTGTATATGTCCTTTGGCCTAGCTAGTAGCCACCATTAACTCTATATCCTAAAGAGAGAAAAGAAAGAGGAACAACATCTATATGTACAAAAATATAGTTGTTCTTTTTATGGTAAGAAAAATTAAAAGCTAAGGAGTTGTGGTCTCAAGGGGAATGGCTAAATAAACTCTGGTTTATGAACCTTAAAGGAATTATTATCATGCTATAAGAAGTAATAAAATAAATAGTTTCAGAGAAAATGGAGACCTTTGCGAACTGATACAGAATGAACTAATCAGAACCAGAATAATTTATAAAATGTTAACACTGTTATAAAGAAAACCAGCTTTGAAACACTTTGGTATTTAGAAACTTTTTTTTATCATTGCAATGATAAACTCTGAATTCATAAATGAAAATGAAACATGCCACTTAACTCCCACCAAAAGGGTGATGAACTTAAAACACAGGAAGAAATAATATATTTTGGGGCAAGGCTAATGTGGGGATTTGCCTTCCTCATCTATATATATTTATGAGAAGGATTTTCTTTTCTTTTCTTTTTCATTTTTAAGAACTTTACTTTTCCTTTGTGGTGTGTGTGTGTGGAGGGTTCTATTAGGGGAGGTTAGTGGGAGGGACAGATTAGAAATTCATTTAAAGGCTATCTGAATGACTTAGTGGCTAGACAGTCAAGCCTAGAGATGGGAGATCTTGAGTTCAAATGTGACTTCAGATACTTCCTAGCCGTGTGACCCTGAGCAAGTCACTTAATCCCAATTACCTATCCTTTACTATCCTTCTGCCTTGGAACCAATACTAACTATTGATTTTACGACACAAGGTAAGGGTTTAAAAAAGAAAGAAGCATATGTAAAAATAAACTTATTCAAAATTAGTTGAAAAATAAGAGTTTTAGAGAATTTTACAAACTGGACAGTGTCTCCCCAATAACTGAGAATTAAATGAACTTGTAAAAAACTTTAAGAAAATTTTTGAAACCCCACATGCAAGCCTGAACACATTGACTTCTGTCATTGGCACTCAAATGTATAGAAAATCACCATCCAACCTATTCACCAAGTAAATTTTGTGTAAAAACATGTTTGTTTATTTTATTTGTTCAAGACACTTCCCCCCCCACCTTAATTCAGAACCACTGTGGCCTTCTTAAGAAAGAATCTAGCAAGCCATCCTCAACTCAGAATTCCTCTGAGCCATCTTCCTGAAAGATGATTGTGCCCTTCACCTTGTTGCCCTCTGTAGAACTTGTCTGGGTGCTGCTCATGGGGATGTGCCTGTTTTTAGCATGATCTGCTTCTGCTGCTCCCTCTGCTGTGAGCAGAATATCTCTAGACCTAAGCAGCCAAATGAGATGCAGCCACACAGCTCTATAACAAAATCCAGGTTGCTTTGAATGAATGAATGAAATATATATTAGATGCCTCATATATTTCAGGCACTGTCCTAGGTGCTGGGCATACAAATTCCAAAATGATATAGTCTCAGCTCCTCATGGCAACTAGGTGACACAGTGGATAAAGCATTATACCTAGAGGCTAGAGGATTTGAGATCAAATCCACCCTAGATCCTAGCTAGTTGTGTGAGCCTGGGCAAGTCACTTAACTTCTGTGCCTCAGTTTTCTCAACTGTAAAATAAGGTTCCTAAAAGCACTTGCCTTTTGGGTTGTAATCAAGTGAGCGTTCATGCTGGTAAAGTGCCTGAAAACCTAATAGGTCCTTAATAAATGCTTGTATCTATTCCTTCTTTCTCTGTAAGAGAAGGAGACAACACATAGAAAGGAGTGATGGTTAGGAGAATTACTTTTGGTCTGTGGTTTTATAGGGATTGTCATGATAGGACATAGAATGTTGATTATCGTGACCTTCCAAGTAGCAATGATATAATTAATTGATTGTTCCAAGAGCAAAAGCAGGACAGAATGAAGGGCATTGTATAGATGGCAGGACAGGATTTGCTATCTGAGTAGATGGAGTGGGCTAACACTCTGATCCTTTTCTTTTGGTTGGAACCAGGGTACGAGCGGGGACACAACCATGTTTTGACTCTTGAAGCTCACAAATTGAAGAAGAATATATGCAGATGGACATGTGGAATTAAAAAACAGGGTATTACAAAGTCCATCTTTGGCATACATGCTTTGAATTATTGATACCTATTAATTCTTCAGTAAAGAAGAGCTTCTTTCTAGGAACTATATAGCTATGTTACTCTGTAAGGAGAGCCTCTAGATGCTAAGAGATAACAAAATCCCAGGATTTAGGAAAATCACTGATAATCCTTTTTGATAACTGATTTCTGAGTGGTTAAATTGTAAATATGATATACATTTGATTTCAGCAATCAAGGATGGAATTAGTATATGGAGAAAAAGAGGACACAATGGTATTTGTGAAGCTAGTAGATTTCCCCCTGAAAATTGTTTTCAACAACTACCATGGTGTGTATTTTAACATTAATTTTGTGTAAGGAAGTAGCTAGAGTTTGGTTAAAATTACCCATAAGAAGAGATGAAACCACTTTTATGTTTTAGTGTCAGACCTTGAAAATAATGTAGTCAATTTTGAAGATGTGGGTTTCTTTTCAAATTGCATCCAAAGTTGACAACTTGCATACAAGTCTCATTCCAATGCAATTTGAAAAGGCTCAATGAAACACCTCAAACCAGAGGCTATAATAGAAAAAGCAATTCAACCTTAAATGAAGATGATGAGGATGGTGCTATGCTGCTGAAACAGTGAGTGAGTTTAATACCTGAGAGAGATTGCATAAGGATTCATCGAAAATTTTCTTTCTCTCCATTTACATGAACTACCTTTGATTGAAATTAGGGGTACAGGTCTCAGGAGGCATGGCATCTTGTTTGGAATAGTGAATTAGAAAGGCTAGGTATTGATAGGGAGAACAATAAGGTTATAATTGTATGTTGGAATCAAATGGTAGAGAGCTAGGAATGGGTTGAGAGTCTGGCTTTGATCCTATTACTTAATGTGGAGCTACTGAAAGTATTCCCCTTTTGTGTCAAGTCTGTGAGTTTTTTTCATTATATTTTGGAAGTAGCAGACAGATTTAGAGGGGTAGGGGAGACATCAAAGAGTTTGTAATACAACATTATTAATTATTGTCGATATTATAGGTCTGAATTTTGTTAAGAAATATTCTATCAGTTACTAAGTTAGAATCTCATTATCTCATGAAATATTTAGCTCTTTATTCTTTAACTGGTCCTTGTCCCCTTCCTCTTTGTATGACAATTACTAAGCTGTGCCTTTTCTTACAATTTCATTTCTACCTATGTAGTGACTGTAGAAATCAGCTTTTAGCACCTGCCATTATATACTTCCCATTCAGAGCTTGCACAGTGAAAACCTGTCATACAACTTCCTTGTACTGAAATTATTTTGATCTATATCAGCCAGAATTGGTTCTGAGATGTTGGATATTAACTTTTACGTGCCACTTTCTGTAGAAGCTAATTGAATGATTTTTTTTTAGTGATAGTCTATGCCTTTGACCGATTTGGTGGATTATATATCATGTGATCTTATTGATATGCTAATCTATACCACACACACACACACACACACACACACACACACACACACACTCTCCAAGAATTCTCATGTTCAGATCTGGATGATCTCTTTTGAAAAGTGGTTTTCAAAATCTGTCTACATTTTTTTTTACTCTTGTGAATTTGAATTTGAATTTAAGTTCTGCTGCCATATCTTGATAATTCTCATCACCATTTAAAATTTTTTCTCAAATGAAACTTTTTACCTATGCTTAAACAAATCGATGGGCCACTGGATCCAGGGAAAGTAATTTCAAATGTGACCCTTACACAGTGAGTGAATAAAATATTTCTTAAATACTTCCTATATTGAGAAGTCAGACATTCCCTGTCCTCAGGAAGCTCACATTTTAATGGGGGAGGCAACACATATGAGAAATTAGGTATATTGTGTGTCTGTGTAAGAATTTCCATCCACAGCACATGTACAAATGTATGTGTGTCACAGTCATTGTTCTGACTAGTATAACTTTATGTATTTTAAAATGCCTCTTTTTAATAGGTTTTGAATTCAGCACATCTTTGGTTTTGACTCGGAAAAATCTGAAAAAAAAAACACCAAAACAACTGGTCCTTCAGAGAGATGGATATTGAGGTGGAGATGCTCTCCAGCTCTCCTCTGTCCCCCTTTCTTAACAAACTTCATCAGGTGTAATATAGCATACAATGTCTTGGTCGGTTAATTCATCTGTATTTCCAAGGCAATCATCCATTACTATCTATCTGTCAAATGTTTTTAAAGTATACTGTTTCTGCAAGCAGGTCCATTTTCTTATTAATATAGCTGTGAAGGAGCCAGCCTTCCAGAAACATCAGACGATGTCCTCTGGAATCATTCCTTTCCACACCCTGGACAAATCAGAACTGTACAGAAAAATGGAACGTTCTTTGCCAGGGTCTTTGGCATGGTGCCAGCCTACAGCCTGCCGCCCCTATCATACTTCTTACTAATGCCTTTTGATAATTGCACTAACATTTCTTGATAATGCCTACAATATGTCACAAGGCTGACTGTTTGGTATTATGTTTGGAAGGAGAAACATAAACTTAATGGTCCTTCATGTCAAATCCTTTGGTGAGCCATGTGTCTCCATAGAGGAATTTCAGTGATGGTTTGAATTAAGCTTTCTGTCATTTTCTGGGAGCCATATGGAGAATGAGTTTGCCGTTCCTGTCTGCTCTGCTATTCCTTCTGTAACTCCCAGGTATGTTCCCCAAAATAGTGAGTGTTTAAGAGGTTTTGGAGTCAGTCTGTTAGGTCTCTTTTGTCATGTTCCTCAGAAGCATAATTGATTGGCATGAATGAAGCATCATGATTTGACCCCTTCTCCCTGCTCTTTGCTGGGTTATCTCCTTTTTTAAGCTCATTTCCTTTGGAATGCTTTTAGCCTGGCTGGAGTATACCTGCTTCAGGGGTTCACAAGGCCTCCATCATCACTTCCTGACTCTTTACAGCAGGAGAGTATCTGTCATTGTAATGGTCTTTCCTCTCATTGTGGAGAGCTTTCCTTAAGTTGCCTGAAATTGAATGCTAGTGAGAAGCTTGACGTTTATCTGAAACAACTGGCCCAAATCATTCTTTTTTAAATTCTTTTTTCTTTTCTAAATGCTATATGCATTCTCTCATGGTTTGACAGAATTTCTCAGCTTTTTTTATTAGGGGTTTTCCCACCTTGGTAAACATTAGTCATCTTCCTTCTTCAATTTAGTGGTTTCCTAAAGTTTGGGAACCAACATCACTTATCTCCCAGGGATAGTGTAGGGTAGAGTTAGACTTGGAGAGACCTCTTTGGCCTCTTCTAGGATAACTAATATGACTAATGCTGGGCAGCTAAGAGGCAGAATGGGAATCAGAAAGACACATACATCTTCATGAGTTCAAATCCAGCTTCAGACACATACTAGTTGTGAGACCATGGGCAAATCACCTCACTCCCTTTGCCTCAGTTTCCTCAACTATAAAATGAGCCAGAGAAGGAAATGGCAAACCACTCCAGTATCTTTGCCAAGAAAACCCCATACGGGGTCAAACATGACTGAAAAATACCTGAATAGCAATAATAGCAATAGCCTGAAAACTAACAAAGCAATAATGGGGTTCCTTCTGGTCTGGGCATTGTCTCTGCCCAGGGACCTATGACTACCCATTAGTGAAGTACCTTAACTCTGACTCCTGTGGAACAATTCAGTGAAGGGAAGGGAAACTTTTGTTTTTCTACTGAAGGTCATTGAGCCATGGAGGGTGGGGGGAAAGGTTATTTAAGGACCTTATAAGTACAGTTTAATTTATGGTTACTTATCAGATAATAATAATGATAATTATTAATAAAAATAATATAAAAATTTGAGAAGTAAACCTACTTTTAAAATTAAGAATGGGGAACAATGAAATCTTAGTTAATAGTTTACTTGTGTGTTTTGGGGCAATAGAAGAAAAATGGAGAGAATTGGGTGACCACAAGTGAGGGTGACTAGGAAGACATTGAAAGACAGAAGGTGGGGAAGGTAAGGATATGAAGGAAAAGGAGTGTGAAGGAGGGGGGACAAGGAAAGAGAGACCCAGCACCCCTAGGCATTGGGGTTTCAAAGACAAAAGAAAATAGTTCTTTTTCCTAAAGAGCTTATGTTCTACCTGTCATGTAGACACATAGAATTGCAGACACAGAGATTTAATAGACAGCCAATGGGAAATGTATGCAGATGCAACAAGGTAAAAAGAGTGCTGGGCTTAGATTCAGGAAAATCTCAAGTTTGCATCCTGCCTAAACACTTCAACTATATGACTTTAGGCAAGTCACATGAATTCTTTGTTTCTCACTTTCTTCTGTAAAATGGGCAACCTACTGCAGAGTTGATATGAGGATCAAATTAGATAATGTGTCAACTGCTTTGCAAATCTTAAAACACCACATAAATGGTAGCTATTATTGTTATGAAGTCAGCTAGGGGGCACAGTGGATAGAGTGCCAAGCCTGAAATCAGAAAGATTCCTTTTCCTGAGTTCAAATCTGCCTTCAAATACTTACTAGCTGGACGACCCTGTGCAAGTCATTTAACCCTATTTACCTCAGTGTTCTCATCTATCAAATGAGTTGGAGAGGGAAATGGAAAATCATTCCAGTATCTTTGCCAAGAAAATCCCAAATGGGGTCACAAAGAATTGGACATGACTGAAAGAAAGACAACAAAAACTGTATTAAAAAGCCTTTTTTGACCTTTCATGTTTCTGGTAAAGGCATTTATAGCCATGTTTCAGTGTTGTAACTACTGAGAATACTTGTGCCTGAGTTCTTGTCTCTGAGAACAAAGAGAAATTTTCCAGGACATACCTATTCAGTTGGAGTAGAGGTATCCTCTCATTTCATTTCATAGGAGGAGACTACTTAGAACCATCAGTTTTCACTTGGGTGAAAGACTGACTCATATTCTAACTCACTAGTGTGTCTGTGAGCTTGTCAGTGTGTGTATACTCTTTAATGGTCAAGTTTACAACCCATCTATACCTGCCTATCTAGTGTGGCTCTCATTTGGATACTCCCATAAGTTCCTTATAAAGGTTCATTTAACATGTAAGACCATTCTCATGTTCTCTTTTCTGGTGTAGATACCAATGGAGCACATGATAAATCCATTGATTAGCTTACTTTTGCTATATTACTGACATCTTTTTTTCCTTTTCTCCATGTTTATTTCTTTCGTTATATCTTTTATACCAATTTTCCTTTGCAATTCCTTGTTTGTAATGCTCCTTTTGGGTGATTTTCAACTTTGCTTCTTTGGAGACTGTCAGGTGGCATGGCTTGCATCCATAAGAATGACATGGGTTTGATAGGGCTCAATCTTAATTCTTAATTCACCCCAAAGGATCTATATACTTCCATATGTAGAGGACTATAATGGCAAACAGAGAGGAGTCCACGAAGCATAAAAATACCAGAATTTAGAAATCAAACTCATCCTCAAGACTTTTAAACTTTTCTAGATAATATATAGAGAACAAAGCATATGCATTTTCTACTCTGAAAGCTCTAGGAGGTGACATGATGCCTTTGAACATTTTAATTAGTTTTACAATAGAAATAAATTTAGAGTCCATAGATTTCTATCATAAAATTCAAGAACACAACTCCTAAAATCAAGTTCTGGAATAACCATTGATTAGTCATGCAACCTAGGATGAATCAAATCTCTTTGTAATGGGAGGTAGAGAGAATCTTCCAAGGTCCATTTAACTCTAGCATCTAGAAAAGTTTTCTCTATATGGCAGGTGCTTAGTAAATATATTTGAATACAGAACTTCAAATTTCTTCCTCTTGCATCATTCTCCCTGCCCCTATCTTTGGGGAGTAGTCTGAGAATATGCATAGTAATTAAGGGAAGTTACATATCAGCATAACATGGTGATGGGTTTAGAATGTGATGATCTGGATTGGCATCCAGCTCTTGCTGTTTACTAGCTATGTAAGGCTACTTCATTTCCCTACTTATAAATTTTATCATGTGGGGATCAGACTAAATGACCTATGAGATCCTTCCACCTCTTAATCTTATGATTGTAAGAAATTAATCAAATCATATAAAAGTGAACAGTTGAAATCTTCAAGCCCACTCCGTTTTCTTCCTCCTCCTCCATCCCATTTCTTGCTTTTAGAAGTCATTAAGGACCAAGAAGAAATGGAAAAGTTTAGGAATTTTCATTATTGTTTTAAAATGACTCTACTATGTTATTTACAGAATCTCCTTTTTTCCTTTCTCTAAGAAAACTATCAACTTTTGTACATTATTGTAAGTGGATTCCATTAGTTGCCGTGTTTATAAAAAGGCAAACAAAGCATAAAATGAAGGAAAAACTCAAAGACTATAAGTTTATTTCAGTCAAATCTGGTCCTCATGATAATCATGGTAAATTCTTTTTTTGAATAGTTAGTATCATGTGAAGGTCATGCTTAATATTCTAACCATTAAGGTTTGGCCAAGTTGTTTTTTTTAAATTTGTTTTTGTGTTGTTATTTTTTTTAACTCAGCAAAGAGTTACTATTAACTAGCTAGTGATCACTAGAAATCTCAAGGAACTTAATTACTGGAAGCAAATAAGACTGCCAGGCCCAGAACTTGGTATCATCTTTGTCTTTGCTTACCTTCCCCTGGATAACTATTGGTATATTTAGATTAGAATCTGTCATTATTTGGCAAATAGTAAATGTAAGGGAAAGGACAATAAGGGCAAGAAAATCCTGGCTAGGAGTGAAGATGATATTATTATTAGTATTGTTATTATTTCCATTATGCCAGATGTCTAATTGAACTTCATCTTCCTTTCTCTTGCTTTTCTCCTCTTACTCGGCAGGCATTTGCTCTGTGCAATATCCTCAGCCTTATTTTGATCTGTTGTTCCCTGGATTTCTCTCTCAATCCCGTGGACAATATTGCCACACCATATGCATGCCTGAACCTAATTACATAGCTCTGACGGCTCGCATGCTCAGTTAGTTTGGGAGCAGCCTTCAGTTTGAGATGAGTCAGAATGTGCGTGGAACATATGAAGACCATTCACAAGGGACCCGGCCTCTCCTCCCCCTTCATGCTGCTATTCCAAGTCAAATCTTGGCCGAGGACCTTATTGTTTATAATATAGAAAGCCTGTCTCAACCCAGTGATGGCCACTGAAATAATTATGAAATTCCTTTTTTTTTCCTCCTGTGTGTGTAAAGGGTGCTCACTCTCTTATCTATTTTTAATTCATTCTGCTCTTTCCAGCAGTGTTTTGATTATGATAAGAACAGTTGATCAGTGCCAAAACTTAAGTTTATTTTATTTTATTTTTTTAAACCTTTACCTTCTGTCTTAGTATAAATACTGTGCAGTTGTGACAAGGCAGAAAAGTGATAAGGTCTAGGGCAATGGGGTTAAGTGACTTGCCCAGGGTTGCTTAGCTAAAAAAGTTTCTGAGGCCAGATTTTAATTCAGGACCTCTTGCATCTAGACCTGGCTCTCAATCCAATGAGCCACCTCAATGCCTACAATCCTAGATTTAAATAGTTAAGACTTAATTATTAGAATTATAAAAATAATTTAAATAAATACATTTTAAAATATAAAAAATAAGAATTAATTAAGATTCCTTTGGGATTCCAAGACTTCATTATTTTTTGTTGTGAATATAGACCAAGTTTTTTAAAATGTGCCTTGATGAGACTGAGGGACTTATGAGAAAGAAAACTAACCACATTCAGAGGAAGAACTGTGGGAGGAGAAGCACAGAAGAAAAACAACTGCTTGAACACATGGGCTGATGGGGATATTATTGGGGAGGTAGACGCTAAACAATAACTCTAGTTCAACTGTCAATAATATCGAATTAGGTTTTGATCAATGATACATGTAAAACCCAGTGGAATTGTGCTTCAGCTAAGTGGGGGTTGGGGAGGTTTAGGGGAGAAGGAAAGAACATGAAACATGTAACTAGGAGAAAATATTCAAAATAACATTTTTTTAAAAAAATATGCCTTGATGGAATTTCTTCTTCCACTTTATTGTTTTTTGTATGGGGATGCAGTGTAGTACAATGGAAAGATCATACTCTTTTGACTCAGAGGGCCTGAGTTCAAATCCCACTTTTGTTGCTTTACTCTATCACTAGAAGAAAGTCACAACTTCTGAGGGTTAGATTGTGTTGACTTCTGAGGCCCCTGCTCACTCAGGAGGTGATGCTCAGTTTTGGGGGACATTGTCTCTAAAACCATAGGATTAATTCATTAACATTTATTGAGCAAGTGATGTGTACAGGTTTCTGTGGTAATCATTGGAAATAAAAGGATAAAATAGGATGTGGTCTTTACCTTCAGGGCAGCTGGAATTTCTTTAGCAGGATTGGATCAAAGACTTATTTAGCACTGTAATACAAAAGGTTATAGAATTGGAAATGTCCTTACTTTTCATCTTGTCCAGGAAGATGTAGATTCAAGTCTTGCCTCTAACACATAATGGCTATGTAACTATAGATCAATCACTCTATGAGTGCCTGAGGGAACTCATTTGGTCACCAAGTGGTATAATGTTTCCTGATCTCTCAAGTTTCCTCACTAGGAATCTCCTTATGAAATCATAGGCCTAGACACACTCTGAAAATGTTGTTAGATAAGACTGCTAAATAAAATAAGATCTGGAGATTTGTAGTAAATTATGTGATTGGTAAGATGTCAGGGGAAACAGAAGTATTATTTGTTTTAAGTAGAAGTTTGAGAGAAATAAAGGTAAAGGATTAGGAGCAGGGCAGCTAGATTGCTCAGAGGTACCCAGGCCTAGAGACCAGAGGTCCTGGGTTCAAAGCAGGCTTCAGACAAATCATTTAATACCCATTGCATACCCTCTACTGCCCTTCAGCCTTGGGACCATTGCAGATTATTGATTCTAAGAAGAAGGTGAGGTTTAAAAAAAAAGGATAGGAGCTTTAGAATATTATTTGGGAAGGAGAAGAATAGATTGAATTACTTTGAAACAAAGATAACATTTATTTTTTTATTTAAAAATTTTTTTTCCATGGTTACATGATTAATGTTCTCTACCTCCCATCATCCCTCCCCTCTCCTGGAGTTGACAAGCAATTTCACTAAGTTATACATACATTTATTATCGCTCATTTCCATATTATTCATTTTTGTAAACAAAAGTAATACTTTCTTATACTTTATAAAATATACTTTATAAAAAGTTAATAAAAATACTTTAAAACCAGAACCCCAAATCACCTACCCTTATAAAAAAAGCAATAACATCTTTTCTTCTGAATTTCTACTCCCACAGTTCTTACTCTAGCTGTGTTAGCATCCTTCTTGCTCATAAGTCCCTCAAAGTTGTCCTGAATCATTGTATTGTTTTTTAGTAGCAAAGTCAATTATCTTTGATTGTCCCACAGTGTTTCAGTTACTGTGTATAATGTTCAGTTACTGTGAATAGTGTTTGGTTATTGTGTATAATGTTCAGTTACTATGTAAAATGTTCTCCTAGTTGTGCTTATTTCACTCTGCATCAGTTCATAGAGGTCTTTCTAGTTTTTATAGAAATCCATCAATTCATCATTCCTTATAGCACAAAAGTATTCCATCGACATCAAATACCATAATTTATTCAGTCATTCCCCAGTTGAGGGACATCCCCTCATTTTCCAATTTTTTGTTATTACAAAAAGCATAGCTATAAATATTTTTGTACAAACAGATCTTTGCCCAGTTTTTTTTTTACTCAAAGGAATTTCATAGAATATTAGCTTTTGAAGGAGGGCCCTAGAAATAATTGAACCCAATACTCTCATTTGATAGCTTGTATAATTGCCTGAATTAATCATCAGGCCTTTATTAAATACCTACTTAATACTAGGGGCAACTAGATGGCAAGCAGAAAGACCAATGTTCAAATTTGGCTTCTACTAGTTGTTGGATCCTTGGCAAGCCACTTAACCCTGTTTGCCTCAGTTTCCTCATCTGTCAAATGATCTGGAGAAAGCAATGGCAAACCTTTGCCAAGAAAACCCCAAATGGGGTCATGAAGAGTTGGACATGACTGAAACAATTGAACAACAACAAAAAACTTAAGGCTAGGCGCTGTGCTAGTGCTAAGACAGGCAAAAAACCAACCAATCAAAGTAGTCTCTGCTCTCAAGGAGCTCACAGTCAGATAGGGGAGATTACATACAAACAGGTATTTAGGAAGAAGATCTATGCAGGATAAATTGATGTTGCCTCAAAGAGATGAGGCAAAGATTAAGGAGGACTGGGAAATAACTTCTTGCTGAATCTAGGGCTTGAGCCAAGACTTGAAGGAAGCCAAAGGAACAAGGAGACAGAGATGAGGGCAGAAGAGCTTCCGGGGGATGAGGTATAAGCCAGTAAAAACATTTGCCCTGAGTGGGGAAATGGAACATTGTATTCTGAGGAGCAATAAGGAATATTGTTGGATTGTAGAGTATGTGGAGATAAGTAAAGCATCAGAGGCTGGAAAGGAAGAGGACCAGGGTATGAAAGTCAGAGTTCTCTATACTCTCTGTGGATGTGATATGAGATGACTTCATGGAAGCCACTGGCCCTTGGTTGTAGATGAGGAAACTGAAACCCCTAGAGATAAAGTGACTTGCCTAAAATCATATGATCAGTAAAAAAAATCAGGACCAAAACACACCTTTTCCAGGCCCCTGCTCCAGTGTTTCTCCCCATTATATTACAATGCTCCTTATTGTACTTAAAAAAGACATATGAAATGATTGCTTCAAATTCCATACGTGGGATAATGTTAGAACAAAAATCCTTTTCTCTGTGTCTGGTTCAATCCTTTTTGTTCATTTCTTGCCATGTATATGTTATATTTGTTTTGGAATTTGATGGAGAAAGATCTCAAGTGTGGTCTTATATCTTATCTTTCCTTGCTCTTCCTATTGAATTCTGCAAGTGGTAGTGGGAGGTGGGAGGTGAGGAGGATGGCTAGGGAAGAAGGAAGGACTGTAATTTCAGGTTGAAAAGTCCATCTAAAATGCTTTCCAATTTTAATAGGTCCTTTGCAAAAATCATTTTGGGAAAATAATCTCCAGGCATGAGGCAATGATATATTGTGGTTACAATAGCTAGAGTCAGGACAGGACCATAAATTCTGAATGCTGTTCCTTTCATTATCCTCTGACTCACTCTAGGACTTTGAATAGATTACATCATTGTTCCTGCTACACCTGTGCATCTCAGACAAGAGCTATGTTGCTTTTAGTTCTATCTACAGACTGGGATCCTAGGAGCCTGTCCCCTGGTACTCCTGCCCCTAGAGAAAGGGAGGCTCTTGGGGTCACTTGCCCATATGTCAGTGTCTGCCCTTTTATACTGGGATATGTTTAGTTTCTTTTCTCTCTAGCTTTTCCCTTGGAAAAAAATGGGACAAGCCTCTGCCTCTTGAGATGAATTGTCAGGATATTTCATTAAAAAACTGATTTCTTTGCTCTTGAATTTCCCAATTTTTAGAAGAAAAGCAGAAATCTTTCCAAAGTTGCTGTTATCCCTATGGTCCAGTCCTTTTTGGTTTCCTTGTAAAGTGGTTTAAAATGCATATCCTTGTTCTTTAAATCCATATTTTGGACCCTCACATTAAAAAATAATCTGAAAGGGTCCCATAGTCATTGTTTTAATAAAGAGTTTGGTTACACTGGGGGCTTTCCCTGTACTTCTGTGTGTCTTTGGTCAACAAACTACTCCCTAGACAATTTCTCCACCCCAGTTCTGGTGAACCACATGTTCCTAAAGATGTTAACTTTAATCTTTTATAATTTAGAGTGAATGAAACTATTTCTGATAATTAATGGGACTTTAGCGTAGCACTCCACTCTCATCATTGTTCCTTTCCTTTTTCCATGTAAAAAATGTAATGCACATATATATTCATTACATATATATTATATATTGCATTACATATATATTATATTCCCAGCAGGAGGTAGGGAGAGGAGAAAAATACTGCAGGGCATTGCCCTAACTAGTGTTTTAATAGGCCTGCATCCAGCAGACTAATGGATTAGGCTGCCAAGCAATTGGAGCCAACCCGTTAGTTACAAATTTTTGTTACGCAAAATTTAACACCCATGGCAGAACTGCAAAGAATTCACCAAGTAGCCTCAGATGTATTCTTTCCTTGCTGGCAATTGCTCTTATAGGACAGTTTAATTGGTGTGAGATACTGTCCCAGCCTTTTGTTTCTTTCATTCCCTAGGAAATGATTCTTAAGGGTTACCATTTTCCTAATGCTTTAAAAACCTGTACTACCTATCTAAAACACTTTTTATTTGTTATTAGCTCCACACATCATCAGATTATTACAGCATAATTGCTAATTCTTTCAATTGAATATTTCTTTCTGTTATGGTTTCCCTGGACGTTCCTTCATTTCGAGAGCCACCACATTATCTTTTGACTATAACAGACAAAAATAATTTCTTAATTTGAATTCTTGCCATTAACTACTTTTTTTGCATGTTCACTATTATATTGATTTCATTAACACTGTTTTCACAATCTTTTAAAGTTGGAAAAGATATATCAAAATTCTCCCCAAATTTTAGTGGTCAATTTTCTTTAAAACAACAAAAAAGAAGGTAGTATTGGATTCACTATAAAGGTAGAGGAAACATTTAAACAGAGAATAAGGCTTTTAGGAAAGGAGAAAAACAGATTCTGTGTGTGTGTGTGTGTGTGTGTGTGTGTGTGTGATGCTTAAAATAGGATCGGGACACACTGGCAAATCTTTTTAAAAGAAAATTTCACTATAGTGTTAACATGGTACAATGAATGGCAGCTGGCTACCTGCTGTGTCTTTTTCAGGTACTGAAGAGTTTCATTATAGTGCCCTTGAAAAGGGGCCACCCCTTGAAGTTCAGAACCAAATGTCACCTGCATTTCTCTCAAATCTATTTCCCGTGATTTTCCTTTTTGGAAAGGATTGAACAATAGAATGAAAGAGAGAGGATAGTATTCTGCTTAGAATGAGGAATCTGATTTGGGAGAATAGCCTTTTTTAATAAGAGCATAACACAATTACTGGTTTCTTTTCAGGTCACCAAACATTTATTG
This sequence comes from Gracilinanus agilis, assembly GCF_016433145.1. Classification (NCBI taxonomy): domain Eukaryota; kingdom Metazoa; phylum Chordata; class Mammalia; order Didelphimorphia; family Didelphidae; genus Gracilinanus; species Gracilinanus agilis. The sequence continues at coordinate 349,284,801 of NC_058130.1, read as the reverse complement.
GGTCTCCTGCTGGAGTTCAAGAATAGACCTAAAGAATTGGGATATAGGACAGCAGTAAAGGGATAAACATTGTTAAGGGAGTGCTGTGTGTATGTGTGTCCTAGGGGGCGCTGTGGGGCAAGAGAGTGGCATCCTCACCAGAGACACCTTTCAGGTTTCTGAGCTTGATGCTGGAGTGGATTCCCCAGAGTTGTTCTACAGTAATAATGTTCCGTCATCTTGAAGGGCTTCTTGCGCCTGGCCTGGAACTGATATATAATACCCATTCTAGTGGCAGGAATGGAATGCTGTTAAAGCTGGACAACCTCGGGCAGTGTAATTCCACTTTGGACTCTGGTAAACAATGGAATATGGCTCCTACCCTGGAACCTCAACAGACCCTGTACTTAAATGACTATTTCTGCCCAGGACGAACTATGTCTTAAGGCGCTGAAAAAATTTGCAGATGCTGTCAGCAACCTCTCAAAAACCAACCCTGGAGAGAGGAACAGGTGTCACTGGGCAGGAAATGCACAAAAATGTCCCTGTTTTTTAAAAAGGGAAAGAGGCTGGATTCTGCCAATTAAGGTTGGTGAGCAATTCCTAGCAAAATTCTAAAACATTTTTAAAAGGATGGCTTGTAAATACTTAGAAACAGATGCGGGTAATCATCGCAAGTCCTGTGGGATGGGTCTATCGAGTCATAATAGACTAAACTAAGTTACTTTTTTGATGACATTATTAGATTTAGCATTCTGTTATGGTATTCTTAAGATTTAGATCTGGAAGGGGCTATGTTTAGTCTGATGGGAGATACAAGTGGATTGGAGAACATTATGGTGATGTATGAAATAAAAGGCACAGATAAAACCTTTTTTAAAAAAGCAAAAATAGAAATTTAATAGTAATAAAATGTAAAAGTCTATGGGGGTGGGCACGGTACAGTTAAGTGGCTCAGTGGATAGAGAGCCAGGTCTAGAGACAGAAGGTCCTGGGCTCAAATCTGGCCTCAGATACTTCCTAGCTGTGTGACCCTGGTCAAATCACTTAACCCCCATTGCCTAGCCCTTCCCATTCTACCTTAGAACCAAAACACAGTACGGATTCTAAAATGGACTAGTAAAGGTTTTAAAAAAAATTCTGTGTAGGGCTTAAAAAATCAACTACAAATGCACAAGATAGAATGAATGTAACTAGCCAAAAATCCATGTTGAAAAGAACTGAGGCTTTTTAATGGATTGTTGTTATGTTCAATATGAATTTGGTAGGGTACCCCAAAAGCTAATGCCTAGTTAGACCACATTAATAGAAGCCTAGTGTCAATAATTTGAGAAATATGATTTTGCTTTATTCTGTTCTTCTTAGATTATATAGGAGAATTGTGTTCATATTGAAAAAGGAAAGTATTCTGGAGGAAGGCAAGAAAAAGTGTAAGAAAATTCGAACCTAGACCCTATGAGGTTTGCTTGAAGGAGCTGAAGATGGTTAGTCTACAGAAATTAGTTGAATTGGAAGGGTTGTTTCATGGAAGGCAGATTCGGTTTGTTTTACTTGGACATGAAAACAGAATTAGAAGCAACAAAATGGAAATCACACATACATTATTTCAATTCAAAGTAAGGGAAAACTTCTCAATTAGACCTGTCTACAAATAGTTCAAATTGCCACAATGATAATAATGTTGTTATTCTATCATTTTTAGTCATGTCCAACTCTTCATGCCCCGTTTGGGGATATATTTGGCAAAGATACTGGATTGCTTTGCCATTTCCTTCTCGTTTTACAGATGAGGAAACGTAGGCAAAGAGGGTTAAGTGACATGCCCAAGATCACACAACTAGTCAGTGTCTGAGGCTGGATTTGAACTCAGAAAGTTACTACTATGCAGATGTTGGTCATCACAGCTATGAAATAATTTGTCTTCTCTTCACCATCCTTACTTCAAAGATAATATACATTGGCATTTTCTCATGCCATGGATTGCTACCAATGAGTTGAGTACCTTCCAATCCAAAATTCACAGCCCCGAAGGATTCTGTTTTCATTTTCCTTGAAGTGGACGGTGGATATATTGTTAATGGCTGAAAAATCTACTCGAAAGCCTGCCTGTGTATGGATGACGGATGTAGTTCTCTAGGTCCATCTTGATTCAGGAGGATATGATGCATGTGAAGAGCTTGCAGATTTATGAAAGGAGAGTGAGGCAGCAAAAATGATGAACGTCTCCCAGGTTGCCCTTGTTCAGAAGCAAGACACTTCTGTGACTGAGGGACCTTCATGCTCATGAGGCACATATGTATATGAGGCCTGAGAGCCTGTGGACATATCCTGTCATTTCTTGGACACAAGCCTTGTGATTCAATTCAGCAAGTATTTATTAAAAGGACCAACTCTGGGCCAGGTACTCTGCTAGCCTCTACTGATAAGAAGACAAAAAGAAAAACAGCCCCTGATCTCAAGCTCAACCATCATCATCATTCATCTCATGTAATAATACATGGAACAGTTTGGCATGTAGGTTACCCGAGTTCTTCTGTGAATTTAAGAATTATGAACATCTTTAGAGTATTTCTCAAGGATGCTAATCATTTGTCTGCTTTGGGGCCATTTATTGTTCTTGTCTTTTAAATGAATCTGGCATTCTGGCCAGTCTTTCATTTACTGTCATTTAATGAGTCTGATATTAGTTGAGGCTTTAAAAAAATTTTATATGAAGGGTGTTAGTAGAGTGATAGACAACTGGACTTGGATTTAGGAATTGTTGTTGCTGTTGTATCTGACTCTTGATGACCCCATTTGGGGTTTTCTTGGCAAAGATACTGGAGTGGTTTGCCATTTCCCTCTCCAGCTCATTTTACAGATTAAGAAGTTGAGGCAAACAGGGTAAAGAGATTTGTGCAGGGTCACATTAGTAGGTCAATAATTTAATCTCTCAGCACTATTTAATAAGATCCAGAAGGGAAACCAAGAGAATGGGTTTCAGTCATGATAGGGTGAGAGAAAATCTCCTTGAGTCTTATACTATGTATATGTGTGTATGTGTAAATGTAAATAGTATCTTACTCTTACTCTTATTGCTTGAGTTGTAGATTAAATTACCATGTCTCTACTGGAGACAGGATGGGTAGAAGGCCAATGCCTTTCAGTGACAGAAAACATTTAGTACAATTATGGGTGTACAAATGGATTTGTACAAGTTGGGAAATAATTAAGAAACATTTGGTGAAGATGCATAGCAAAAGTCACAATTCTGTTTATAATGGCACTAGACTACTTGGGACAAGTGTTCCTGACAGATGCTCTAGCCAGATGTACCCAGCGGGTCCTTTGGGTGGCTCTGATGAGAGTGTCACAGCAGAATCTGCAAAGCACACATGTTTTTTCCATTCTTCACTGAAAATCTTTTCCTTTTAACTCTCTTCCCTTGTTTATTCCAAGGAGTTATATAATTCTCTATTGAGTCTATTGAGTCTTCTCAAAGCTACAGATTTATGTTGTTGCTGAAAGGCTAATGATGTTTGTGAATGAATGAATGAACAAATGGAAAACGAAGATATTTTATGAAGTAAGAGAGGGACCTCTCAATTTTTACCAGTTTTCCTTCTTTAATTAGTATAATATGAAGTTAGAAAGCTGTGCTCTGAAAGACAGAAGTTTAAGGTAAGTAATAGGGTTAGGGATATTTAAATTTTTACCTGAAACTTACATTTTGGTGAAAGATTTCTATATGAAAATTAGAGGGAAGCATGAATTATGAATGACAAGAGAGTATTCTAAAATTTTAGAGCTGGTTTTTATTTTAGTTAACTACTCTGTGAATTTCCTGCTTTCGTGGCTACTTCAAGTATGTAAGAGGAAGCACAAGAGAGAAGATAAGGTCCTGGGGCTTGGAACCAAGACCTGGGTTCAAATCTTGCCTCAGACACTTAATAGCTAGGTAAATCTCTCAAACTCCCTGAGCCTCAGTTTCCTTATGTTTAATGAGAGGCTTGTACTAGATGGCCTCCAGAGAAGTCCTTTTCAGCTCCAAATCTATTACCATCCTCTTAAGAAATGTTAGGAAAAGACACAATTCCTGTGAGAATTTTTTAAAGTAAATTGGGGAAAAAAATCAGATTTTTCTCTAAGTATATGGCTTATGATTTGAATAAGTGCTTGAATGTCAACTAAGCACTTGAAAATAGAATAAAATTGGAATTTTCACTACCTATTCATAGAAATTACTAGTAGAAGCAGAAACAATAGCTGAGCATTTCAAACAGAAATCATAGTTAAAAGAAAGTGTGTGTGTGTATATGTGGTTCATTACAAATCATGCAAATATTTTTTGGAAATGTGCTTTGACTTTCTTAATCCTGTGTAGAAATGTGCTGGTAGGGATGTCTGTTCAGAATGGTAAAGGTGGGGGCAGCTAGGTAGCTCAGTGGATTGAGAGCTAAGCCTGGAGACAGGAGGTCCTGGGTGCAAATCTAGCCTTAGGCACTTTCTAGTGGTGTGAGAAATATTGGGTAAAGAATAAGTGGTGTGTACTTACAATGGACCGCCTAAGATTCTCGTAAATGAATACTACTATAAGAAGACTGGAACAAGTAGGTGGCACCAGTTTAGAGATAAGAAGAACTGCATTCAAATTTGACCTCAGACACTTACTAGCTGTGTGACCCTGGGCAAGTCACTTCACCCTGTTTGCCTCAGTTTCTTCATTTATAAAATGAACTGGAGAAGGAAATGGCAAAGAATTCCAGTAGTTTTGCCAAGAAAACCCCAAATGAGATCACGAAGAAGCAAACATGATTGAATTCACTCAATAACAAAATAAGAAAACCGGGTCACTTGGATATCAAAGTACAAAAGGCATCACACTAAGTAAGGGATTCCACAGATAATGCCTTTGTACAATTTATCTTTTAGGAGTCCCTTGCTGGGACCTAGAATAGGTTTGTGTGTGTGTGTGTGTATATCTATATCTATATAGATATGTATTTTTATTATGATTTTGACTAGTTTTATTTAATGTCTCCAGCATGAAGAGAAGGAAAAATGAGGTATTGATCCATCTTCCTGGAGTTATTCATTGTCCTCACATGTACCAATGAATGCCAACTCTTTTTGGAGAAAGAGATTAGCATTACCTTTAGGGTATTCTTATCTGGGAGATACAGACTAGCTGATTGCCTTCCTGATTCCAATTCTGATCATGATTCCTTTATTACCTCTCCACATTTCATGTTTATATCCGATTCTAAAAGGACTAATGTGCTTTTCTTACAAAAAGTGCTTATACTTAGGAAGGTATCAAGATGTTCTGCTCATGCAATTTATAAATGCATTTTAGATTTTGGAATTTCCCTTTTGCTGCAAATATTGAACTGATCAATCAGATGGGCCACTTGAGCAGCTACTTGTTAAACCTCTATTCTTTCACAGTCTTTTCCTTATTGTGTCATTTCTCAATTTTATCTAAATGAAAATGCAAGATGTTTTCCAATGTTCCTCCTCATCATCTTTCAGACCATATCCTTGGGGTAGTTTTTAGACTTGCAGTATATTTTAGAAGATAGCAATTACTGTCAGTTTAAATTTTGAGTGAGGGCCTTGATGGCCTGAAATAAAATATTCCAGTTTTCATTGACCTTTGGACAAAGCCAGTAGTTTTTACAGTTCTCAACAACCAGATTTTATTTAATACCTTATTTTGTAGATGATACCTTATCAGGTGGGCTCTGGGAAAGCTACAAAACTTGGGTGATCCCTGATCATCCCTTTGCTGTGAGATAAGCAAAGGGGTCAGCAAGAAGAGCTCCTGGGTTTGTGAACTTTGAGAAACTCCAATCTCAAAGTTTATCAGTCAGCTGAAGCTATGGAAACTTTGCCCCTTTCTTCTTCCTTTTCAACCTTCTTTGTTGTCCCCAGGATATGCTATGTGGCCATGGGTGTCCCTCAGGGTTCTGTCCTGAGCCTTTTTCTTGCATCCCTCTTCCCTGCTTCTCTTGGTGATCTCTTATCCACTCCCCTGCTGGTAATTATTATCTCTCTGCTGATGATGCTCCAATCTACTTGTCCAGCCTTAAACTTTCTGCTGATCTCCAGAATTGCATCTCTAATTGCCTTTCAATCATTTCAGGAACTAGATATTCAACAGACATCTTAAATTCATTGTGTCCAAAACTAAACTCATTATCTTTCCTCCCTGAACTTTCTTTCTTTACAACCTTTCCTATTTATCAAAGGGGTTATTCTCCAAGTCTTGAGGCTTATAGCCTAGGTGTCATCATTATCTCTTACTCCTCAAATCCATTCAATTTTCAAGCAACATTGGTCACACATGCCAGGCCCTCATCACCTTATACCTGGACCGTTAAGAGTCTGCCTGCCTCAAGTCTTTCCCCACTCCAATCTACTCTCCAATAGTGAACAGAGTGATTTTCCTAATGCAATACACCCCCACAGTCTCTGCCACACACACACACTCTACAATCTTCAGTGACTCCCTATAACCTCCAGGATCAAATAAAAAATCCTGTTTAATGTTGAAGGTCTCCATAACCGCCCTTTATCATGTCTCCAGTTCTTACTCCCCACCATGTGGTCTCAGGTCAATGACACTGATCTGCTTGTTATTCCTGGAATGAGATGTTCTCACTGCTCTGGTCTATGCCTGGGATGTACTCTTTCCTTATCTCTACCTCCTGGCTTCCTTTGAATGCAAGCTAAAATCCCACCTTCTACAGGAAGACTTTCCTAATTCTTTTTAACTCCCTTGTTCCCCTTGTTGATTATTTCATATTTATTTCTGTTATATACAACATGCTTGTACATGTTTGTTTGCATATTGCCTTCCTTTTTTAGGTTGTGAGTTTCTCCAGGGCAGGGACTGTCTTTTGCCCTTTCTTTATATTTCCCAATACTTAACCCAATGCCTGGCCCATCATATTTGATAAATGTTTATTGACTACCTGCCTAAATTACATTTTAAGAAGGCACCTCTTAAAAGAATGCTTGATTTCTTATTGTTCTTTATTTGTATTGTAGAGCAGAGTAATGTAGGAGTAGGGGAATCCTGGAATACTTCTCAGATGATCACTCAGCTTTGGAAACATTAGGACCCAGGTGTGCTATTTGGTTTTATTTGTACAAAAACTTTTTAATTTAATATAATAAAATTATTCCTTTTATATCTTGTAATGTTCTCTCTTTCTCCAGGTATGCTATTTGGGTCTAAAATAAGCTTCAGGGAGACTTGCTGCCCTTTAGCTTACCACTGATTTTTAAGCTTTCACTGATTTTCACTTTTTTCCACATTATCTTATTTATTTTTAGAGTGTTTTTCCATGGTTACATATTCATGATCTCTTCTTCTCCTTTTCCTTCTCCCCTCCTGGAGCTGACAAGGAATTCCACTGGTTTATACATGTCTTATTACTCAAAACCTATTTCCATATTATTCATATTTGTAATTGTAATAGAGTAATCTTTTAAAAACCACAACCCCAAATCATATACCACATGACCAAGTGATAAATCATATGTTTTTCTTCTGTGTTTCTACTCCCATAGTTTTTTTCTCTAGCTGTGGATATAATTCTTTCTCATAGGTTCCTCAGCATTGTCTTGGATCATTGCATTGCTTTTAGTAGGAGAGTCAATCATATTTGATCATCCCACAATATTTCAGTTACTATCTATAATGTTCTCCTGGTTCTGCTTATTTCACTCCACATCAATTCATGGAGGTCGTTCCAGTTCTTATAGAAATCCAGTTCATCATTCCTTATAGCACAATAGTATTCCATCACCATCATATACCACAATTTGTTCAGCCATTCCCCAATCGAGGGACACCCCCTCATTTTCCAATTGTTTGCCACCACAAAAAGCACAGCTATAAGTAATTTTGTGCATTTTTTTATCTCTTTGGGGTACAAACCCAGTAGTTTCACTGATTTTTAATCTAAGATGACTTCAAGCTAAGTGGTTAGGTTCTGGGAGTAGTGACAGAGTAACAAACCTTACAAATACTTTTGAATTAGCCCCCTACCCGAAGACTGATGCTCATAATGTCAAGGAATAGTGAATGACTCTGGGGAAAAAAGACATTAAAAGAAAAATTTCTGTGACAAAATTATTGAATGCTAAAAATAAACAAAACCTGGGAACCAGTCTGAGTAATCCAGATGACCTTAATTTTAATGAAAGTGTATGGGGCTATCTTAATCCTCTTTCCAAATATTGAGGGGGATAGAAGTTGGTGTGTTTACCACTTGCTTAGAAATAAGCAAAGGCATCCTTCAGGCTGTGTGCAGAATCCTTGGGCAGGCTGCTAGTCAGAGATATGCTAGTAAATGTTTAACAATCAGCTCAGGGACGGGTAAGGGTTAGATTGTTCCCATGACAGGCTTTTAAAGTTAATCCACCTGATGGACATTTTCACCACCACTTTGAGTATCAATAAAACCATAACTGAAGCCTTAATTTCCAGTTTTTGCTGATTCTTGAGGTGTAAATATTCTTGCCAGAAATTTTGCCAAGCCTTGTTGGGCTGGCTTCAGCATATTGTTGCTTCCAGGCCACTATATTCTGGATTGGTTATTTGACCCAATTCCTTTTCTTTAGAAAACAATCAGAATATTTGGGCAGCAGAGGCCTTCCTTTTGGTACATGTAATTCCTCCCCATCTTTGCCTTGCCTGGTCAGTTAATTAGCGTTTATGAAATACCTGGTGTAAGAAGTTATCAGGGAGGACTAGCCCCTGGTTTGAAGGTTTGCTGACCCTTTTCAGTACTGTTCATCCACCTTTTGTGCCCACTTGTTACCTAACTCTCACTTGTGGCTCCAAGAATGTATAGCATGCTCAGCAGCCACACACCAGTAAAACTGATTCCAAAGATGGGCTAAACCAGTTGAAGATAACTGACAGATTTCAAATCCATTGGTCATTTACAAAAAAGTGAAGATTTCTCTTTGCAGAATGGGCAGATGAGAACAATTTGTTCCATTGGCTATGTAAGCAGCTGAAACAGGTGCTATGGAGCACTTAGAGCAGAGGTCAGCAACCTTTTTGGCCGTGAGAGCCATAAACACCACATTTTTTAAAATGTAATTTCGTGAGAGCCGTACAGTGCTCACAGTGCTTGCTCCTGTAACAGCACCTGAAAAAAAATTGACTTCATGGCTCCTGCAGAAAGAGCCATACGTTGCCGACCCCTGGCTTAGAGCTTTGTCAGACATGGAAGATGCATCTTCCAAGATCATCCACTGCATCACTACTCTTCTTGACTTTTGTCTTGCCAGTGGATCTCAGTGACTCTGGAAGAGACAATGTGGCTGATGACTTTTAGCAACTCTACCTCACTGAAATCCAATTCATGTGCAAGTCAAGACCACCTCTTGATGTTCTCTTCTGAAACAAAAATTAAATACCTGTAATTGCCAGAGGTATCTGAGAAGGTTAACATCTACCCAGGAAAGACAATATGCCCTTATTAGAGCTAAATACAAAATAGATAAGTGGTTCCTAAAAAAGAATGACTACAGAATGAAAAGGAAGGTACAGAATAGCATTGGTGTTGCAGAGCTTTAAAAAATTATTTGACTTAGCAATTCCTGCCTTAGAGAGGTTGTAATCTTTTTGTGAAGGTACTGCTTTCTACTTACTCTGGGTCTAGGAACTGAAATTGAGAACAGCATTCTTGAGAGTCACAGTAATTGGCAAACTCCCTCAGTCTTTAGGACTTATCTCCAACTTCCCCCTCCTCCCCACTAAATAATAAGGAGTCAGAGACAACTTTTAAAATGTTTCCCTAAATATGTTTTAACTGCATAGGATTAGCACATTTTCCTTGGCAAGGAGTGCTTTTCCTTGTTTTTTTTTTTCTTTCGTGAGATTTCCCCCTCTCTACAGTCTTTCTTGTTTTTCTCCTGAAACACTTCCTCTGTTTCTCTTTTCCTATCAACTACCCCTATTCTATTTATTCCCTGTACTTCAGCCTTCTCAGCACTTCCCACCCTCAGCCTTTTGGTGCTACTTTCTTTACAAATTGTACAACATGCTTCCTTCCTGTTTTGCATTCCGTGGGACTCAGACCAATCATAGTGGAAGTGCATTGACAACACAAGAAACCAGTTTCAAATGGCAGGCGTATTTTATAATAGAATCAGGATAAATGGCTTGTTGGTTAAGAAATAGCACCACCTGGTTCTAGTGTGTAGAATGTAGAATATAACAATCTTTTGGGAGGGTAGCCATTGCCAAGGCATTTAATATAGAATTAGCTTGGGATTCTTGATTTAGATTGAGAGACTAGAAGTTTTCATTGGATGACTTTCACCTGCTATAACCTTAGTCAAATGAAACATCAGCTGTTGGTTTATTTTGGCAGGAAGGAGAGGCGACTAGGTTTGTAGATTTAGGACTATGATATAAAGTGTTCAATTCTGAGTTCCTTAAGTCCTTGGTTGGACCTCTTGATTGTATAGTCACAGTAAATTGTCTCATTCAGTGTGGACTAATAATACCTCTGCACTTTTATATAGTACTTTAAGGCTTTACAAGCACTGTCCTTATAACAATACTTTGAGAACTGTAGAGCAAGTATGTTATTGTTTCTATTATTGTTGTTGTTGTTTTTAGTCATTTTAGTTGTGTCCAACTCTTCATGACCCTATTTGATTTTTGTTTGTTTTTTAGCAAAGATACTGGACAATTTTGTCATTTCCTTCTCCAGCTCATTTTACAAATGAGCAAACTGAGGCAAACAGGATTAAGTGACTTGCTAGGATCACCTAGTAAGGAAGTATCTGAGGCTGGATTTGAGTTCAGGAAGATGAGTCTTTCTTACTCTTGGCTCCATGCTCTATCCACAGCACTCTCGGTATTTTACAGTTGAGGAAAGCTTTGAAACACTGAAGCTTGTTCAAGAACACACATGATCACACAACTAGTAAATGACTCATTCAGAATTTGAACTAAAGTTCTTGATTCCACGTGTAGCAGACTGACTCTCATGTCTGAATAAAGGATACTTATTTGAATTCTTTTTTAAAAGGGTCTGCTTTGTTTCATACTTAGATCTAATGAAATCAACAGAAATTCTTCAAACTTCTACCACACATACACACATATCCATGCACATACTTGGTACTGGAGTCAGCCAGGTAGCATAGTAGGTAGAATACTGGGCATGGAATAAGAATACTCATCTTCCTGAATTCAAATCTGGCCTTAGACACTTACAAGGTATGTGTCCCATGGTAAGTCACTGAACCCTGTTAGACTACATTCTCTCATCTGTCAAACGAGCTGGAGTAGAAAATGGCAAACCAGTTCAGTATCTTTGCCAAGAAAACCCCAAAAGAAGTCATGAAGAGTCAGGACTGAAAAATGACTAAACTACAAAAGAGTAGCACAGTTAGGTAACTAGCTCCCTCCATAGCCTAAGAAGTATAAACAGTGGGGTGGGAAAGCCCTCAATAATGGTAGAATATAAGCCATAGATTAGAATTTGACTGCATTACTTTAAGTTGAAAGGAGATTTTGATGAAAGGCTGGGGAAAAGCATATGTGATAAATTTGGCTGAACATAAGACTAATTCCAATTTCACCTTTTAATAGGATCTGAATTTAACTCTTATGTTGGTGCCATATTTCTGAAAGTAAAGGTACCAGATGCCTATTTTCCTACTGATGACACCTGGGAAGTTACAACTTATTTTTTTTGTAATGCTGGCTCTGAAGAGTAGAATTTATTGTTTGTTTCAGGCTCTCTGTATTAGATCAGTCTTTAAAGAAAGATTAGGCGATTGCCTTTGACTCTGAGTTTATGGAATATTTGATTCTAAATATTTCCTCATAGTTAAAAGAAACATATGTCAGAAATCTGTGGTTTCAGATCTATGATGTAGTTCCTGTGGGAACTCCTCACCTCATTCTTCCTCATTAGAGTTGTTTGAAGTTCATAGAAGTTAAATGACTTTCCCATAAAGGCAACAATGGATAGAGTGTTGGGCTTGGAGTCAGGAAGCCCTAATCTCAAATCCCACCCCAGACATTTCCTAGTTGTGACTCTGGATAAATCATTTAACTGCTGCCAGCCTCAGTTTCCTCATTTGTAAAAGGGGAATAATAATAGCACCTACCTCTGAGGGTTGTTGTAAAGATAAAATGAGATATTTATAAAATGCTTAGCATAATGTTTGGCATTATGGTCATATCATAAATCCTCCTTCTCCCTCCACACCTCCTCCTTTGTCACTTTGCTAATACTAAACCTATTTTGTATTTATTACTTTATATTAATGCTGACTGTATGTATTTATGTTAAGTTCCTTGCAAAGAGAGATCATTCTCCATTTCTGTGTTCTCTTCTTCTAAGATTCCATCTCTTGATGTCTTTGTCTCCATTTTATGTTTCTGTCCATTTTTTCTTTACTTTCTCTGTCTCTGTTTCTATATGTCTATATTATACACATACACCTATATATATATACACACATATATATATGCATATGCAATTAAACATATACACACTTCATCAAATCATATGTGTACATTTATTGTATATATGTGTGTTGGATAGCTCCTCCTGAGTGTTCTCTAGACACTTCAAACTCTAATATGTCTAAATGGGGGCTCATTTTCTCTTCGTAAAAAAAAAATACCTATCCCTCCTCTAAATCTCAGCTTCTTTTAAGTGCATGAAATCACCAAATTCACCCAGGTTTGTGAACTTAGATTTATCTCCAAGTCTTCCCTCTTCCTTTACCCCTCAACCACCACCTAGTAGGTAATCATCTGCAATATCTTGTTAATTTCTACTTTCATAATTTCTCTCCCATCTGTCTCTTCACCTTTCACATGGCCAGCACCCTACTTTTTTAGACGTTTATCACATCTCACCTGGATGATTGTAAAAGCCTCCTCATTGGTGTCCTGCTCTCCACAGCTCTCTATCTGATCCATCTCCTAAAAGGCTGCCAAGTCTATCCCTTCCCTGTTCAGAGACCCTCAGTTGTTCCCCATTGACCATGAGAGAAGAAACAAACTCTTTTGCTTCCCATTTAAGGTACCCCACAATAAGTCTCCCACTACTTTTCCTGCCTTCTTTGTAAAGTCTATATTGTGGCCAGAATACATTACTAATTGTTTCTGGAATGTGATATTTCATCCTCTATCTGCTATTCATTTTGAAGAAGCTATCCATTCCCCTTGTATGGACAATGCTCCCTTCTTAGCCCCATGTCTCATGAGCCTTCCCTTCCCTAAAGATTTAAAACTCTGGGCAGGGAGTCTGAGGACCTAGGTTCAAATTTCACCTTCAAACATTGGTTAACCTTTTGACCCTAGACAAATCAGCTAATTTCTCCATGCCTCAGTTTCCCTATCTGTAAAATGAGAGGCTTGGATTTCATTATGTCTAAAGTCCCTTCTAGATCTAAAATCTACTTAATTCTATCTGCCCCATGAAATTTTCTCTGATTTGCTCCCTTCTCTCACCTCAATTTTCCTTGCATCATACTTAATCACATTGCTATGGTATCTTTACTCCCAACTGATCTCCCCTTTTCCTATGGAAATTCTTTGAGGATAGAGACTATATATGTATATATGTGTGTATTTACACACACACACACACACACACACACACACACACACATTTTTTTCTTTTTTTATGGCTAGGTCAGTGCCATATAGGAATTACTTTAAAAACTAAATAAAAATATGGACAATTTACTGAATTAATTGTATATCAATTGTGTACTAGAACAAATAGATGCAGACTGAATGAAGAATTCATAAAGAACTGAAGACAGGACTCTCTTATACAAGGGATGGAACCTTTTTCGATGATTTACAGAAAAGCATAACCATGATGTGAATCACATAGAATGAGTAGATTTGTTTGGGACTGTGATGCTCACTGGTAAATCATGAGTCATTGAAACAAAAACTTCCTTTCTCCCATGCCTCTGAAAAGAACTGCCTCTTGATTCCAGGGTCTCTAGCTATTCTCCTTGCATCTTCCAGAGCAAATGAAACCAATCAAAGCATTTTATAGAGGGTGTCTACTTAGTCCCCTGCTTAATTTAATCCAGATGGAGTCTAATTATCAGGGTTTTATTACTCACTTGCAGTAATTTGCTATGAGTGAAACTTTGGAGCTATGTTTAAATTTTTATTTCAAGTTCAGAATTGGTTTACTTAAAAAAATATGAGATTTCCCTTTGGAGTGTTGGGTTCTCCTGTAATTTAGGAGTTCTAAAATTTCTTTCATTTAAAAAAGATGGGGGAGTGATATCATGTTGTTTCCCCCCAAATTAAATTGAACTAGTTTAAGAGATTTAACAAGTAAAGGTATAATCATACTTTATTTTGAAAGCTAGAGCCAGCAATTAAAGTTATAAAATTATCTTCTATAATAAAATGTTAAATGATATTTGAAATAAAATTTGTTCATCTGAGCTAATAGGTAATCTTCTCAGGTTCCTTTACAAAATATCACTTAATGGTGGATTAACATACTATAGGACCCCCACGCATTTTTCTAAAAGTAGCAAGCAGTAAACTTAAAAAAACACACACACACATCTCAGCTGTAATACAACAGTTTCATTCCTAAAACAGATGTTGTGAAGTCTCCAGGAAATTATAGTGATTATGAAATAGGGGAAAATTAATTCACTCGTAAAACAGGTGTCCTTTGTGTCTGTGAGCTTTTAAGCTACTATTCATATTGCCATTTTTTCTCTTTTTTCTCTGTCTACTTTCTTAATTTTAAGATAATTTGACTAACTTCAGTTTTAAATTAGGCTGGGAATGAATTTCTTTAGGCATTCTATGCAAAATCACCACATTATAAGGTTCTCTTTTTAAGAAGAATACCTATGATTACACAACTAGTTCTTCTTTTCAGGGTCTGGACCAAATGCCACATCCTTCTGAAACTGGTTCTGAATTCTTCTAACATTATTTATATCTGGTATTTACTTGCCTGTGAACATGTAGCACCCTAGGAGAAATGTAAACTCCTTGAGGATAGGCCCTGTCATATTTTTGTCTTTGTATCCTGCCTGGGTCAATCCCCTGGGCATAGTAGGCACTTCAAAAGTGTTTATTGATTGATTATGCCTATGACACCAAGTATACATTGAAAACAGAATTTCTCTCTCAGAATTTTAGAGCTATAATTTCAGTGGGTCCTTGCTGTGATCTCTACTTCTCTTGTTAACTTCTCTACCCTGGCCACATTTAATTTTTTGCTTTTATATATTTTTCCTAATTACATGTTAGATACAATTGTTAATAATCATTTTTGGCATTTTGCAATCCATGTTCTCTCTCTCCTTCATCGCCACCTTCCCTAAGATGGCAGGTAATACGATATAGGTTAATACATGTACTATCACACAATGTGTATTTCCATGTTTATCATGCTCTGAAAGAAGACACATGTCACTTATATATTAAAAAAAAACTTCACAAAGGAAATAAAGTTAAAAAGTATTTGCTTCAGTCTGTACCTGGCTACATTTTTAAAAAGTGACGTTGGGTTCAAAAGAATAGCACAAATATTACAAGGACCTGTGCAGAGGAAATGTTCTTGTAAAATGGTATCTTGTAGCCTGAGCAATGAGGAAGTAGATTTGTTAAGATTGAAGTTTAGTCCTATTAGCTTTGCTTTTCCATCATGGTGGTGTGGTTATTTGTGCACAGCCCACTGTTTGTAAACCAACCACTTAGGCTTCAGTGTTTTAATCTATCCATAATCTCTCTGGAATGGGTACATCCTTTATCAATTCACAGTGAACTCATTCATGGGCTGCCATCCTATGCAACTGTCATTCTTGTCTGTTTATAATTATCCTTGGATGACCCATCTAAAAGGCCCTTGGGGAGGTGTGCTGGGAAAGGGAGGGGAATTGTGGTTTGGGAAATCATTAGGATGGTGAGTGGAACCATGATATGGAATATCCTTTACTATTCCACTTCCTAATCAAGTAGTAATGGTATCTTTTACATGGCTTCTTGATGCTAGAAATAATTGATCTTACATTTTACTCTCTTTCACTTACCTTGAATGCTGCTAAAATCTTTGCTTTTGCTCTCTAGCCACTCCATCTCCCAAGTGGGTGTATTTTCATTGGCTGTCCCCCAGGTGTCTGAAATTCTGTCCCTTCTTATTTCTTATCACTTGGCTTCTCTGGCTTCCTTTTTACTTCAGGACCCATCTAAAATCCTCCCCTCCTTAAGAAATTTTCCTGAACCTTCTCACTATTAATGCCTTTCTTCTGTTGATTATCTCCAGGTTATCCAGA
Organism: Gracilinanus agilis; assembly: GCF_016433145.1. Classification (NCBI taxonomy): domain Eukaryota; kingdom Metazoa; phylum Chordata; class Mammalia; order Didelphimorphia; family Didelphidae; genus Gracilinanus; species Gracilinanus agilis. The sequence goes on along the minus strand of NC_058130.1, from coordinate 349,268,511 downwards.
GGAAGCTAGATGGCTGAGGAGATAGAGCACTGGACTTGGAATTAGGAAGATAGGAGTTTAAATAGCTATTCAGACACTTCCTAGTTGTGTGACCCTGGGCAAGTCATTCAAGGTCTTGTTGTTTCATTGATTTTTAGTTATGTTTGACTTTTTATGACTTCATTTGGGATTTTCTTAACAAAGATATTGAAATGCTTTTTTTTTCTTTCTGAATTTCTTTCCTTTCTAAAATGAGAGAAATGTATCATTTTCTTTTCCAGTTCATTTTATAGATGAGGAAACTAAGGCAAACAGGGTTAAGTGACTTGCTCAGGATCACACAGCTTATAAGTGTCTGAATCCAGATTTGAACTTGGATATTCCTGACTCCAGGCCAAATGTTCTATCCACTGGGTTGGGTTCTATCCACTAGCTGTTCTCCACTTAGGGTCTGTCTACCTCTATTTCCTCAACTGTAAAATAAGAATCATAATAGCACCTATCTCTTAGGGTGGTCATGAGGCTCAAAGGAGATACAGTTTGTAAGCCCTTAGCACATCTCTTGGCATGTAGCAAGAGCTTAATACATGCTGTTTCCTTCCTATTTACTTTGTATATGACTGTTTGTAAATGCATGTTTCTTGAGAGAATTGTTTTTATTTCCTGCACTTAATAAGGTGTTTAATACACAGTAAGTTAATGATAAATTCTTTTTGACTGTGTAAGTAATATGCCAGGGACTGATGCTGCCTATAAAGAACAGCCATGAGTCATTAAAAATTTTGTTAAATAATAGTCAGAGGTGTCCTGTTCCATGTAAACTTTCCTTTGTGAATCGCTACCCAACCAGAGCATCAATATCCCTGTTTGACAAATAACTTTATTTGCTTGTGTTAGTCAAAGTTAACAGGGCATCCTGGAGGATTCTCAGCTTCTAGGTTAGGATTCCTTTACACAGCTCCACAGCTTACAATACCAGGCCTGAAGGTCATGAAAATGAATTTGAAAAGCTAAGTCCTTGAAGAGAAGGGAAGCTAAATGAGTTCCTTTCATCTTTATCAAGTTATGGCTTATGGAGATCTCTACAAATTATAGAGTAATTATAACCATGGGTTACAACAACAGATGCCTGTGGCCTCATAACTATAAAATGTGTTCCGTGCCCTAGGTGGCACATTTTAACATTTGGTAACATTTCTGATCTTTCTTTTTGATTTGCTTTCTATGTTTGCTAATTGTTAGATCTTATAGACTTGTGAATTTGATATAATGCCAAATCATTTCAATAATATTCACTGACTTGGTTTGCTTTGCATAGTTTCACTGTTGAATTGATTTGTTAGTGTTTGATAGCTATTTTTTCCCACTTGTGATCTCTTGGTTTTATTTAAATTTAATATTTTAATAAGAATTCAAAGTGGGGAAGGGTAATACTGAATATAGGCAAAAGGATTCCTCAGAAGTAACTGTAAAAGTTGTCTAATTCTTTGCCAATATTTTAGAATTAAAATAGTTTCATAATGGATTTGTGTGAATCATTCCCAAAGTGTGTGAAACATTATCAGACCTTTATGTGCTGTTCATTCCTTTTCTTGACATCTCCAAATTGGATATGTCTAAGAATGGATTTTTTTCCTTTTAAAATGAGAGTTATGGGCCGATTTGAATATGGAGTTTAAATAATTCTTCTAGTGGCTACTATATTTGAATTAAGGTTGCCAATATTTGATCCAAATAACTACATTTTTAATCATCTGAAAGCTATTGACTAAGTTCCATATATACCAGCAATTTCATTATTGAACTCTCATATGTGTGCATCCTATATGTTGCAAATTAAGGCTGAATTTGTGAGTTGTTTGATTCACATTTAGAGAACAAAATTTTGTTTGGAAAGAATGCCGTACTCTGCATGAAGATGTGTCATTTCCAAATTATCAGAAGAAATCTTAGTATTGGGTATTCATTATAGAAATGATCAATGATTCAGCTAACATCGGTTAACCTTCTTTAAATGCAAAGCTTGTTCTTGTGCTGACACTCCTGTCCTCAGCCTAATAGCTTGTTTATTTACTTGGAATCTGCTACTTTCAATAGTGGCTATTGGCACAGAAGATTAGTTTTGGTGAGTTTGTTTAAATAAAAAAAATTGTAATTCCCCCTCCCCAAAAGCTGAAGCAAATTACAAAGTTAAAGTTTGAGAGGAGGAAGGGAGAGTTTAGAACCCAGAATGAAGATAGGAGGGAAGGAAATAAGTATTTAGTGCCTTTTGTATACCAAGCACTGTGTAAAGTGCTTCACAGATATTATCATTTGATAAGTAAATTATTGAGTCATTGGGTTGGGAAAATATGTAATATAAGGACTGTTTTTGGCTTGTTGGTGGCCATCAGTCATTGCTGCCCTGTCATGGCAGCCCAAAGACCATCTCACTTCAGAATGACTTATAGACTGAACTTCTGTTATTTGAAGAAAATGAAATCCCAAATCCTATTTCTCTTTATGCAAATGATTGGCATATAAACATTTCATGAGAACTAATATACTCATTGATTATGAATTAGTAGTTTTTAAAGACCATATTTATATGTTTCTTTACTGTTTTTTTAATTTTTCCTAAAGAAATTCCTTTTGGGACAGGTAGGTAGAGAGAGAGCCAGGCCTGTGGATGATAGGTCCTTGGTTCATATCTGGCCTTAGATGCTTCCTTGCTATGTGACTCTGGACAAGTCACTTAACTCCAACTGCCTAATTTTTACCACTTTTCTGCCTTAGAACTGACAATTTCTTAGAAGGTATGTATTTTTAATAAGGGAGAGAAAAATGTTGTATTTTTAAAAGGGAGAGAAATTCCTTTTGATGAAGTGTAAAATATTACATTCTCCTGTGGAGAAATAAAACATCAACTCAAAAATGTAATTTACTTGCTCATTTTGGAGCATATGACCAGTGGCAGATTAATGTCTTCTGAAGATCATATGGTAAGAAATGGTATTATTCTGAAAATTTAAGCAATATTTTTATATAATCAAATGGTTATTAGGATACACCAAAGAATTATTCATTTTCAACATTTCCCACCATACTTGGAATACAGTTCTTTCTTACTTCCACTTCATAGAGTCCTTCCTCCCTTCCTTCCTCTTCCTCTCCCTCCTTCTTCCTCCCTCACTCCCTCCTTTCCTCATATTCTCTCCTTCTCCCTCCCTCCTTCCCTCCC
>NC_058130.1:349166142-349264971 GCF_016433145.1 Gracilinanus agilis | reverse complement strand
TTCCTTCCTTCCTTCCTTCCTTCCTTCCTTCCTTCCTTCCTTCCTTCCTTCCTTCCTTCCTTCCTTCCTTCCTTCCTTCCTTTTCCTCTCTTTCTTTAAAATACATCTCAGGCATCTTCTTCATGAAACAGTTTCAAAGTCACCTTGACCCTTGTACCTAGATTCTTTGCATTTTACTACTTTGTATATGTTTGTATTTATTCACTTTATGATACCTATCTGTGTGTATATAGTACCTAGTGTGTAGCATGTACTTAATAAATGTACATCTCTTTGCACACATTTCAAACAATGAAAAACCTTTTTAAATGTTACGAATGCTTCCTTTTGACATTTTGAATTGTTGGAGTCTTTTGATGGTCAAAGACAAATGATGAATTGGAACTGAGTCAAAACCACATTGTATTACTTATAATGACAGAACAACATGATATACTATACAGTAACCAGCAATTCAGTATAATATGTAGAAGGTCTCCTGACTTCAATTTTAGGAAAACTTGGACTGAGTCCTACCTCTTAGCAGAACTGAAAACTAGCTATGGAACCATGGACAATCATTTAAACATTAAAAAATGTGTGTTGGCAGCTAGGTCATACAATGGATAAGAGTGCGTTTAGAGTCAAGAAGAAATCTTGTTCCTGAGTTCGAATCTGTCTGCAGGCCCTCCTAGATGGGTGACTCTGGGCAAGTCATTTATTCTTGTTTGCCTGAATTTCCTCATCTGTCAAATGAGCTAGAGAAGGAAGTGACCAGCTACTCCACTATCTTTGCCAGGAAAACCCCAAATGGGGTCACAAAGAGTCAGACATGACCGAAATAACTCAACAACAATAAAACAAAGTAATGGATTTATTGTTGGCTTGTTGTATTTCAGTACTGATAAGAAAATCTCAAATAGGGTCAGGAAGAGTTGGATACAATTGAAATGATTAAATAACAAAATTCAGTGCCCAAAGCAACTCTTTAAGACTATATGTTGGGGCAACTAGATGGGCTCAGTGGATTGAGAGCCAGGCCTAGAGAAAGGAGATCCTGGGTTCAAATATGACCTCAGATAATTCCTAGCTGTGTGACCTTGGGAAAATCCCTTAACCTCCTTTGCCTAGTCCATATCCTCTTCTGCCTCAGAACTGATACATAGTATTGATTCTCAGAGAGAAAAGAAATTGGTTCTTTGGGGTTTTTTGTTTGTTTTAGTTTTTATTTCTTTCATAGACTCTATATTATTAGAATTAGTGGATAGAGCTTCTATACCAAGAATTTACTTCACACAGATCAAATTACAAGTCCCAACCAAGGAAACAAAAACAAGCCATCATTAGAAAAGACCTGAAATGATTTTGGTGATTATATATCTGTAATTTGAGAAATGAGGAAAATGTACACAAAAAGTGTTCTAATAGATGTAGGGGGGAAGCAATGGGAATAAATTTGTGCTAAGCAATAGTAAATGGGGTGGGGGAGGCAGCTTGGGTAGCTCAGCGAATTTGAGAGCAAGGCCTAGAGAAGCGAGGTCCTAGGTTCAAATCTGCCCTCAGACACTTCCCAGCTGTGTGACTCTGGGCAAGTCACTTGACCCCCATTGCCTAGCTCTTACCACTCTTCTGCCTTGGAGTCAATACACTGTATTGACTCCAAGACAGAAGGTAAGAGTTTTTTAAAAAAAAATAGTAAATGGGTTTCAGATCTAGCTCAGATGTGTGTATCCAATAAACCCGAGGAGTTTCTATGCTTTGCCACAGTGGTGTTCTTGGTGAATATCTGACTTACTATGTCCTCAAGTGGATTTCTGCCCTGCACAGCATGTTATACAAAGAGTTCTTTGTTAATTCTAGGTTGAACCCTTATACCTCTAGAATCTTAGACATAAAATAACTTTGGGGTCTCTTCAGTATGCACCTACTTTTGTCTATTGGGTTATCCATTTGTGACTCAGGCCCCACTTGGCATTTGTACAAGCCAATAGGATAAAGAAGGAAGAAGAAACACAGAAGGTATTCTATGCTTTCTAGCTAGTATATTTGCCATTTTTTAGTTTACAACTTAATTTTGCTAAAGAGATTCTCAATTACATTTCTGGGTACACATATGTTTGTTCTATGTTTCTCTTCCTGTCCATCCTCCCCATCCTTTTCCCCTAACCCCCCACACCCTCCAAATCTAGGAGTAAGCTGTTGACTAGTATATTTCTACTGTGTTATTATAAAATTGGAGACTCAGAAATGAAAACTTCTTAATTTATTTCACCATGACTACATTTTATTAAAAACAAATTTTAGATTGTTTTTGAAATAAGGTCCTATGCTGAAAAAGAAAATAAAACTTGTTCTGATTGCCCAGACTGTCATTTTATTTCTATATGCAACTCATTAAAATAGCTCTAATCCTTCAGGCTGCCCCATGGTTTCTATGAAGATGTATTGTTCGAATCTTTGTGTAAATACATTGATTATTTTATAGACCCATTTGTTAATCCTGTGCATCTGGTGTTAGAGATTCATTGGGCTTGACAACAAATGAGATGAAAGAGGAGACAAGAATTCAGAGGCCTCTTAAGTTGCGTTGAAGGATGAGATGTCTTTTTGCCAGCTTTTTTGTCAATGGGGGGCATAAATATTATGACTCTGATTTTAGGTAAGAGATATAACAGTGACATCTGCCCCCCTGCTGAGTTCAGGGTACAATTAGCTAATTAAAAAAAAAACTGTTTTCACCTTGGTGTCAGAAGAAGAGCTGTAAAATACAGGCCTGGAATTGACTTAATTTGCATGTTGACTGTAAATGTATATTTAACTCTGTGATTAATTTTTTTTCCTGGTGAGTAGGAGAATCTGGCATTGTTTATACTGATGATGTTTCCTTATTATGGTTAGGAACACTTAAATCAGCTGTAATGATTCCATATGGAATCACCATCCACAGCTTTCTTCCCAGTTGCATCAGTGAGGATAATTATTTGTTTACATGTGATAAGAGCATTATTTTAGGGATGAGGTAAAAATAGCATAATTCATTTGTAGTACACCTTTGGAGAATGAGAGAAAACAATTTTCCACAAGTTTAACATGCTTGTATTTTAAAAAATAATAATATTGGAAATATCTCGACTAGCCAATTATTCTTCAGGGGTATTTCCTCTCAAATTCAAAATACAATTTTCAAATTTAGTTAAATTTGTGATTAAGGAACAATATGAGGGTTGGATTGGAGAGGAGAGAGTGAAGAAATGAATACAGCACATAGGAGGTTTTTTGCTATAATTCAGGTGGGTTAATATATGGACCTGGACTAAGGCATGGAGAATGAAGACCAAGATCCAGGAAATGTATTTAAAAGATAGTGGAGAAACAAAGGCCAGGACTCAGAAGTTGTGAGGTATGGAAAGTGAGGGAGATAGCACCAAGATTTCAGGTATTGCAGACTGGATGAATAATTTGAGAAATAGGGAAGCGTCAAAGAGGAGCAAATTATTGAGAGATGACGATAATCTTGGTTTGGGATATGTTGAACTTTGGGTTAGCTAAAGGGTATCTGAAGGAAAATAGCCTAAAAACAACTGGACTTGTAGATCTGAAACTTAAAAGAAAAAGGTTGAGGTAAGAGATGATGCCTTGATAGTCCTCTGTTTCCTGGTGATAGCCAAAGTTGTTGGGAGTAAATGAGGGGAGGAAAAGAGGTGGTGAGAAGTGGTGGTTACGGAGGACAGAAGAGAAGGGAGAATGAGCAGGAATGCTAGTCAAGGAGAATGTTTTAATCTCTTTTAGGAATACAAAGAAGGGCAAAAAACCACAATGAGCTAATTGAGAAGGAAAAGGACCAAACAGCCATTGGCTCAATTGCAAAAGGTCTGATTAGGTCCTAGTATGATTTTTCATATTAAAGCCTTGGGATATTTTCTAGCTTGGATAAAAATCTAAAAACCATTTCCTTATATCTTTTCAAAAGAAAGCAGGGAAATGGGGGAAAACATGCTGGCATGTCAGTAACTAGAAGGGATATTTACTTGTAATTTGCCATTTATGACATTTCATTTCTGTAAGGTGCTTATCCTTGTGGTCATTTCAGTGATTACTGACAATTCAAGTGGGGTGTGATTGATATATGTCTTAAAGTAATATAACTGTTACCCTTGTGGAGGGAAAAAAAAGTTGATATTCTATATTTTACTAACAGGATGTTACTTTCATATCCTTCTTCTGTCAAGCAGAGTTGACCAAGTAGTAACTGATAACTACAGGCGGTTCCCTGGGAGTTTTGTATCTGGTATCTCTTTTTATTCTCATCCAAGGATTGTAAGGACAGGGAGCTCGCTCACACTACCTCTGATCCCGACCTTCCTCTATGCCTTTGGAAGTTCATGCTGTCAGTCACTGCAGGCAGGATTCTTACTTAGAGTCTTCTCTTGCATCCCCAATGTTCACTGCAGAGCCTTGTGCTTAATAGGAGTTAAATAAGTGTTTATTAAATTGAATTTGTCTGGTGGGTTTCTCAGGAGGTTGGGGTTGTAAAGCTGTGCCCATTTTTCAAAATCCTAGCCCAAACCTTCCCTTTCAAATGAGACTTGTTGAGCTAAGCAGGAAAAATCGACCTTCCAGATTACTTTAAGTTGTATGCCTGAGGATAGATTTATTTCTTTTGAGCATTGGAACAAGATTACTATGTAAGATTATCATTTTTTTCTGGTCTTCCAGAATATCACTGGACAGCCTTTTTGGTGATTGCCAGAGAACTCAGCAGGGATGCATCTTAGATTAGTCAGGTCAGAGCTTCTGAGGCAAAGGTGATTTCAAGATTGGGAGGAGCCCTGGAATTCCCTGTGTTATTCCAGTGAAATGTGATTGGGGAGGAACACTACTGAGCAGAGACATCACTCCAGAAAATTCCTTCTATTATGATAAGAAAGATGGAATTTTCAGATGTTGAGATAGAATTGAATTAAGTAGTTTATGGATAAAGATTCCCTTCGCTCCTTTTATTCTCCTATCATTTCCCTGTATCAAAATTAAAAGTGGAGTAGAAAAGAGCTGATAATAAAATCATGAAGATGACCCTATGAAACCATAACCTATGAGATTCTAATGGGAAGAGAAATGTCTCAATCCTGACATTTCATGGCTGCAAAATATACATGCATGGCTATAGGAAAATAAATTGAATTGTCTATTTGTAGCATATGCACTTATTAGGAGAACATCAAATGTACTTTGTGTATTTTTATAAAGTTTTAGCCAGACAATAACTGAAGTAGAGTTAAACACTCTCCCTCTCCCTTTTTTGGCCATTTTTCATCACCTCACGTCCCACCTTCCCCTCTACCTTTCTCCTGTTCATTTCCCCCTTTCCATTCACTGTCAGGAAGGGCAGCCTCCGAAGAGCCACTTCAGCTCAGCCCGGCATCGGCAGAGACTGGTGGACGCCTCGGCTCCAAAAGTGAGTAGGCATTTATAAGCCTATCGACATGGGGGAGGGGGAGGATTGCCCATATTGGAGTGGATTGTCATGGTCTCTGGGTGTATGTATATGTATATTCTAAGACAAATATTTTTTTCTGAATATGAGAAGTTGCGTTATGGAAGGAAATTCAAGTTTGATTGTGTTTGGGTTTATAATCTATATTAAGTACACCTGGATCCTTCCCGTTGTACCCCTGGCTACTTGCCATTGCTCCTGACATGCCCCTTGAAGTTATGAAAATTTTGTTTTGTTTTGGGGAGATAAGAAAAACTAGCTCTGAAATTTTCTAAGATTTTATACCCTTCCACCACCCAATAACTTTGCTTTCTTCCATAATTTGATAAGAAGGTGTCATGTTCCAATGGAAAACTTACTGAATTTAGAATTTGAGGATGTAGGTTTGAATCTCCTCTGGTTCTTATTATCTTTATGTGACCTGGGGCAAGTTATTTCAATGTTCCCAGGCTTCATTTTCCTTAATGATAAAATGAAGGGATTAGACTGGACTAGAGGTCCCTCTCAGGCCAAGATTGATGATTTTTATGGATCCAGGATCTATCTCCTCAATGAGAATATTGCTTCCATCAATGTCAAACCTGCCCATTTTGTGTGACTTATCCATTCCTTTTTTCCACTAGTAGAGCAAGTCACATAACCCCCATTGCCTCTCCCTTCCTCTGTCTTGGAACCAATACACAGTATTGATTCTAAGACACAAGGTAAGGATTTTTTAAAATTTCTTTTTTCTAATGAATTTAATAACCAGCAAACAGAAATATTTTAATATACAAAGAATAAGAAAGAAGACCAAATGAGAAACTGGGTTGTCAGACATAGTTTTTATAGTATTTATTAAATTATTAAACATGTCATTTGGTATTTATAAAATTTTCTCTGTGGCCCCCTTTATACTTTGGATTTTCTTCTACACATTTGAAAGATACCATGTTGGTACTCTTTTTGCATTTCTACCACTAGACTCTAACTAAATATCCTTCCTCCCTCTCTCCAAGAAGTCTTAACTTATATCAAATGCATAAATAGCCAACCAAAACAAACCACACTTTGGCTAAGGTTGAAATGATATATCTCATTCTGTATTTCCAGTCCATTTACCTCCCTCTCTGGAGGTGGACAACATATTTTATTATCAATTCTCTGAAATCACAATTATTCACTACTTTGAACAGGCTTCTTATATCTTTCCAACTTGTTTTATTTTATAATATTATGGTCATCGTGTAGACTGCTCCTGTGGTTCCAGATATTTCTTTCTTCTTGAGTTCATGTAAGTTGTCCATGTTTCTCCGAATTCTTCATTTCTTAGAGCATAATAACATTCTATTGCTTTCATATATTATGGCCACAGCAGGCACTGATTTTGTTCCCAGTTCTTTGGTACAATGAAAAGTGCTGTTATAAATATTTTTGTTCATATGGATCCTTTCCCTTTTTTCTTATCTACTTTGGATTTGCAAATGAATTCCTGTGTATATTCTCTATTTACTATAGAACATTTTTCTTTGTGACCTGAATCATTCTATCCTGTATTTCTACTCTGCCTTTCCTGCACTTCCCCTCTTCCCCTTTAGATTAATTTCTGAAGTGCTAAAATGGCCTAATTATTAAGGATCACCTAGTATGGAATACATTTAGGCTGCAGAGTGCATTATTTTCTCTCTCTTTTCCTTTGCTGTTACAAAGTGGCTATGATGCTAATCTGGCATAAGAGAACCTGAATTTGAATTCTAACACTGCCACTCATGATCTATGTGCATATGCCTTTCTTTATCTTCATTTTTTTAATCTGTTAAGTGGGTGGGTTGGACAAGGTGGTCTCTGAAGTCCCTTCTGGAGCAAGGGCAATGGCCCTGCCATTATGTCTTCATTTTGTATATCATTCCATCTCTTCCTCCCTTCAGTGCTTGGTATCAGATAACAAATTAACTAGGGTAGCCAGGTGCTGCAGTAGATAGAGTGCCAGGGTAGGAGTCAACAGGGCTCATCTTCCTGACTTCAAAAAGGGGAAATAAAAACTTCAGACACTTCTTAGTTCTGTGACTCTGAGCAAGTCACTGGACCTTTTTTTTGCCTCAGTTTCCTCATCTGTAAAATGAGATGAAAGGAAATGTCAAACCAGTCTAGTATCTTTGCCAAGAAAATCTTAAACGGAGTCATGAAGAGGGGGACATGACTAGAAAAGACTAAACTACAACAACAAATTAAATAATTTCTTCAATTGATGCTGAGGCTATTTTTGGAGAAAAACATGAGTTTTATCTCCTGGATGAACTTTAACAACTGCTTACCCTGAGAGTGTTACATGAATAGATTCTACAGTATCACCAAATAGGTTTAAAAGGTCAGTTGCTTTTCTGGGGGAAAATATAGCTCAGTTGGTGCAAATAGTATAGATTTGACTGTGGACCAGGGCATCTTTCTTAACATTTAAGAGGATGGTGTGAAAGAGCATAGTTACTGTATGGGTACAGTATTCAGACAAAAGCAAATGGAAATGCTAGTTTATGGTCAGTGACCTTTTGCTGTAAGCCACTTAACTAAAATCTACTCTAAATCATTTTCAGTTCCATAATCTAAGGAGTCTAAAAACACAGCATAGACTGATGATACTGAGTATCCTTTCAGTAGGAGATGAAACTAAAAATGTACATAAACTTCCCACTCAATATTCTAAGTATACTGATTTTGTCACCTACCTAAATTTGTAGGATGATAGAAAATTCTTGTGCCTGATTAATATCTGTTCCTTGACTTAAGTGCTTATTATAATCATTCATTCATTCAGCAGAAATTTGTGGAGGATCTTCCAGGGTTCAGGGTCCCAAGGGAGTCCAGAAGAAGGAAATGACCCCCTGCCTTCATGGAGCTTAGTCTAGCTGCAAAAATATCCTGTATACTAGTAGTTAAAATGGCGTGTTAAATGTGAAATTACAATGAGATACTAAAAAAAGATATAAAGGGGGTAGACTCAGAGTGGATAGTGTAGTTTCCACTTAGGGATCCCCTGAATACCCAGCCATGATTTCTGGATATTCTAACCTCCAGTTAGTGATTAAAACAGAATTACTTTCTCTCTCTGGGCCAGTTGTGCAAATGTCTTAGAGAGACAATTGATGTATAAAATGAGTATCTCTTTTATTATAAGAGGGGATACAAAATGAGGATCAGAATAAGGGGTCTCTAACTCTAAGGGATCTACCTATTCATCCAACAACCCCTCTACATCCTTCACAAGAGGGAGCCTTTGAATCTTCTGGCTAACTTACCAGCTCCCTATTTCTATCTAGGTGTTCCCCAAAAGCTGACTAAGCTACCTATCTATGGCCCTCAGTAGTTGGTTAGATTTAGTTCAGAAGCTGTCTCTAAAACCCATTATGATTGCTCTCAAAAGGCTAAGTCCACCCCAGGGGATCTGACCCCTCAGGTAAATTCTCAAAGCTGATCTAAAACCCTTCTGGAAAGCACAACAGGTATGGTCATATACTTTTCCTAGATATTCCCAGTCAAATAGAGTAGCTCCAAAGATAATTTAGGGAGTTTTCCTTCTCCATAGTCAGTTTGAGGTAGCTAAGCTCCAACAAGCTGCTTTTCCTCCACCCTTCCAGACAGTAATCTCCTCTTTCAGGAAGTCACTCATTCAAGCAGTTGTCACTTCCAAACTGTTCCTCCTCTGACTTCTGCCTGCAAAATTCCTTTCCCTTGAGTTCCTAGTATGTGCCTTAAACATAGCTTTCCGCTTCTCTTAAATCTTATCCTATCTCTATCCTTTTCCCATTACGTTTCCTCCCTCTGATCATTTAAGTAAATTTGTTGAAGACAAATTTCTCATATGATCACTAGTAAATATATATATAAATTCCCCTTATTGTAAACTTATCTTATTATACTTACTAAAAATAACAAACAAAAAGTCCTACTCTAAACTTATCTATGTTTCCTACTTATATTCACTAACTTACCCCAGGGGATATACAATAGGGAAAAAAGGGAAATAGAGAATTACAGTAAGCTGTTTTATAGAAAGCAAAAACAATAGTTATGCCCTGCAATAGGAACTCCAAGAGCCCTAACTGAGAGGATCAGGAAAGATTTCATTTGCAAAGTGGTATTAATGAATTGCATTATTTCTATACTCCCAAATTAATCTTTTTACTTGCAAACCATAAGTGATCTTTCTTCACTATATTCTGTGACGATCCATTTCTTTTTAAATATGTTTTATTAATGGATTTAAAAATATCATTACCTATGAATATCTTCCTCCTATATTGTTCTATGCTATTTAAGTGTCAGTGGAGGAGCAAGGGGCAAATAGAATAGGGGACAAAAGGAAGCTAATTGTAGTTTTGTTTAAGGAACAGGTCTCATTATCTTGCCCAGTTGAAAATATAGTGGCCACTCACAGGCTCACCCTACTTCTGGAGGAGCTTACCATATTTATGCCAGACTTTGAACCAGGCCAGATTAAGCCATATTGTAGCTTTGAACTCTTGAATTCAAGGGATCTCCTGGCCTTATTTTCTCCAACAATAGGATTTATAGGCATACAATTAAGCAAAAAATTAAGCACACCTTTATGATACAGTGATTACAAATGACAGTGTGTCATGTTCCAGAACTACTGTTCACTGCCTTTCTGCCAAAAGGATATTGGTGTGTTCTGATAGCTCTAGAACAACCATTAGCTGTTGCATTTGATCCAAATTATATTATCTTTTCTTATTATGTTCATTTACATCACTGTAGTCACATGTAGGCATTGGATTCTCTTGATTCTCCTTTAGTCAGTCCTTACCACCTGAAAATATTCATTAAGTATGATATACCCCACAAGCTAAGAATCCCTTTTAAAAAACAATTTATTTATTTTATGAGTTACATATAATCAACTTCCATATAAGTTTTCCAAAATTATATGATCCAAATTGTCTCCTCCCTTCCCTTTTCTCCCCTTTCCCTGAGCTGGCAAGCAATTTGAACCGGGTTATACATGTATTATCATGCAAAATCTAATTCCATATTGTTTATTTTTGCGAGTGAATAACTGTATAAAACCAAAACCCCCAAACTAACAATCCAAGTAAACAAGTGAAAAATTATGTGCTTTGATCTCTGTTCTGACTCCAACAGTTCTTTCTCTGGAGGCTGATATCATTCTTTGTCATAAGTCCCTCGGAATTGTCCTGGCTCACTGTATTAATGATAGTAGCTAAGTCTATCACAGTTGATCATTCCACAATATTAGCGATCCCTTTTTGACAAAAGAATGATCTTGATACCTAGATGAGAAACATGAAAAAGTGGGGCCAAATATGTGTGTACACACACACACACACACACACACACACACACACACACACACACACAAATATATATATATTTAGGAGTTAGGCAACCTTGAGTGATTTAAGACCAGGAAAATAAGCTTTTAAATCTGTTTTATTTGAATAAGTAAAGGGTTAGAAAGAAATCAAAGGCAGGTAATGTAACTCAGATTTGGCTAAGCCTGTCTACTGGGAAGCTGTAAAATGTCTGTTTCTATAAGACTGAGAAACTTCAAGAGGGTCCAGAGAGGAGACTCTCCCCAGTGAAAATGACTGCATACAACACATGAAACAAGAATCAAGCAGAATGTGCTACAGGAATAACAATTCAAAGGGCACAAAACAGTTATTTGTGAAGCTGGTAAAGGCTTCTTTTAAATAAAAATCAATTGGATACGGGCACAAGGGAGATGGGGGTGGGAGGAGTAGAGATGGGAGAAGGCAGAAGGACAGAAAACAACCATGGGAAAGTGTCCAGAGGATTATGGTCCAAATCTCCTGATATCTCAGCACATAATGATGCTAAAGATTTATTCTAGATGAGCTGTCTACATAAATTGGGAGGTTCATCAGTATTGAATTTCTGATAGTGCAAAACTATTAGCTGGCACAGGGGCTAATGACAAGTTAAGTCTCAGAAGCAGAGAAAAAAGAATTATAACTCAAGACTCTTGATTTGTTTAAGAAATAAAACATGCACATGTCCAAACACACAAAAAGCTGCAGCTCCCTGAAGCCTCTCTTAGCTTCCAAGTTGTGTATTTCATCAGTCAGTTGTGGGACTTGAAAAGCCTTTGTAATCTCATCAATTTGTGACTCTTTTCTAATGAAGGTGAGCTTATGAAGCCTACACTGCCTTGCTGGGAAAATCGGCCCTGGAGCCATCTCAGAGCAGATGTTCTACTTTTCGGAGAATTCTAAACCTTTTAGGATTGATCCTTTTAAAACATTTTTTTAAACTAACTCAAGAATAAATAAATTCTGATGTCTTTGAGATCTCGAAGCTGACTGTTCAGAATGTGAACAAAGCAACTTGGTCCCTGAACAACATGCATGGTCACTATTTAGAACATGTGCAATAAAGCAAATGAAAATTAGTTTTCAGCTATATAAATCACAAATGGTGTTTCTGTCCATATTCTTGCTGAAAAAATATAGACTGATTTATAAAGCGCTGAGGGGATGGGCTTTGAAATATATACATTCTGTAGCTTCATTATGCACTGAGTTTCTGGATAGTAATTAACACTCCCCAGTCCCAAGAATTATAAGAGTGTTAAAGAATAATTTATCTTTTTTGGAGTATGTAGCACTTTTCTATTTAGGGAAGTAGGAAGATGGTGAACAGATAAAGGAAGAAACCTTGTGATTTTCATCCTTCTAGTTTCAATATTGTGGCCATTTAAAATGTACCAAAAATGTAGCTTTGAAAAAATTACAAAAATGTGGGTATCTGTCTTAGTAATTTTCAAGGCTGTTTGTAATCTTATTTTTGATACCAGTCCAGGATTTGTTTCTAGGAAAGAGCTTCCATTTTGTAATTAGTAGACCTACATTTGAATTACAGTCTATTACCAACCCTCTGTGTGGCCTTGGGCAAGTATCTTGATCTCTCTAGGTCTTAGTTTCTTCATCTATAAAAAAGGAATTGACCTAGATGACTTTAGAGGTCCCTCCAATGATAGAGGTATGATTCTATAACCTCAGACTAGTCACTTAGTTCTAAGACCTCAGACTTAAATCTGGGCCTATTTTTTTTTTGTATGTAAAATGTCAGGATAAGGGTAAGAAGGCAGATTCAGGTCATCTCAAAGTCCAAATTTCTATATGATCCAGTCATTCAACAAATATTTATTATGTATCTATCACATGAAAGGCATTGTGTTAGGCATTGGGGAACAAAGAAGAAAACAGTTTCTTCAATCCAGAAGCTTCCTTTTGAGTTATGTGTTCAGTTATTTCAATTTTGTCTAGTTCTTTGTGACCCTACTTGAGATTTTCTTGGTTTATCATTTCCTTTCCAACTCATTTGACAGATGAGAAAATTGAGGCAAAACAGGATTAAGTGATTTACCAAGGAACTCACAACTAGTAAATGTCTGAGGGTAGATTTGAACTTAAGTTTTTCTGACTCCAGGTGTAGCACTCTATCCACTGTACCTAGTGGTATAGACCAGTGATAGGCAAACTATGGCCCGTGGGCCAGCTGCGACCACCTGAAATGTTCTTTCCAGCTGCCTGACATTATTCCTAATCTGAAGAGTACAATGAGTAGGATACAATATAATGAAACTTCGAAAGAGTTGCATTAGAAACAGATGGACAGATGAGTATTTCCTTTCCTTTGGCCCCCTCTTTAAAAAGTTAGCCCATTTTTAAGTATAGACAATACTTGAAAAAAAAATCCATGAAATAATTAGAGAATATTTCATGGCAGAATATGAGGAATCATTAAATTGTGTGGATTAGTCCATAAATGCTGTGTTAGTTTGGGGAACAAAGAATTAATCAGTGGGAGGCAACATAATAGAATGGAGAGAGTATAGAATTAAGAGTCAAAGGGGCAGTTAGGTGGTTGAGTGATTGAGAGCTCAGCCTAGAGATGTCCTGGGTTGAAATGTAGCCTCAAACACTTCCTAGCTGTTTGACCCCAGACAAGTCCCCATTGCCAGCTCTTAACACCCTTCAGCCTTGGAACCAATACACAGTATTAATTCCAAGATGGAAGGTAAAGGTTTTTTTAAAAAGAGTCAAAAAGTTCTGGCCCCACTTGCTAAATAATTGCTTGAGTCACCATTTACTGCCTGGGAGACATAGGGCAAGTTATTCTACCAAATTCTTTGATCTTCAGTCTCCTTCTCCTTAAAATGTGAGAGTTGTAGAATATCACTTCCAAAGTTTCTTCCAGCTCTAAATCTATGACTGTGACACTCTACTTACTTATCAAAAGATCATAGGTGCAGATAGAGATGAAAGAATCACTGGCCACTGGGTCTAACTGCTCCCTGTAATAGATGACGAAAATGAGGTGCATGAAGCTTAATTGATTCTTTTTGTTCACTGGGGGCAGGATTTGAACCTATGTCTTCTCACTCCAGATTCAATGTGCTTTCTCTGTGTCCAACGGACTCTTAGTTTGCATATAGAACTGGTTTTCTATGAAATTAAAAGTAGCTACTTTCAATAAAATGTCCTGTTTTCACCAAAAACTTGATCATTTATCATATTTAGTAAACATCTCCAAATAACTTTTGGTTGTGTTTAAAGAGAAAATCTACTCTCCCCAAAAGATGACTATTGCCATAAGAGATATTCAGTTTAGGGGGCAGCTAGATGGCTCAGTGGATTGAGAGCCAGGCAGAAAGATGGGAGATCCTGGGTTCAAATTTGGCCTCAGATACTTCCTCACTCATTCATCTCCCATAGCCTAGCCCATAACATCTTTCTGTTTTAGAACCAATATACAGTATTAATTCCAAGTCAAAAAGTAAGGGCTTGGGGAAAAATGATATTCAGTTTAACAAACATAGTTTAGTATTGTTAATGATGTTAGCTTAGTTGAAGCAAATTTATAGTCTCCTAAGATGACTACTTTGAAGGGAACAGTACTGATATTTATGAATATGCATGGCTATGCTTTTTTCTCTTCATTATGTTAAAAAGTTTTCTCTTATTTTAGGGTCAGAACTTGTACTTTTCCCCCAATGTATTTTCTCCTATCCTCAGTTGTAGAACATCACACTGGCCATTTGCTCTATTAAAACTCATTTCTGTTTTTTATATTCTCACCAAACTCTTGACTCTGTTGCTCAGCTTAAATCTTATCAATAGCATTTATTCCCTTATTGCCACCCTAGTTATTTATCTGGTTACAATACACAGAATTTTAGTCTCCTAGAACCTGAAGGGACCTGAGATCTTGTTTAATTCATCACCCTCTTTTTATGGTTGAGTTAACCAATATCCAGAGATGTATTGTGCTATATGACTTTAGCATAACATCAGACAGCTAGTTAGCAGCAGAATTGGAAGAAGGCAAACAGTCCCCAGACTCCTGCACCCATTTTCAAGCTCCCTTAACTTTCTTTATTATTGAACTCACCACATTCATTTTTCAGTTTCTATTTTAGATGAATTTCATCTATATTTCACCATGATTATGTCAGATGATCCAGGTCAATCCTTACCCATAAAAACCTCCCCTCCTCTGACATACCTGACAAGTAGTGGTCATTAAGCCTCTACTTGGAGAACTCCAATGATGGAGAACCCACCAATGTCCAAGGCAGCTTGTTCCTTTTCTAGATAGATCTAGTTGGAAAGAATTTTTTAATGATCTTTTCTGACCCAATATTTTCTGATTTTCCACTTTCCCTCAATGATATTGGTTCTGCTCAGCTTAACAAGTCTAACCACGTTTTCATATGACAGGCCTTCTACATGACATCTAGTAATGTTTCCTTATTTATATTAATATTAGCATCTTGGCTGGTCCAACTCAAGGTTCTTCCTTGCTGACTTTTGTTTAATCTTACTCCTAGTTTCTGATGTTCCTGTAGTTTAGTAGTTTTGCTTAATTACTTACATTATCTCTCCTGACTATTTTATTGTGTTCTCCATAAATTCTGTTAGTATTTGCTAAGATCCACTATATATAAAAGGTTGTGAGCACTGTGTTAGTGCCTGGAGATACAGAGATCAAATCAATACAGTCCCTTCCTTCAAAAAGCTTCTGTGGGTTTGAGAGGCTGTGGTGTTTCCACAGATAAACATTAGTAGGAGGAAGAATGTGATGAGGGCAAAGTCATCTTGAAAAATGTCAGAGGAAATGCTTACAGCTAGATGGCATTTGGGGAGTAAGGCTTCATGAGGAGGGCTGCCTAAACTGAGCTGTGAAGGAAGAGGATTTTAACAGGTGGAGATGATGAAGGGAGTACATTTTAGACACCTATAGCAAGGTGATTTTCCTGATATATGTTGGACTGTGTCACTCTTAATAAATGGTAAATGACTCTTTTCTCTAAGATAAGCTTTAAATTTCTCTGTTGGGCCAATTGATGGATATCACTCTCACTTTCCAAATCTTTGCTAAAAAGAGTTGTTTTAAATATTTTTATACGTGTAATTCTCTCTCCTTTTTGTTTATTGTTTTTTATTCATTTGGGATACAGACCTAGAAATGGCATTGCTGGGTCAAAGGGTATGTGCTGTTTTATAGCCCTTTTGGCATAGATCTAAATTGCTTTCCTGAATAACTGAATCAGTTCCCAACTTTCCTATATCCCCTCCAAGTTTTGTCATTTTCCTTTTCTGTCATAATAACTCATCTGATAGGTGTGGGGTGGTACCTCAGAATTGTTTTATTTTTCATTTCTCTAATTAATAGTGATGTAGAGCACTTTTACCAAGCTATAGAAAGATTTAATTACTTTGTTTGAGAGCTGACTTCATTTCTTTTAACCATTTATAAATTGGGAGAATGACTTGCCTTCTCATATATTTTCATTTCCATATGTATTTGAGAAATGGGGCCTTTATTGGAGAGACTTGTAAAAATTGTTTGCACCATTATGATTACTGTGATTTACTTTCCATCCTATTTACCTTTGTTTAGTTTCTGACCTCCACCTCCTCCAACATTCTTTTTTCCCCCTATCAGCCCTAACCCTCTTCTCTTATCCCCTTCTCCTCCTATTTCCCTGTAGTGTCACTTTCTATACCCAATTGATTGTGTATATTCTTCCCTCACTGAGCCAATTTTCATGAGAGTAATGTTCGTGTGTTTTCCTTTCCATTTTGCTCATCACCCCCCCCTCCACTGTAAATGCTCTTTCATGTCTCTTTTATGTGCAATAATTTACCTCATTCTCTTTTTCCTTTCCCTCTGCTCCCAATGTATTCCTCTTATGCCTTAAATTTTTAGATCATCCCATCATATTTAACTCACACCCTTGCCTTCTATGTATATTCCTTATATTTGCTCTAATAATAAAGTTCTTTGTTGTTACAACAGTCATCTCCTCATGTAGGGATGTATATAATTTAAACTTATCGAATATCTTCTGATTCTATTTCCTGTTTGACTTTTTATACTTTTAAGTCTTATATTTGAGAGTCAAATTTTCAATTCAGATCTTGTATTTTCATCAGGAATGTTTGAAAAGACTTCTATTTCATTGAGTACCCATTTTTTTCACTGTGAAGGATTTTGCTCAGTTTTGCTGGTTAAGTGATTCTTGATTGAAGTCCAAGCTCCTTTACCCTTTGGAATATCCTATTCCAGGCTTTCTGATCATTTAATGTAAAAGCTGCGTTCTTTTGTTACCTTGACTGTGGCTCCATGATTTTTTAATTGTTTCTTTTTGCCTACTTCCAATATTTTCTCTATGGACTGAGTGTCTTGGAATTTAGCTATAATATTTCTAGGTGTTGCTCTTTAGGGATCTCTTTTAGGAGGTGATTAGTAGATTCTTTCAATTTCTATTTTGCTCTCTGGTTCTAGAATAGGCTTTGGGCAGTTTTTCTTGATGATTTCTTGAAAGATGATGTCCAAGCTCTTTTTTTAATTCATGGCTTTTAGGTAGTTCAATAATTCTTAGATCATCTCTCCTGGATTTATATTCCAGGTCAGTTGTTTTTGCCATTAGATATTTCCAATTTTCTTCTATTTTTCATTCTTTACATTTTGTTTGATTGTTTCTTAATGTCTCATGAAGTCTTTATGTTCCACTTGCCCAATACTAATTTTTAAGACATGATTTTCTTGAGTGAGTTTTTCTATCTCCTGTTCCTTTTGGCCAATTCTGCTTTGGAAAAAGTCCTCAGTGTATTTGTGTACCACTTTTTTCAAAGGGCCAAATCTGTCTTTCAAAAAGTTTTTCTCTTCATTGGATTTTTGTGCCTTTTTTGCCAATTGACCTATTCTGTTTTTTAAGATATTTATTTCACCAGTATTTTTTGTGCCTCCTTTCCCAAGCTGTTAGCTCTTTTTTCATGATTTTCCTGTATCACTCTCATTTCTTTTCCAACTTTCTCTTTTACATCTCTTATTTGATTTTTGAAATCCTTTTTGAATACCTCCATTAATTCTTTTTGGGCTTGAGGGCAATTTGTATTTTTTCTTGGATGCTTTGGATGCAACAGTATTGACTTTGTTATCTTCTTCTGAGTCTAAGTCTTTCATATCACCAAAATAACTTTCTATTTTTAGTTTCTGTTTTTTTTTGCTTGCTCAAACAACAAACAACTTTACAGTTGGGCTCTTTACCTGTGGTGAAGGGAGCACTGTTTCAAAATCCAGGTTCTTTGTGCAACTGCCTTTAGAGCTGGTATTGGGGATTTCTCTGCTTTTAGTTTGCCCAAGGTGGTATGATGTAAGGAAAGGTGTGTTTAATACTCTCCCAGCCTGTGCTTTTTGGGATGTGAGTAAACCAAAGCACTTTTTTTCCTCTTTGGACTGTGACCAGAGTCCCCTGCTCCCCTGTGGCTGCAAGTCCTAGTGTATGCTGATGTTTCTCCTTACCTTGTGACTGAGCACCAGGGCAACAACTTGGTTCTAGGTATGAGCAATGCAACAAAGGGCTTTTACCCAGAGCCAACAAAGCGACTCCTGCAATTTCCTTCTTAGCAGTCCTTGCCTATGACTGAGAGTTCTGGAAGCCTTGGCTGCTTCTTTAGTTGCACCCCAAGCCCTGTTGCCTCAGTGGGGCACTGTGCTCCATTGCCATCACCTGCACCAAATCCCTTCTGCTGGTCTTCTAAGTTGTTTCGGGACTGAAAAATCACTTCATCATTTCTTTCTTGTGGGTTACTCTACTCTAGAATTCATTTAAAAGTGTGTATCATTGCTTTTGATCAGGTAATTTGGTAGAATTCAGATGGGTCCCTGTACCTTTTCTGCCATCTTGGCTCCCTAGAATCTTAATTTAAAAAAATATGAACATTAATTCCTTTAGAGGAGAGAAAAAATGAAATTACACATATCAAAAATTCAAAAGAATTTCCTTGAAAGATAAATTAAGGAAATTATTTGAAAATATTTTGCCCAGTGGTATGCAAATGCAACAAACATTTTAAATGAAAAGAATGGATATTTACAGAACTTAAAATATTAAGGCAAAGAAGAAGAAATAGAGGTTTTAATTGACAATCTCAGAAAAAAAAATTGAATAAGCCTTAAATTGTGTTCCACCCCCCCCCCAAGAAACCTAAGACAAGAAATTATTTACATCCATTCAAATAATTGTTCAGTCCAATGTTATATAGACTGGGTTTTTTTCAAGGAAAAGGAGAGATACTACAAAATCCTTTCTTTTATGCAAATATGATCTTGCTACCTAAAGCAAGAAGAGACAAATCAGATTAAAAACCACTACCACTATTCCAGGTTAAGATGTTGGCAGAGTAGAAGCAGCTTGCTTAACCTCTCCTAACCCACACATACAGGATTCCTCAAGAAGACATAAAAACAAATCCAGATGAATGAAGGGACCCCACAACAGGGCGCTCAATTGAAGGTACGTAGAATCGGGGCATTTCCATGCTATAAGGGGATGAGACAGCTCTCACTAAAACGTGAGCTGAGCAACCCCCTCCCCCCATACCACCTACAGTGCCTAAGCCAGGGCACAAGAGCTAGAGCAAGCTTGGGGCACCCATTAAGTCCTTGGCAGCTACCTGGGGACACCAGGGACCTGCTCCTGAGAGCAGCAAGATTTAAGACCCCAAGAGGCTAAAGAACGCAGCGGACTTTGAACACAGACCCTGAGTGCTGGTGCGGATGCAGATCCTGAGAGCAGGTGTGGACCCAGACCTTGGGTGGGGACCCAGTGCAGAGGGGTGCACAACTGTGGAAGCAGCACCCTGAGACTGTTAAAAGAGCTTTGGACAGAGGAACAAGCAAGGGGAGGCTTGCCTGAGAACAGGAGGCTTGACCCTGAGAACAACTAGACCTCAGACCTCAGGAGCCTAAAGAGAGCAGACAGACCCTGGGTGTGAGGATAAACGTGAAAGGGCACTGGGCTAACAATGGCAAGCCATCCACAGGAACCCCAAAAGAGAAAGATCAGCAAGAAGAAATCTGTAACACTCGACAACTTTTATACAGAGAAAATCCAAACAACAGAGCAAACAGCAGAGGAGAACAAACAAATAATCATATCCAAACCTTCCCAAAATAATGAAAACTGGTCACAAGCTCTTGAAGAGTTCAAATCTGAGATGATGAGAAAGATGAAAGAGATTTGGCGAGACAAGTGGGAAATAGCTCAAAAGGAAATTAACAGGTTAGAAAACATAAACTCCCAATTAGAGAAAGATGCCCCAAAACCAAACGAAATGGTAAGCAAATTGGAAACCAAAATCTAGCAAAAAAAAAAAATAACAGTTTAAAATGCAGAATTTCACAATTGGAAAGTGAGGCAAGTAAACTGAAGACCAGAAATGACCAGATTGAAAAGGAAAACCAGTCTTTAAAGGCTAGAATTGAGCAATTAGAAGCTAATGATCTCTCGAAATAGCAAGAGCAAATGAAGCAAAGTCAAAAGACTGATAAAATAGAAGGAAACATGAAATATCTCAATGAGAAATTGACAGATCAAGAAAATAGGTCTAGAAGAGACAATTTGAGAATCATTGGTCTCCCTGAAAAAGCAGAAATTAATAGAAATTTGGACTCCATACAAAAAGAAATTATTCAGCAAAACTGCTCTGAAGTTCTACAACAAGAGGGCAATATAGATATTGAAAGGATCCATAGATCACCCTCTACACTAGACCCAGAAAAGACAACCCCCAGGAATATAATAGCCAAATTCAAGAGCTTTCATGTGAAAGAAAAAATTTTACAAGAAGCCAGAAAGAGACAATTCAGATATCAAGGAGTACCAATCAGGATCACACAGGATCTGGCAGCCTCCACACTAAAAGACTGCAAGGCTTGGGATATGATATTCAGAAAGGCAAGAGAACTGGGTCTACAACCAAGGATTACCTACCCACCAAAACTGGCTATATACTTCCAGGAGAAAGTTTGGGCATTCAACATGATGGAAGATTTCCAAGTATTTGCACAGAAAAGATGGAAAGTTTGATATCCAACCACAAAAATCAAGAGAAACGTGAAAAGGTAAATAAGAAACAGAGGGGAAAGAAAGAGAACTCTTATTTTTTAAATTTGCCTCTTTAAGGGCTTTGATAAGATCCAATTATTTGTATTCCTATGTGGAGAAATCTTACATGTAATTCTCTGTAAGGAACTCTATTCACTATTATAGTATTCACTATTATAGTAATTAGAATCTTAGGGAGAGGTTGGAGTACTAAATGATCTAAGATATTGTGGGGAATGAGAAAGAGGGGGGTGAATAGTAGAGGACACCAGGAGAAACTTGAGTGAATAAGAAAAATAGGATATTCTATTACACACAAAGAGGGCATAGGAAGGGGAGGGGACAAATACTATTATAAGAAGGAGAGGAAGAGAGCATTAAGAGGTAATAATTAAACCTTACTCTCAGTGTAATTAACCCGGAGAGGGAAGAGTAGCTCTATCCATTGGGATATAAAACTCTATTTAACCCTACTTAGAAAGTCAGAAGGGATAAACCAAGGGGAGCAGAGGAGTGGGGAGGTCAAAAAAGGAAGGGGAGAAGAAGAGGGAGAGAATTCATTAGGCCTTAAATAAAAATAGGGGAATAATAAGGGAGGGGATAGAAAGGGAAGTAAATCAAGGGAGGAGACAAGGATTACTGGCTTAAAGCAAACCACTGGTTTAAAAGGAAAATAGTGTAAGAAGAAGAGGTAGAACTAGGAGAGGATACCAAAATGTTGGTGAATACACAACTGATAATTATAACTCTGAATGTGAATGGGATGAACTCCCCCATAAAACAGAAGCCAATAGCAGAATGGATTAGAAACCAACATCTTACCATATGTTGTCTACAAGAAACACATATGAGGTGGGTGGACATAGACAGGTTTAAGGTTCAGGGCTTGAGCAAAATCTTTTGGGCTTCAAATGGGAAAAAGAAGGCAGGAGTGGCTATTATGATTTCTGACAAAGCCAAAGTAAAAATAGATATGATTAAAAAAGACAGGGAAGGTAATTACATCCTGATAAAAGGCAGTATAGACAATGTGGAAATAACACTGCTCAATATGTATGCACCAAATGGCATAACATCCAAATATGTAAAGGAGAAACTGGCAGATCTCAAGAAGGAAATAGATAGTAAAACCATACTAGTGGGAGATCTAAATATTCCTCTTTCAGATCTAGATAAATGAAACCAAAAATAAATAAGAAAAAGATGAGAGGTTAATGAAGTCCTAGAAAAATTAGATTTAATAGATATGTGGAGAAAAATAAATAGGGACAAAAAGGAATATACCTTCTTTTCAGCTGCACATGGTACATTCCCAAAGATTGACCATGTAATAGGGCATAGAAACATTGCAAACAAATGCAAAAGAGCAGAAATAATAAATGTAACCTTCTCAGATCATAATATGATAAAAATAATAATTAGTTTGGACAGGCAAATCAAAAACTAATTGGAAATTAAATAATATGATTCTTCAAAACCAGTTATTCAAAGAAGAAATCATAAAACCAATCAATAATTTTATTGAAGAGAATGACAATGAAGAGACATCCTACCAAACTCTGTGGGATGCAGCTAAAGCAGTACTCAGGGGGAAACTTATATCCTTGAGTGTATATATTAACAAATTAGGGAGGAAAAAGATTAATGAATTGGGCATGTAACTTAAAAAACTAGAAAGAGAGAAAATTAAATATGCCCAGATGAAATCTAAATTAGAAATACTAAAAATCAAGGGAGAAATTAATAAAATTGAAAGTAAAAGAACTATTGAATTAATAAATAAGACTAGAAGCTGGTATTTTGAAAAAACAGATAAAATAGACAAAGTACTGGTGAATTTAATAAAAAAAGGAAAGAAGAGAACCAAATTGACATTATCAAAGATGAAAATGGGAAGGTAAGAGCATGAATCATGTAATCATGTTAATTTTTCTAAAAAATAAATATTAAAAAAAACCCACTACCACTACCACCACCAACAGCAGAAAAATATACATCAATATATGTGATTGCATACACAAAAACTTTAAGTAATGTGATTGCAAAGAGGCTATGACTTGTATATTATGATGAGGTAAGATCTATACAGGTAGAATTGTTTCAAACATAATATATCATGTTAATAAAAAACAAATTTGCATGATTGAATTAAGATATGGACTGAAACAAAGCAATTAGCAATTATTTCCTTAACATCAAGTGGTATCTTCTAAAACCAAAATCCAGCATTATGAATAATAGAAATAAATCTTGGGCCTGTCTAATAAGTTTAGAGGTAGAACAACGTTGTCTGTTATCCCTATGCCTATTTAACATAGCAATATAAATACTAACTATTGCATTTAGACAAAAGGAAGTAACTTAGGGAATTTAGCTTTGATGAATAAGAAATAAAATTATTGATTTTGGTAGATATATTGATGTATCTAGAGAACCTTCTTAAAGGAACTAAGATAAATTATCATTCTTTTTATATTTTGCTAACAAATCCCAGCAATAAGAGATAAAAAGAATTTCATACGTAGCGCATAAAATGTTTGGGAGACCAAGGTACACATATAGCAACTCAATAAATATGGTTATAAAACACTGTGTAGAAATAACCTCAGACTTAAATAAGTGAGGATATTCTATTTGGACATGGCTGGGTCATGTGAGCATGATTAAAATAATATATTTACCTAGCATTTCTATCAGTACTATACCAATCAATCCAAAATGTATTATTTGATTAATCTAGAAAAAATAAAACCAAACCATTGTTCATCCAGAGGAGCAAAAGTGAAGACTCACAAGAGAAATACTTTTTTTTTCAAAAATAAAAGGGTCTGGGGGCAGCTGGGTAGCTCAGTGGATTGAGAGCCAGCCTTAGAGACGGGAGGTCCTAGGTTCAAATCTGTCTACAGAAACTTCCCAGCTGTGTGACGCTGGGCAAGTCACTTGATCCCCATTGCCTAGCCCTTACCACTCTTCTGCTTTGGAGCCAATACACAGTGTCGACTCCCAAGATGGAGGTAAGGGTTTAAATAAAATAAAATAAAATAAAATAAAATAAAATAGTCCTAGAAGTACTAATACTCAAACTTTACTGCAATGTACCCATCATCAAAAACTTTTTGGTACTGATTTAAAAATGATCATAGATGTTATGCTGGGCAGTTTTAATTAGATAAAATGGAAAAGCTTTGCACAAATAAAATCAATGTATTTAAAATTAGAATAGAAACAATTTAACTGAGGAAAATACTTGTATCAGCCTTCCCTGATAAAGGTCCAACATCTAAAATATATTCAAGGGGATGAATTTTTTTAAATCTGAGAGCTAAAATAAGTCCACAAGGAAGCTTAGACAAGCAGGTTAGCTTTGAAAATAACATTTTGGATTTATTATATACTTTTTTAAAATAAAGATGTACTTAATAGAGTTGTGGTTTCATATAAAACCCTCTCTCTGTTCTACTTTGAATAAGGAAATATTCTATCTCACTGTCTCTGGCTTTCTCTGTGTCTCTGGCTTTCTTGCTGTGTCTATCCACTATGTTTCTGTCTTGGTAGCTCTCTCTTTATATCTCTTTCTCTGAATTTCTCTGGGGCTCTATCTCTGTTTCTGTCTCATTGAGTCTGTGCCCCTATGTCTTTGTCTCTGTGTATCTCTATGTCTCTTGTCTTCCTTAAATTCAGAATTTTGGGGGAATAAAAGAAATTACATATACTTAAAGCTTTAAATGTGACTATATTTGTATCATAGTCAAAGATAGTCACTTGGAAACAAGCGTGATTTAATTTTATCTTTCTTCGTATGTGCCTCTTAGGGAAAGTTGGAACTGGAAAAGTTTGCTATGTGATATGTTGCTTCCATATGATGGTATCCAAAGGGATTTGATGCAAGTAAAAAGGAGCCCCTTGTTTGCATCAGGCTTAATCACTTACTCAATTTTACCCTTGGACAAGTCACTTAATCTGTTCCTCAATAATGGCAATAACACATGCCCCATCTATTTCACTAGGTTGTTATCACAAAATACTTTGTAATCCTAAAGTTTCTTTATAAATCAGATAATAATTGTACATTACTTACGATAGTAAGAGGGAGTTATTATATACTGCTTTGTATGTCTACTTGATGACAATTTGCAATCAACAATTAGACCCAGTTGTAGAGCCAATTAATAATTAAGAAAACAGTGTTATTTATTCCTTTCCTTACCTCTTATAATCTTCCTATTTTTAGAAATACACTTATCTCAATATAGCCTTCCCTAACTGCAAACCCCACCCCCACCCCTGCCTAGGTCTTCCTGTCCTTTGTTTCTTCAGGTAACCTTTTACTTTGGAATTGTCTTTTTTTAGTCTAATGAAATATACTCTTTGAGGGCAAGACTTTTTTTATTTTGGCTTGGGCCCCTACTACCTAGTCTAGTATCTTACTTTTTTTGTTGATGTTTCTTTGATAAGGCAGTATCATCCTTATTTGTAGGTATGTCCTTAGGTTCATAGAGCTAGCTGTCCTCAGAGCCCGGAATACCTGGATTCAAATTCTGCTTGTGACATATACTAGCTTCTCTTATTGCTTTAGGCAATTCTCTCCAGAGATTCTTAACCATCTTTCAGAATAATGCTTTAAATAAATAAAAGAAAATACATCAGATTGCAAAAGAAAGCAGTTATGCTGAACTACAGTTAGCAGAAGTATCTTTTTAAAATAAGTTTATGAACTCCAGGTTAAGAACCTCCTGCTCCTTATGAGAAATTGCAGAAATGATGCTGATTGACATTGGTAAAAGAGATATCTTACCTAGCTCCCAATGTTATTGGACTCACAGACCCAGTCCCTAACCTCTTCTCTGTTCAGGACCATTGATTTTCTTAATATAGAGATCTCTCCCAGGATGAAAATTCTAGCCACCAAGGAGCAAGTCATCTGCAACTTATATTTTTAGAGCTGTTTTAGATTCTTAGAAGTTAAGACTTAATTTATGTTTTAGAAGTTAAACATTACGAATGTCTAACATAACTAAACATAATAAAAATAGAAGACAAGTTAAGACTTTCTCATTGTGTCACATCTCTATGATGTCAGAAGCAAGACCCAGTCCTGGATCTTCCCAAATCGAGGACCAGTAGAGCTCTTGGATCACATAAATAGTCAACTGAAAAAGCAGACATGGCTCTCTAGTCCTTCTAGTGAGGCACAGAATATGAGTCTCAATAAATTTGGTTGGTAGCTAGGTGGTGCAGTGGATAGATTGCTAGACATGCATTCAGAAAGACTCATTTTCCTGAGTTCAGATCCCAGCCTCAGACACTAGCTCTGAGTCCCTGGAAGAGTAACTTAACTCTGTTTGCTTCAGTTTTTTTTTTTTATCTGTAAAATGAGCCGGTGAAGGAAATGGCAAGAAAACTTGAAATCAGGTCATGAAGATTCGAACATAACTAAAACATCTGAACAGCAAAAAACCTTTGTTAGCCAAGCTTATTGGGAAAATAAGATATTTCAGGAGAAATTGGCCCAAGAAGGATTCCTACAATTGTTAAGGGACTTCAGAATTCACCTTGTGAAAACCATTTTGAAATAGAAATCTCTTCTTCCTCCCATCCCCTGAAACTATTTGACAAATGGCCATTCAGCTTTTGCTTCAAGATTTTTGGAGGAAGATTAACTTGGGAGAAAAGTCATGTGGCAGTACATAGCACAATCTGGACAGAAAATAGCTGGAGGGCAAGAAGGAATCTTAGGCTCAAGTCAGGCATTGAGCTGTAAACTCAATAATAACAAACATAAAATAAAATGAACATTTACTTACATATAAAACAGATGGAGAAGTTTGTATGTGAAACAGCAAAATCTTCACTTCGTTTTTAACTATAAGATCTACATGTAACTGTTGTCAAAGCTGTCCTCTTTGTCTATGATTCCTTCCAGTCTGATCTCTTCTCAACCATTCCCTCTTTCTTTCCTTTCTTGGAGGAACCTTATCACCAAACCTCCCCACTTCGATCCCAGTAACTTGCTCTTCATACTTGTATATGCCATAGGGTTGAAGCTTCTTGAGGGCAAGGACCTAGTACTTAGTATCTTGTACATCATAGGAATTTAATGAATGTTTGTTGAATTAAAATGAAACGTGTGTGCTCAGTAGTTACACAAAATATGACCTGAATTAATATCTATGGCATCTATGAATGAACATTTATAAACACTAGCATATACTACAATGATAGAATGAAAGGAAGAGACCCAAGATTGAACATAGCCACCACCATATTGCTTCTCACCTCTAGTCCTTATTTCTACCACCTCTGGCACTTACTTCATTGCCTCAACACAAAATCTTACCACCCACCAGCAAGCAGCGTACTTATGTACCCATTCTAAGCTACAAATGTTAGCCAGTTCTTGCATCCACCAAACCACTCCTGTTCCATTTCCCTGCCCACAAGCTGCCTTTTTTTCCCTCCATGCTATGAACTGATGATGTTATCAGATGATTCCATAGAGCTGTGGATGGGGTTGAAAGATATCTTTCCTATGCCATTTGTGGCTGGCCATACTTTTACTCACCCTCCTAGTCCAGCAGCATCCTAGTCTTCTGATTCTCTCGCATTGGTCTTTCCTATAAACTAACAAATGTGGTTAACAAGAGTTGGAGTTTTAAATAGAATGTCATTGTTCCATAACTTTAAAGAATGCCACAGAGGTAGAAACAATAACATTGCTTGTCTGTTTAGCTGATTTCAGGGATTTAAAAAAAAAGGTTGTGTTTTTAAAATATAAATATAAAAAATCAATATAAACTGTCACTTTTTTGAGTTACCATTTATTTATATATAACATATGTAACATAACAAAATCCCTCTAGCTCCATCTATTATATCCTTGGATAATTCTGTATTTGCCCTTAAATACTTTGGGATTTTTCTGTTGTAGCTCACTAGATTGTTTGTGCCCCTTAGCTAGTATTAACAGGAAGGGCTGTCTTAGGTAAAAATCAATGAAAAGTGATATCTCACAGTTTATAGATGTTTGCTCCATGTATACCCTATAAAATGCTTGATATGTATTACACATTTCAGAAATAATTCTATTTTCTTCCCTTTTTTTACTTAGACTCTTCATATTTTCCATCAAGTTGTATTTGGTTATCATTATGACAGATAACAGAAATACACAAACTATTAATCCAGGAATACAGAAAAAGGATGTAAGCTTATGATTCAAATTACATATGAAATTTGTTTAACACTCTGTTACTATGGATTTAAAAAATAGTAATCCACATCCATATAGCCCTTGAAGGCATTTTCATTTGCATATATTCTTTTCCTTAATTCTTACCCTAGACTTGGAGATAGACATTGAGAGGATTACCATGATTTAGTTGAGTCTCCCAATTTCCTAATACCTGAATCAACCTGGACTTGTCACTCTTCCTCACCCCATAGATCCATCTATTAAGTTGCTAGACTTAATATTTCTGCTTCCACAATATCTTCTCCTACCCGTTCATTTTTTTGTGCTCTTTAAACTTCCAACTCCATTTCTGTCCTCATCACCTTCTGCAGTGATCTCTATATTGGTCTCTTCAAATCCCAAGTCTCTTCCCACACTAATCTATCCTCCACCATCATTTTTCTTAAGATCAGGGCTGACTGTCCTGACAGAACTGATGGTCTGACTATCTCCTCCTAAATAAATACTGATGTCTCCCTATTGCTACTGGTTGTTGACCTTCCTACTCAAAGAGGACCAAAATGACAACACTATGTTGGGATTAATGTATAGCGTTTTTGACTGTTTTTGACTGTGACCTATTGAGCTCAGAAGTTTCTATCATTGATAGGTCAGGCACAAATAGCCATGTGAAATTTTGGGATGGATATAACTCTAAATTTTATTATTTTACATTTCTTTTGAGCCACTGAAATTTCATTCTTTGAAGCTGGACATTCCTTGTGCCAGTGTCTTCCATGACTCACAAAATTCTTCAGAGAAACCTTGATAGCATCCTTGTATATATATTGCTTCTAGGATCAATATAAACTGTCTTTTTTTTAGTTTCCATTTGTTTATATATCCTAATATAATATATGACATAATATAATGCATATTGTTATAAATATGTAATAAATTATAATACATATATGTACAATCTATATCACAGTTTATAGATGTTTGCTCCATGTATACCCTATAAAATGCTTGATATGTATTACACATTACAGAAATAATTCTATTTTCTTCCCTTCTTGGGCAAGGGAAAGAGTTGTGAAGGAGGGAGGGAAAAAGAATGAGACATATATTTTTTGACATACTAATATGAAAATGTGTTTCTCTTAGATAAATTGTCTTTAAAAAAAAGAAAGGAAGGAAGGGAGGGAGGAAGGGAGGAAAAAAGGAAGGAAGGAAAGAGTGAAGAAAGGAAAGAAGAAAGGAGGCAGCTAGGTGGTTCAGTGGAGAACTAGGTGTAGAAACAGTAGGTTCTGGATTCAAATGTGGCCTTACACACTTTCTAGATGGGTTACCCTGAGCAAGTCACATAACTTCCATTGCCCAGCCCTTACTGATCTTCTGCCTTTGAAACAATACGCAATGTTGATTCTAAGACAGAAGGAAAGGATTTCAAATAAATAAAGGAAATAAAAGAAACAAATGCATTTTACTTCATTTTTAACTAAATGTTTTTTAAAAGTCCTTCTCAAACTAGTCCCAATCTATTTTTAATTCTATTACATATTTCTTTCATGCCAAACTGTTTTCTCTGTTCTTGACACATGCCACTGCATTTAACCTTGTTCATACCTTCACACTGGCCGTCCTACAGATGTGAATTTACTCCTACCTCACCTTCACTTCACAGAATCTCTCACTTACTTGAAGACCCAACTCAAGCACCATTTCCTGATTTCCCCAATTGCTAATGCCTTGCTTCTTTAATTACCTTGCATTTAACTTCCTTGAGTTGATTTTTGTGTTACTGATATTTGTGCATCTCTCAATAAAAAGTAAACACTTTGAGAAAGGGGATTATTCGATTTTTATATTTTTACATTAGTACTAGTATTTTTACAGTAGTACTTGGGATAGTACTTGGCAAATAAGCACTTAACTAAAATGCATTGAGTAATTTGAGGAAACTAGGACTATGATGGATGAAGTGACTTGCTAACAATTGCATAGTGTATAAAGGTAGAGATAGGACTTGAACTTTAGTCTTCTGACTCCCTTTCCATTCACTAGGTTGCACTGGGAGAACTTTTTCTTAGTTGCATTTCCATTCGGGTTATACCTCCTGGATCAGTAATTAGTTGGGTCATTAAGACTATGGTCTAGGGAAGGTAGGTAGCACAGTGGATAAAGCATGAGACCTGGAGGAGGGAGATCCTGTTTTCAAATCTGAACTCAGAAATTTCCTAGCTGCATGACCTTGGACAAGTCACTTAACCCCAATTACCTTGCCTCTCTTCTGCTTTAAAATTGATATTAAGATAGAAAATAAGATTATGGTCTAGTTAGGAGAGCAGAAAAATTTAGTTTTTCATGGTCCTTCAAACAGTTGTATTATTCTTGTTCCTCTTCAGGGTCATTATGTCTTAATTCTTGTTAATTTGTTTTAGCTGTAGACAACCCTTTGTGACCCCATTTGGGATTTTCTTGGCAGAAATCCTGAATTGGTTTGCCATTTTCTTCTTCAGCTCATTTTATAGATAAGGAAACTGAGGCAAACAGGGTTAAATGACTTGCCCATGATC
This sequence comes from Gracilinanus agilis, assembly GCF_016433145.1. NCBI lineage: Eukaryota > Metazoa > Chordata > Mammalia > Didelphimorphia > Didelphidae > Gracilinanus > Gracilinanus agilis. The sequence continues at coordinate 349,234,309 of NC_058130.1, read as the reverse complement.
ACGCAGAAAATGTCTGAGGTCAGATTTGAACTCAAGGCTTCTTGACTCCAGGCCTGGTACTTGATCCACTGAGCTACCTAATTGCCCTTTTTATCATAGCTGACTACTAAAGATTTGTGTGCCAAGAACTCAGGAGAGGAAATGGGAGAGAAATAAATGCTAATTTGAAAAAAGAGGGGAAGAAAATTCACCCTGTTGTTTATCGATGAACATTCATAAAGACGTTGTGAATTAGAAAGCTAGATTTGATAAGCTCCAAGTCCTATCCATCTATTCAGTGAAAGAATATTGATAACCTAGTTTAATGGGCACATGTAGCTGAGAAGGTTTTTCTGTTTTCTGTAGTTTTCCCTATCATTTTCCCTATCACTCACCATCAGCACTGCTCCCTCTACCCTCACCCTGAAATAAAATTTAAAATACATATTTATCTTAATATATAAAAATATGTAATATATAGATATGTGATATTTATAACATTTGGTAAATATATACTAATATATCAATTATTAAATTTTGTATTTATAAATAATATAGTAGTATATATACTGTTAAAGTATCTATTATATGAAATATAGTTATTTAATAAATTATACACACACGCAAACTATGAAAACTTGAAACTCCATAGAGATTCTAGAACCTAATTTAATTTTTCCCAAGAACTATGCAGGAGCACTAGGCTTCAGATCAGGAAACCTTGAGTTTTAGTGCTGATCTTACCACAAATGAGCTTTGGAATTTTGGACGTGATTTAATTTTCACCGATTTCATTTTGGTTCCCTTATGTGTTAATTGAATGTTTAGACTAGAGTATGATAATAACACCTCTTTCCATAATGTCTTTAAGATTTACAAAGGCCTTTCCTTGAGATAGTTTTCTGAAATGAATAGTGTATTATTATCCCCATTTTAAAGCTGAGGAAACAGTCTCTGAGATGTCATGACTTTCCCTAGGTTCATAGAGGTAATAAACATCCATCAGTTCTGTGATTTTAAACCTAGTAACCTCCTGGACTCCAAATCCTTCCTGTGTCTGTGGGTCCCTTTCCATACTCTTCAGATTCAATCCAGGGCCATCCTTTTAAAATGTTTTCTGAGACAGTGTATATCTGCAGCATTTCTAGGTAGTTTCAATAAAGCCTTTTTTTACCTGTTTTTTTTTTGAGTGTGCTTTTAATAGGTTTCTTTACTTTGTCCTGACCAAGGGAAATCAAGGAGAAGATATTTCTCTATATCAGGAAATTCCCAAGTAGGGAAAAGGAAGCTGGGAATACCTTGAAAAGAGATAATTGAGGCCACTCTTGTTGCTTGGCAATTGAGTAGTCCTGACAGAGTACCAGATGCTCTAATAATACATGAAAGTAGTAGCATTCTCCATTTGCTGAGTTTATCTTTCTCATGTATTACAGAGTCTTGGATTAAAAAACTATTTAATTAATGTGATTTTATGCATTTGACCAAATCCTCAGAGTGCTCAATCAAAAAAGCTCACAAGAGATTTGTCTGTGTGACCTATGTCTTCAGAGGTTCCTTATGGGATAGACTGTAACATTTTTGTGAAGTAAGCAAGAAAAGATTGTCAAATCACAGCACATATTACCCATCCTCTTTGTTCTTAGCACAATATTGTTGTGAAAGGTGATGTCCATGTATTTAATGTTACCTTAGTGTCCAGACCTCTGTCTTTCCATGGCCATTTTGTGATAGTTCAAACTCAAGATTCAACATGTAAACTATTTCATCATAAGAAGAACATTTTCATTAAACTATCTCCTTATAAAGCATTCAGGGAAAATGTACAAAAAGTCAACTTGCTAATTTCTTTCTACCTGATATTAAAATATTCTTAAACTTTTATCATTCATTCAGGAAGCATTGACTAAGTACTGAGTATATCCAAGATAAAATTAAGATAATCTCTGACTTTAAAGAACTTATATTTTACTTGTGACAGGAAGAAGAAAATATGAACACAGAAAAGTAAATACAGAACATATTGAGGAAAAAAAGATATGAAATGTGTAATAAGCAGCATCTGGAGGTACTAGAATGGTGCACAACCTAACCTTGAGCATCTTTGGCAACCAAGGATCACATTTTTGTTTTTAGTCTTAGTCTCATTTTACATAGTAATTGTAGAGTAGGTATCATTAGGTAGTATTTTAATATTTCCCCTTTTAATGTTGATATTGTTATACTAGTGTTGCTGTTTGAAAATGAGAACTAAGATACACTGGTTTGTGAAGAATTAAAAATAGAGATTACAGAGAGCATTGGAGAGGTGGAGAGTGGGCATGAGCAGTCTGAAATATGTAACAGTAGAGGAACTTGGAAAAGCAATAACAATAAATGTTTGTCTTTTTTTTTGTTTGTTTTTAAACCCTTCCTTCTGTCTTAGACTTCACACTATGTATTGATTCTAAGGCAGAAAAATGGTAAGGGCTAGGCAAAGGGGGTTAAGTGACTTGCATAGGGTCACACAGGTAGGAAGTGTCTGAGGCTAGATGGAACCCAGGACTTCCTGATTCCAAGTCTGGCTCCCTCTCCACTATATGACCTAAATGCCCCTGGTTGGGGTCAGATGGTCTGATCTAGATGAAGCCCCATAAAGGGTTCAAGTGAAGCTCTTTTTTATACTAGGCACATGAGTGGGGTAGAAAGACCAATGGTTTTGAACTAAGGCAATTCCTATGGATTTTGACAGTGGGAACTTTTCACCTATCGTGCCTCAGTTAACTTTAGAGTAATGAAGTTACCCAGGGGTCTGAGTGGACTTAGAGCGCACCACTGAAACTATTCTCTCTAGGAGTTTCTTCTGTCTTTGTCTTAAGGTGCCAAGAGAACACGAAATTTGACGATTTAACAGATCCAATTGAGTACATCATGTTATATTGTTGTTCGTGAAATAATTTATGGCCATTTTATCACATTTCAGAAAATATATTCTAGAGACTCACAGCCTACCAAGCAATAGGAAAAAAAGATTTTTTTTAGATTTTTAGAACTTTAAAGAACTTAGCTTTTACCTATTGAAGACCCCTCATTTTTACAGGTGAGGAAACTGAGTTCTGGAATAGTTAAGTGATTTGTTCAAAGTCACACAGGTGGCAAATAGAAGAGCATGATTCATACTGAGCTTTTAAGGCTCTTTACTCCCAATCCAGTGTTTTAAAATTATGTTCCATGCTGAGAATTTGGGAAAATAACGATCTCATTCTAGGACCTTTTTTTTTGATCATCAACTCTTGCTTTCTCCAGATCACAGGAAGTTAAAGGGAGAAACTAATGCTTTCTACTCATCATTAATTCTTTTTTTTTTTTAAGCCCTTAACCTTCCGTCTTGGAGTCAATACTGTGTATTGGCTCCAAGGCAGAAGAGTAGTAAGGGTAGGCAATGGGGGTCAAGTGACTTGCCCAGGGTCACACAGCTAGGAAGTGGTTGAGCTAATCATTAATTCTTGTTTTCGGTGGACATGGGGTGATCAAGAGGCAGCGTAATTGTGGCACAATGGAAAGATTATTGGATTTTGACATAAGGAAACACAAATTTCATATAAAGATGTGATCCAGACATTATTTAATTTAGGGATATAATTAATTGATTTTGATGGGTTTGTCAATTTACATAGTGTCATCACCCTTCTATTCCTTTGCTTTCTGATAATCTTTAAATTCTATGAGGCATCTCAGATGTAGTGATATCTCCCAAGTGGTTATTTTTGCAATTTACTTGTTCTTGGGTCTTCTTTTTTCTTTTTAAATTTTCTTTTATTTTTCCCTAATTATATGTAAAAATTGTTTTCAACATTTTTCAAATAATATTGAGTCTTGAATTCTTTTCCTCCCTCCCCACCCTTTCTTCTCCATTGAGATGGTAAGCCTAAGCAAATTCATATTAATTTTTTTAAACCCTTACCTTCTATCTTAGAAATGGCAAGAGTTAGGCAATGTAGGTTAAGTGACTTTTCCAGGGTCACACTACTGGAAAGTATCTGAGACCAGATTTGAACCCAGGACCTCCCATTTCTGAGCCTGGCTCCCAATCTGCTGAGCCACCTGGGTGCCCTGGATCTCATATAGATTTTACATGTGCAAGCATGTAACAATTTTCCCATGCTAATCCTTTTGTGGAAGGAAATTCAAGTGAAAAAAAATTTGCTTTGGTCTAGATTCAGACTTTTTCAATTCTTTTTCTCTGGAAGCAGATAGCATTTTTTTACCATTAGTCTTTTGGGATAGTTTTGGATCATTTCGTATTGCTGAGAATAGCTATATTATTCCCAGTCTTCATTATACAGTATTGCTGTCACTGTGTACAGTTCTTTCCTGGTTCTGCTTACTTCACTCTGCTTCAGTTCATGTAAGTTTTTCCAGGTTTTCCTGAGCTCCTCCTGCTTGTCATTTCTTATAGCACAATAGTATTCCATTACAATTTCATACTATACCTTACCCAACCACCTCCCAATTAATGGGTATCCCCTCACTTTCCAATTCTTTGCTCCCACAAATGAGCAGCTTTAAATATTTTTGTAACTATAGGTCTTTCCCCTTTTTATTTTTTTAACTCTTTGGGATACAAACCTAGCAATAGTATTCCTCGATCAAAGGGTATGTACTGTTTTATAGCCTTTTGGGGATAGGTCTAAACTACTCTCCAGAATGGTTGAATTAGTTCATAACTCCCCCAACAGTTTATTAATATCTCAATTTTCCCATATCCCCTCCAAGTTCTGTCATTTTTCTTTTCTGTCAAAATAGCCAATCTGCTAGATGTGGGGTGGTACCACAGAGTTGTTTTAATTTGCATTTCTCTAATAGTAATTTAGAGCATTTTTTTGGGATCTCTTTCAGGAGGTGATTGATGGTTCTTCCAATTTCTATTTTTTCTTCTGGTTCTAGGATATTGGGGAAGTTTTTCTTGATAATTTCTTGCAAGATAATGCCTAAACTCTTTTTAAAAATTATAACTTTCAGGTAGTCCAATAATTCTTAGATTATCTCTCCTGGTTTTCTTTTCCAGGTCATTTGATTTTCTATTTTTTTTCATTCTTTTGACTTTGATTGTTTCTTAATACCTCATAGAGTTATTAGCTTCTACTTACCCAATTCTGATTTTTAAGACATAAATAATTTTCTTGAGTGAGCTTTTGTACCTCCTTTTCCATTTGGCTAGTTCTACTTTGTAAAGAGTTCTTTTCCTCAATGAATTTGTTTACCTCTTTTTCTATATGGCCAATTCTGACTTTTAAGAAGTTCTTTCTTCAGTGGATTTTGTATATCCTTTTCCATTTGACCAATTCTACTTTTTAAATAGTTCTTTTCTTCATTGGATTTTTGCATCTCCTTTACCAATTGGCCTATTCTGTTTTTTTTTTAAAGATATTAATTTCTTCAGTATTTTTCGTGCCTCCATAACCAAGCTGTTGACTTTTTTCACAAATTTCCTGTATCACTTTCATTTTCTTTTTCCACTTTTTCTTGTACCTCTCTTATTTGATTTTTAAAATCATTTTGGGGCTCTTTCGTTAATTCTTTTTAGGTTTGAGAACAATTCATATTTTTCTTGGAGGTTTTGGATGCAACAGTATTGGTTGTATTGTCTTCTTCTGTGTTTGTGTTTTGATCTTCCCCATCATGAAAAACAACCTTTCTATATTGTTTCTTTTTCTGTTGTTTGCTCATTTTCCAGCCTTTTTCTTTTCCTTCAATTTAAAAGAACTGTTAAAATTGGGCTCTATAGCTGCAGCAAAGGCAGCACTATTCCAAGCTTTAGATCCTTTGTGCAGCTGCCTTCAGAGCTAGCTTTGGGGATCTCTAACTTTTCAGTTCTTCCAAGGTGGTATGATGCAAGAAGAGGTATGTTTAATACTCTCCTGACCTATGTCCTGGTCTGTGCATAACCCCCAGCACTCTTTTCCCCCTTGGAACTGTGACCAGGGTCCCTTGCTCCTCTGTGGCCATAAATGTTGGTGTGTGCTAGTGCTCCTTCTCATCCTGAATCCTTGCCTCAGGGCTGCTTTCCTGAAGGGAAATGCATCAAGAGTCTTGCCTCCAGAGCCAGTGAAGAGGTCTTTTTAGTCTCTTTCTGACCAGTTGTCTGGCACCTCTTACTATCTTGTCTGAAAGCTTGGAAGCCTTTACTGTTGCTTTAGCTGTGCCCAAAACCAGATGATGTGGTGGAGCCTGCCCTAATGTGTTGCTTTGTACTCCACCTCCATCCCAGTCCACTAGATCCCAAAATCTGAACTTCTAAGTTGTTTTGGACTGAAATTATTTCATCCCATCTTTTGGGGGGTTATGCTGCTCTATCATGTATTCTGAGGCATTATATCATAGTTTTTTGAAGGGTAATTTGGTAGGGATTAGATGGGTCCATTTACCTTCTCCTCTATCTTGGCTCCTCCTCCTCTGGGGTCTACTTGTAAACTAAGTTAAATGGGGGTGATTCTTTGAGGTGGAACATATCCCATAATTCTGTGTTGAAAAATAGAATAGTGGATAAAATTCTGGGCTTAGAGGGAGGAAGACTTGAGTTCAAATCCTGCCTCACACTTGTTTGCTCTATGACCCTAGGCAAGTCCCTTAACCTCTGCCCCAGTTTCCTTTTCTGCAAAATAAGGATGATGATAACAATGTTGGGAGGTAGGTATTATTATTAAGATAAAAAAGGATAATTTTGAAAAGTGCTTAATGAACCTTAAAGTTTTATATAAATGTTAGTTATTATTATTACATATTCATCATTATCATCATTATAATTTATCCCAGGAGTTATTATAAGAAAGTTATTGCTTGTTAGATTTAAAGAGACAAGATAGTTAATGAATATAGCTAAACCATCTGCATTCCAGGGATGAGGTCAGCCATTACATTCCCCAAATGAAAAAGGACAGCTAGTTAGCTAGACTGCAGTTGGAAGGAAAGGTCAACATATTACCAACCTTTGAAGCATTCTTTCACTGCAAGTAAAGTTGTCCTATATTTCTAAAAAAGAAAAATTTGGCTAAATTCTATTTTTGCCCTGCATATAGAAATTATTAATTACTTTCCCCCCTTAACTTATCTATAGCTTAACTCTTTTTGTATCTGAATTTACTCTCTTCCTGTTTTGTTCAGTTGTTCAGTCATATCACTCTTTTTGACTCCATGGACTTTCCCATGTATTATTTTATGACAAAGATATTGGAATGTTTGCCATTTCCTTTGCAAGTGCATCACCATTTGACAGATGAAGAACTGAGGCAAATGAAGGTTAAGTGACTTGCCCAGGTTCATACAGCTCATATCTGAGTCTGAATTTGAACTTGTCTCCATGACTCCAGGTCCTGTGTTCTATCCACTGCACCTCATAGCTTCCCCAAACTCTCTGTCTCTTCTTTCATAAAAACTGGGGTGGGAGTATAGAAGCATTTATTTGTTCAGAAAGAGAAATGTGAGCAGCTGTGTTATTTGTTTCAGGGACTTCTAGCATTCTGTCATGCTCCTACACAGACAAACTTGAACATTTATGTGATTTTTGACAGTAGCCAGGATCTATGTGGAATAAGGGTTTTTCAAAAACATTTTTCAGTCAATATGTTTACTCTACTCCACCAGCCATGCAGTGATACGGTACATCACCAGTACTTGAAATAGACTGCAACAGGAGGTCAGAATAGAGCATAGATTTTCTAACACAGCATGTTAGATGAAATGATTTTGTGTACTTTGAAGTGGAAAATTCAATCAGAATTTGCTACACTTTTTAGTTAAAGCAACATTGTTATTTATTGATGAAAGGTAGACTAAGAAAAAATACATAAGGCAAACAGAGTAAATGGAAAAACAAATATTTTATTTCTGGTTGCAGCAAGCGACTTTTCTTCTACATTTTATTGAAATCCCTGTGAAATGCTGCCCCGTCCTCCCATCCAAGAGGCATTTAAAATAAGCCAAAAGAGTTTTAGAATATTTCGAGTTTATGCCAATATTTATAGCTCTCGTGCTGGTAAATGTGGAATCTTGCCTTTTAAGTGAGTTTAGTTCTGATTAAGAGATGGCCTTCATGATTTATTAATGGTAATTGCTACTGTCCAAGTAACCCGTTTTGACTTAGTAGTAAAGTAGCAGAGTTCATTTGGATAACAACCAAAGCTATCAATAATGAAGTTGAAAGAGTGTGGAGTCTGAGTTAACCTAAGTAGGCTGAGAGAATATTTAAATTTATTACTATTTTCCATCTGACCATTGATGCACTGAGGATTTTTATAGATATAGCTTCTTGTTATGGAGATGAATAATTTATACTCTCTTAGAATTTAAAAACCTTCACATTTCTATCAGTTTTGTGGATGAATATTAAGGACATGTCAGTGTGCTTAGCCTGGGTGATCTTAAAGGCATCTGTGTAAGCAATTGATTTCAGGAGAGATTTATTATGTTTTAGTTATATTTTAATGGTTGTTCCTTTAAAAAGAGCATACAATCCCCAATAGGTATGTGGTCAAAGAGTATGAATAGGCAGTTTTCAAAAGAAGAAATGCAAAATGTTAATAACTATGAGAAAATCCTCTAAATCACTGAGAGAAGTTTAAGTTAAAAAAATGCAACTTTGGTTCTACCTCATCTTAATCAGTTCCACAAGGATGAGTTTGTATGTGTACCTTCTCCAATTGAGAAACTTTCCTTGTATTTCATGGAGAAAAATGGGCCTTATGGAGAGAGTTCTGCTTTCACCTCTTACCACATAACTCCAAAATACTCCTTCCTATCTTCTTCACTTTAATCTCAGATGAAAGTTTGACCCTTCTTGCCTTGGCAAACCCCTGTGCACATGCCCTTGATCCCATCCTGTCCTGACTTCTCCAGCAAACTGCTCCACCACCATGATCTTCCCATTTTATTCTTCTTTCACTCTATTTACCAGTTTGTTCCTAGCTACTGACAAATCTGCCCATTAATTTTCTCTACTTAAAAAAAACTCTGATCTGATCTGACAATCCCCACTTGTTATTATTTTACATCTCTTCTCCTTTTTTCTGCCTAAACCCTTTAAGAAAGCACATAGTTAGTGCCCTCACTTCCTTTCCTCTCACTTTTTTTCTGAGTACTCTATAATCTGGCTTCTAACCTCATAATTCATCTCAAATTGCTCTCTACAAAATTACCAATATTCTCTTAATTTCCCCACCTAATGAACTTTACTTAGTCCTGACTGTCCCTGGACCTTTCTGCAGAATTAGATCTTGTTGATTGCCTTTTCTTCTTGGATATCTTCTTTTCTCTGGGTTTTCCTGACACTACTGCCTCCTAGTTCTCTTTCTTCTTGTGTAAACAATCCTCACTCACCTTTGCAGTTTATTTTCAGTATCCTGTTCCCTACTCCTGCCTTGTTTCTTTTATCTTGGTCCAGGGCCTCTTTTTTGCTTAAGTACAATTTCACTTGATTATCTCTCATCATCACCCCCAGGTTCAGTAAACATCTTTATTCAGATGATTCCCAGATTTGTAAATCCAGCCCCTGTCTCCCTGCTCAGCTATGTCATTGGAACTCCAATTACATTTTGGACATCTTGAACTGGATGGCCAGTAGGCACCTACCACTCATTATGTCTAAAACAGAACTTATTATCTTTACCACCAAACCTCTCCCTTTCCAAACTTCCTTATTCTATTGAGGATATTATCATCTTCCCAGTCACTCATGCCAGTAACTTTGATATCTTCCTTGACTTTTTATTCTCAGTCACCCCACATATCCAGTCTATTGATGAATCTGGTCATTTCTAACTTAAAAAATACCTTTTGTGTGTGTGTGTGTGTGTGTGTGTGTGTGTGTGTGTGTATGTCCATGTCTATGTCTCTGTGTAATATATATATATATATGCATATATAGTTACAAATATAGATACAGATATACATATATATACCTAGATATATAGATATGGATATAGATATAAATACATATGTCCCTTATGTGGCCATAGCACTAGTTTAGGCCCTTATTTGTCCCTTTTCTATATTCTTGCAATAGACTTTAAAAAAAACCTTGTCTTCCATCTTCTAATTTTTTTCTTTTTTAGCTTTTAAAATTTATTTTTAAAAATTTATTTGCATTTATTTTCAATAAAAATTATCTGTACAACATACTTTTATATTGATCATTGTTTTAAGAGCATACTCACATATAACCAAACCCCCAGAATGACAACATAAATACACTGATCTGAAAGTTAATATGCCTTGATCTACATCCATCCAACTCAACAGTTCTTTCTTTGGAGGCAGGATAGTATTCCCTATCCTAAGTTTTTCAGGATTGTCCCAGATCATTGCATTGTTGAGAGTAGCCAAGTTTTCATAGTTGACCATTATATAATATTGCTATAACTGTGTACAATGTTTTTCCATTTCTGCTTATTTCACCCTGCATCAGTTCCTGCAGATCTTTCCAGCTTTTTCTGAAATCACCTTGCTTATCACTTCTTATAGCACAGTAGTATTCTATCACTAATTTATACCACAATTTGTCCAGCCATTCCCCAATTAATGGAAATCCCCCCAATTTCCAATTCTTTGTCACTACAAAAAGAACTGCTATGAATATTTTTGTATAAGTAGGTCTTTTCCCCTTTTTCATGATCTCTTTGGGATATAGACCTAATAGTCCTTGCCTTCCATCTTAAAAATCAATCCTATGTATTGGTTCTAAGACATAAGGGCAGTAAGGGCTAGGCAATGGGGTTTAAGTAACTTGCCCAAGGTCAAAAATCTATAAGAAGTATCTGAGTTCAGATATAAACCCAGGACCTCCCTTCTCTGGGACTGGCTCACAATCCACTGTGTTTTTACAGTTGTCCCAACAAAATAATTTTAATTAGTCTCCCTCCTACTTTAATGCATCTTCTACTCAGATGCAAACTTAATTTTTTTCAAAGAATATTCTGACTATGTTACTTACACACACACATTCTCTCTCTGTCTCTCTGTCTCTCTCTCTCTCTCTGCCTCTCTCTGTCTCTCTCACCTCCATCAGCACCACATTACCTCTTGGTTCAAGTATAAAGTCATCCAGTATTTAAACCTTGATGGGCTTGATAGCCCCAAATTGTGACAAAAGAAAAGGAGACGGTGAAGTTTCCAGAAAACTGGGGACTGATGAGATGGTCACAGCAGAAATGAAAATGGAGAGAGAAATCCTAAGTTGCTGGAGACAGGATCATTGACACCACCATTTAAAGGACTCAGACTGGGTAGAAAGGTAACTAATGTTCAAAAAATGAGGGGCTGAGGACCTAGAAGTTAAAACGACAGCAAAGAATAGGTTCAGTAGGATCAAAGAAATAGGATGAGTAAAAGGCAGCAGATTGTGGTCAAAGAGAGGAAATTCCTAATTAAAGTGAAGCTGGAACAGCTATTAGTGATAGCTAGGTCTGAAGTATGGCAGATGTTGAATTTGTGTTATGTCACCTGTGTAACAATAATGCCCAAATTTCCAGTCTTTATCTCCCTGCCCTTAACCCCTTCCCCCAAGTTTCAGATGCACATTCTTAACTTTCTGTTAGACATCTAGAATTTAATATAGCCAAAGTAATTGTCCGCTTCCAACTAATCTCCTTGCTTCTGATAATAGTGCCAATATTGACCTGCCAACCAAACTTGAAGCTTCAAAATCTTCTCCAGTTGCTTGAGATACTGAGCCATTAAGGGATTTGCCCAGAATTACATAGCTGGGAGGGGGAAGAATAGGAGGAGAGTGAAAGAGAGAGACAGACACAGACACAGACACAGAGACACAGAGACACAGAGAGACACACACACATGAAGGGAAGGAGAAGGTTTGGGGGGGGGTGGATGTGCATATGTGGGTGTGAGTGTGAAGCAGAATTTTAACTTACATTTGAAGGCTGCTCTTCAGTCTGACTCTGAAGGCAGCTTTTTCTCTACTTTGCCTACCTATGTCTCCTTTGTGAAATAAAGGCAATAATACTTGCATTACTGTCCTTTGGGAGTTATTGTAAGCAAAGTGCTTTTCAAGCTTAAATCACTATAGAAAAAAGCGCATTGAGCAGCTCGATAATTCCTTAGAGCATCATCCCTTCACCCGCTTTGTTTTTATTTACTTGTATGTGTCATGCCCTGTACCAGGAACTCTCTGTTAGCAAAGATGCCCCTTTTTGTCCCTATATTGCCTGGGTCAAACACAAATGCTTAATACAGAGTTATTGAGCTTAATTGAATTGTTAATGTTTCCTTGCCTTATTAGATTTCCTGGCTTCTTTCATAGCTCTTCTCTTTGTCTCTCTCATTATACTTTCACATTCTAGCATGATTTATATAGTTGTGTTTGTAGGTCTTTTGTCCCTATACCAGACTTTGAATTTCATGAGAGTATAGCCTCTCCTCTTCATTGTTGTATCCACTATGGCACCTTACATGCAGGCACAGGATCATGGATTTAGAGCTAGGAGGGACCTCAGAGATAATAAGGAAGATGAGGAGGAGGACAATGGTAGAACACATTTCTATAACGATAACAGGGGCTAACATTGTACTCTAAGATTTTCAAAGTGCTTTACTTATATTGCCTCATTTATTTCTATCAGCTCATAGTAGCCAGTATAGTACAGCAGAAAAAAAATATTGGATCTGGGGTCAGTGGATTTGAGTTTGAAGCCTGCTTCTGATACTTATGACCTCTGTGCCCACGGACAAGTCATACAACTTCTCAGGACCTCAGTTTCCTTTTCTATGAAATGATGGGGTTGTTCTAGGTAGCCTTTGAAGTTTTTTTCTCATTTTAAATCTATGCCTCTTTCATCATCTCAATATTTTTACAGATGAAGAAACTGAGGCAGAAAGCAGGGAAATGACTTGCCTAAAGTCATATAGATAGTAGCAGAATTAGGATTTGAATCCTGCACCTATAAACCCCCCCCCAAAAAAAATCAGTTTTCCTTCTACTATGTCACAATCTCTTCTTTATATAGAAAACATTATGCTTCGTTTCACCAAAACCCTAGAGGCTTGATCATTCAAGTATTAAGATACCCATCTGATAGATGACAAAACTAAGGTCAAGGTCAAGTAATATAGCCAAGTTCATTTAACTGGTACATGTTAGGACTTTGACTTTAAAGCAAGTCTTCTGACTTTCACAGATTCATTGTCTTGTATATGTCATTTCATTTCATTTTTTCAGCAACCCTGGGAGTCAGTTGCTATTATTAACCTCATTTTACAGATGAGGTAACTGAGGCAAACAGATCAAATGACTGCCCAAGTTAGTAAGTATCTGAGGCTGAGTTTAAATTCTAAAAATCTCTCTCCCTCTGGTTCTGGCCTAGCTTTTGTTATTAAATAAAGGACTCGTGACTTGTCAGAGTTCATCATTATTAATATCAGATCCAAGTAATCTTGTACCCTTAAGGAAGCAGGAGACCTAAGTGATGGGGATGAGAACTAATTTTTTTTCCCGAAGATCAGTTTATATTTTTAACTACCAAGTAATAAGAGATCTATTTCTGACCTTTTAAGGGGTCTCAGATTTTAAACTTGTACTACTATCAAGAAACATATGCTGAGAAATCATAAGGATTTGTTTTGAGAATAGAATTTAGACTTCAGAAAGAGGCAATTAAAAACCCAAAGCTTACTTCTGCTTTTGAAGCTCAAAGAGAAGTCTCAGAAAATTGAAATGTTTTCTGTTAATTAACTGTCACAAATATGATGTCATTAAGCTCCAAGTCTCTTTAGTTCTCTTCAAAGCCATTAACAAAGACTGTACGATCTTCTTAAATATGTAAAAGAGAAAACAAATTGCCAAATCATAATGAATGTTCTGTAGAACTTTCCTATTTCCCTTAGAATATGATACTAATTAAAGAAGGATTTCATTATTTTCTAAGCTATTACATGCAGCAGTTCTCTTCTTTGATAAGAACTCTAATGCATAGAAATGAGTTATTGGTACTGGTTTTTATGACCGGTCACTTGTGCATCTCTTTGGGTTGTATCTAATTGAGTAGTGATTATTCCCTTTACAATATTAAGAATATGCAATGCATTGAGTATAGTGACTCACATCTATAATTCCTGCTGGAAGCTAAGGCTGCTGGATTTAAGTAAAGAGTTTTGAGCTGCAGTGAGCTAAGCCATTCAGGTGTGTGACCCTAGAATCTTGTTTGCCTCAGTTTCCTTATCTGCAAAATGAGCAGGAGAAGAAATGGCAAACCACTCCAGTATGTTTACCAAGAATACCTCAGATGGGATCTCAAAGAGTTGGACATGACCAACAGACACAATAGGCTACCTAAGGAGGGACAAACTGCCCCAGGTCAGAAATAGAATAGGTCAAAGCTTCCATACAGATCAGCAGGGGAATTAGTCCCTTGAGAGACCACCTTGGGTGAGAGAGGGAGACCCAGTCTCTCTCCCCAATAGAACATTCATCATTACCAAAAATAATGCCACTAAATACCAGCGACAATACAAGAAGTGTGAATCTGAAAGCTGAATTCTCTTGGGAACTTTTCCTAGAAAGAGCATTAGTTTCAAAGAGCAGTAGGAGAGAATTTTGTCAATTGATAAATTCTCTTCTTATCCTCTTTAGATTCTTCACAGTTCCATATGGCAGGGGCCATTGAATACTGAGTAAAACATCATCTACATGCCAACTGCTTCTTTCATTTGTTTACTTCATTGTGATAAATCTTAGCCCTGGTAGAGAATCTAGTTCGCATTATTGATTATTTTAATCTGTATGTCATTAATCTCTTTTTGCCCTCATACTTTTTTATATGTACATTTTAAAGTGTGTTCCCTAATTTAGTTATTTTGCATTTAGATGGATAGAAATGCCCAGAAGTAAGTAGACTTTAGGGTATTGGCTTCATAACACATTTTAGGAGCCCCATGAGGTAATTCACTAATAAATTTCTGTGCTGAAATAAGCCTTTCAGAAGTGACCATTGCAACAAGTAGAGGACGTGCTTAGTAAATCAGAATGACGGATCTGCTAAACTGGAGGAATTCAGAATCACTGATAAGTAGAATTTGTTGATTTTCTTCCTTCTGGATTTGCATGTATAATTTCTTTCTCTTTGTACTAAATATATAAATTCCCATTGAATCTAGTTTAGTAGAACTGCTGTCTTCCTAATTTGTTTACAAGGGGGACATTAATTCTTTAATATGCAAGCAGTTGACTCATAGTTTGTTGGCAAACTGACCTGTTTTAAGAATTCTGTAGACTAGGGAGTATTAACCTGGGATCTATGAACTTGACAGCTATATTTCAGCATAATTAGATTTCTTTATTATCCTTTGTCTTTAAAAAAAAAACACTTCTGTCTTAGAATCATTACTAAGTATCTGTTCCAAGATAGAAAAGTGGTAAAGGCTAGGTAATTGCCCAGGATCATACAGATAGGTAGTGCCTCAAGCCAAATTTGAATGCAAGACCTCCCATCTATATAGGTCTGGTTCTTTATCCATTGAGCCACCTACCTAGCCCTTACATGGTAATTTCTTCTTTCTCTATCTCTCTTTTTAACCCTTACCTTCTGTCTTAGAATTAATTTTAAGTATCGCCAACTGCCCCCATCCTTTATCTTTTATTTTATTTGTTTAAAAACATTATTGTTAGAAGGGTTCCACCATGACTTATTTATTCTTAGTAATACAATGAACCAAGGTAATTCTGAAGGACTTATGATGAAAAATGTTATCCACCTCCAGAGAAAGAACTGATGGAGTGTGAATACAGATTGAAGCATACTATTTTTCACTTTATTTTCTTCATTTTAAAAAAATTTGGATATGTGTCTTCTTCCACATGATATCACATTTATAATCTCTATCAAATTGCTTACCATCTGAGAGAGAGAGAAATTTGGAACTCTAAATTTTAGAAAATGAATGTTAAAAATTGTTTTACATGTAATTGAGAAAAATAAGATATGAAAAATTTTAAAAAAGAACAGCTTCACTAAACTGCCAAAGATGCCCCTCTCTTTCCCTGCCCTACCAAAGGAACCCCAACTATAGATAATATTTAAATGTTAGGATTAGGACCCTGGGTTAAATAACCCTTTCCAAAATTATCTTCTCTCTACCACTGATGACAGGTTAGATCCCTGTAACTTACTGGTATGTTGGGGTGAAAGTTTGTTGGCTCACTGAGATCTAGCATAGAATATATTCTATTTCCTTCCCAGTGGTTGATGTTTTCTTTTAACTTGGAGTCATTGGTATTTATTCATTTCATTTCCAGGGCGTTCTCCTGGGTAATGAGAAGATTCTAAGATCACATCAGGCTTCTGTAAATTTGAGATGTGGGCAGCTGTTCTTGTTGAAAAATAGTACCAATTCACAGTGACTCTGAAAGGTGCCTCATATCTACTATATTAACCATCTTTTAAGAAGCTTATGAACATTGTAGCTTTTATCGATTCTAGGGAATTGGACCCTGCAATAAGCAATAAAAGTCGATGGTAACTTTTTCCCTCTATAGGGGTGTATGAATCAATATTTTGAATTTACTATAATTTGCTGGTAATGGATAGAAGAACTAAAAGAATTGCATGTCGTCTTGTGGGTCACAGCTGTGTAATGGAGCCTTTTTTCCATAGCCAAGCTTTGTTGTAGGTCATAGTCTTCATCAAATAACTAGAAATATGATAGCTGAGTTGATAGATGTATTTATCAATCAGTTTCACATGATTATTTGACCTATAATAAATCAAATAATAAGACTACATTTGAACTGAGAACAAACTTGTCCATAATTACCTGAGTTTTGCAAACACTAAATGCTTTGAATTTATCTTAAATACTTCAGAGATGATTAAACCTACAAAATCTATCTCCGTTTGAACCCCTTGCACTAATGGGAAAGTCTTTCTTAAGGTAGTGGGATAGTGTTGGCTTTGGAGTCAGGAAAGACCTTCTAAACTTACCTCTAACGTTCTTAGTTGATTGACTAATGGAGTCACCCTTCCCCTGTGTACATATCCTTTTCTATAAGATGGGAATGTTAAGGGGGCAGGTAGGTGGCCCAGTGGATTCAGAGCCAAGCTTAGAGATGGGAGGGCCTGGGTCCAAATTTGATCTCAGACACTGCCTAGCTGTGTGACTTAATCCCCATGGCCTACTTCTTATGACTCTTCTGCCTTGGAACCGATACAAACTACTAATTCTGAGACAGAATCTAAGATCGAACCTGTGACAGTTAAAAAAAAATGGGACCCACCTTGGAGGCTTGTTTTAAGGATCAAATGAAATAATATGTGTAAGATGTCCTTTGTAAATCTAAAAACAATATGTATATACACATATGTATATACACAGATACATACAAAGACACATATGCACACAAATATAGAAATCTATATTAAAATAAGATAATCCTTAACCTTATGAAATGTAGTGTCTTCCAAGGGGGAAAAAAACCATAAAAATAATTATAATATAAGGTAAAATGCAACTTATCTTGTACTTAGTTAATTATTTAAATATTGTGTCCTTGAGTAGAATGTAGGCTTCTTGAGTTTATTGCTTTTTTTTTTCATTTTTGTATTCTTTGCAGGCATCGCTCCCTGATGGCAGCTATTATGCCCATATTCATAGTCGTTGCCTTCTCTTCTTCAGAAGAGAATGGTTGTTGACTTTTTCTAGGAGTTATGAAGGTTGTTAGAATGATTTTCACCTATATGATGAAACGACAATTGCTTATTTCACCTTTGGTATAGCTGATAAATCCATAATGATATTTTAGCCTGAATCAAGGCAATGTTAGGACTTCCTACCAAGTCCCCAACCCTTTTGGATATAATAAAGCTTAGAAAAGCTATCTGACAATTTTGTAGATTCCTACTTAATTTGGACCATTTATTCCTTTTTATTACCAATGTTCTTCATGGCCAGCCTTAATTCCACAGCCAGCTACTTCAAGGAGGCTTTCTTCAATGCCTTTTATTCATCTCTCTCCTTACCAACTCTCAA
Source organism: Gracilinanus agilis (assembly GCF_016433145.1). Taxonomy (NCBI): domain Eukaryota; kingdom Metazoa; phylum Chordata; class Mammalia; order Didelphimorphia; family Didelphidae; genus Gracilinanus; species Gracilinanus agilis. Next base: position 349,216,324 of record NC_058130.1, on the reverse strand, counting down.
ACCCATCTCATAGCCTACCTTCCCTCTTTTTCTCAAAGATAAAACCGTATTCCTAATAACCTAGCTTCCCAAGATGGAAATCATCTCTGGTTTTTCACTTTCCATTCTCCCTTCCCTATTATCCCCTCCAATCAGTGGCCAAGTCTTGTTGATTCTACTCTCATGGCATCTCTCACATCCATCTTTTTCTCTCCATTCATGTAGCAACCAGATTGCCTCAGGTCCTTATCCTCATCCTTTCTACTCTGAACTAATGCAAAAGACTTCTGAATTGGATGTTCTGTCTCCTCTCTCTCATCTGTCATCTTAATTCTTCCATGCTCATAAATTGATATTTTTAAGGGATTGGTCTGATGAGGACACTGACACTCAGTAAGTGTCTATTGCTCCTTTTTGCTTCAAGGATAAAATAAAGACTATTCTATGTGATATTTAAAGCCCTTCTTGGTGTCTTGTCTTTCCAGATCTCATAATACTCCCATTTGGGGGCATAATGTTATGGGAAAGCTGGTTCATTATATCATGGTCTGTTTCTTTTCTCCATGTCTCTGTACCATAGGCTGACACTTGCACATCTTGGAAGTTTTTTGTGCCTGTCAAGGTTCAGCTGAAATATCACTTCCTACAGAAGGTCATTCTTAGTTCCCACAGTTGTAGAATTAGTGCCTTCCTTTCCCCTCCCAAATTATTTTTGATTTATTTGGATTATATTTTGTATACACATATCTCTGTACATGTTGTTTCCTCTTAGTAGACTGTGAGCTTGAGATGATGGAGACTTAAGTTTTTGGTGTTTGAGCCTTACAGCAGGTCTTCTAAATTCTTGTTGAGGTAATGGATCAATAAATCTTGAAAGTTTTGCTAGAGCAAGAATATGTATTAATTGAAGGTATAATTGAGACATATTTAACCAGCACAGTCTGTAGCTTTTTTTGCTTGGAGAAAAGGAAATCCAGGGTACTAAATACTCTCTTTCTCCAAGCATAGTCATTTATACCTGGTCTTTAAAGGTTATGTTATATATTTCTAAATTAAACTCTGTTACTGTTGGGTTAGACATATATAGTGTTGCAGTGAAAAGAGTTTGGGCCTAAAGTTAGGAAGAGCTGAATTCATATTCAGCCTCAGATACTTCACTTCACCTCTAGTTGCCTCACTTTCCACAACTGCGAAGTACAAATAATAATAGCAACTACTTTCCAGTGTTATTATAAGGATCAAATGAGATAATATTTGTAAAAACACTGAGTACAGTTCCTGGCCCATAGGAGGCTCTATATAAATGCTTATTCCCTTTCCCATCCCCAATTACCTTCAGTGAATTAGGCTGTGTATTACAGTCTATATGATTTCAGTACAATATTTTGATTTGAGAGATCAGTTGATTCCCTTGTGTGTTGTCTGGTTTTGCCTCTTTTCCTCCTGTAGAGTAATAAGACCTTTAAAATTTTAAATCATCTGCCTTCAAAGAGAGAACCGATGGCATTTGAATGTAGACTAAAATATACTATATTTCTCTTTCTTATTTTTTCTTTTTTTTGTTTGAGATCTGTTCTACAAAATGACTAATATGTAAAATTATTTTACATGATTGCATATGTAAAAAATACATCTGATTACTTACTGTCTCAGGCAAGGGGAAGGGGTGAAAGAGTGTGGGAAGGAAGGGAGGGTAGGAGGGATAGAATTTTAAGTTAAAATTTTTTAAAATGAATGTTAAAAATTGTTTTTACATGTAATTGGGGAAAAACAAAATATTATTTAAAAATTCTATCCAAATTCTATTTTTCTTGAACTCTAAAATGACATCGAGTCCTTCATTAGTGAGGAAGGCATTTTTTCCCTTGGCACCAAGAGCAAAGTGATTTATGTAAAATAGAAGTATTATTAATTTCTTGGAATCGTTAACATTTCACTTGATATTCAACCATCAGCCTAGTAGAGAAGGAAGCAAAACCTTGACTAAGCAGTGAGATTTCCCCTATCTGTAGTTGGATTGCCAGATAGAATCTGTAGGAAATGGGTCTAGTTCCTGAGTTTGTTTTATGTATTTTTTTTATAATGTCAAGGGCACACCATGTAAGGAAGAATCAGAGGATACAGTAATTGGCTGTAAAGGAAGCATGTTTCACTTGTTCATTTATCTGAGGTTAGCTGATTATTCGAATTGTCATGCTTTCTCTATTTTAAAAGCTTCAGTGTTACCTTTCAGGGCCTTGTTTCGGATGAAATCGGTGTCTGTTAAAATAATTTATGTGTGAAATGTGCTTAGTTCTTGCCAAGATCTGTGGACATAGCTCGTCCCTAAAAGTAATTGCCAGTGTTTTGTTTAATTTGGAGACTCTTTTGACAATTCCCATGTGACTCAGAGATGGTGAGGGAGGAGTATTGGTGTAGAGGAGAAAAGGATTTGGGTGTCTAGAAGTGGGAACATTACCCAAATAACAGGCTGCTGTGGGCCTTGCAGCAGATTTTCTCTTGTTGGAAGGTAGACTTAGTAAATAGTATACTTTCCCTCATTCATATGAGAAATCAAAAGTAGGGTTCTGTGTTTAGATTTATTTTATAATCGAAATTGATTTTTCATCATTTTGTGTATTAACTGTCAAAACATTAGCATGTTGTAGTTGCCCATGAAACGAAATTCTTCAGTCTAACCTTCAATATTTACTTTTCTAAGACAGAAAGCTCTTAAATATCATCTTCCTCATAACAATCTCCTCTGTTTGTTATTTCTTAGCGTGGCCCTCTGCGTCGCCCTGTCCCCCAACTAATCCATTCCTGCCACGTGACTTGGTTTTTTTGCTCAAGGCATTGCTGAAAATGCCTACCTTTTGCCCTCTTGCCTTCCATTCTGATTTATGGCTGTTTTTTTTCCCCTCAATTCTTTCCTGCTTAAACTTATCTCTAAAAAAACTGATTTTTTTTCTCCCTACTGCCTATCTTGGGATTGTCCATGTATTTCTTTGTCTTTTTTCTCCTATTGTTTCATGTGCCTATGTTCTGTCTCCTCCAATAGATTTAAAATCTCTCTGCCCCTTATTTATTTTCATTTGTGGTGCTTCTATCACTTAGTACAATGATGAGAGTATTTAGGTACTCGATAAGTGCTCATTAGCCAAATCAGCTTGTTAAATAAGAGAGTCATCAGTGAGTGCTCCATAGTTATATTGTGTAGTAACTTGTCAATATCTGGCTCAAGCAACTAACTAATGACTAATTAAGAAGTCGTAATCGGGAGAATACAAAGACACTCATATAGGCTGCCATGGTACTTTCTAAGCCAAGCTGCTAAATTAAAAACCTCACAGGTACTTTTAGATGGAGGGGTCCTGGAGACACATTGCACCTAATGTTGAAGGAGGTAACCCCATCATGTAATGAGAAGTGGAGTCCAGTCCTAGTGAGAGCTTAGTTTGTTAATATACTTTCCAACCACCTTCCTGGATTCTGAGAAATGACCTTTACAAGCTGTAAAGTCTTTAATGAGAGCTGTCACTCTAAGAATCATAGGATCATCAATTTAAGGAAGAAGCTCAAATCCAACCCCTTCATTTTACAGATGAGGAAACTGATACTTCAGAAGATAAACTACTTGCCCAGGGTTGCACAGAAAGTTTAGGGGAGAGCTGAAAAACAAATTCAGGTTCTCTTGGTTCCAAAGTTGAGATTCATTTCTTTGCACCATACTGTGATTATAATTGGTTCCCAAGAAAACATAGGATACATAAGGCAGTGATTCAAGGGAAACAGAGTAGAGTAGAGCCTGGGTGATTGGGAGCAAGGGTTGATTAAACAAGGAAGAAACAAACAAGATGAATGTTTGGGATATTTTCTTGTGATAATTAGATAGTGTGAAATTGTTGTGGAAATGTGGAACCTGAACCAGTCTCAGCTATTATGGGTTATTTTTAATGAACACAAATATTTTGAGTTTATGGTTATATATGAGATTTAGTGGACTATGTAAGTATATGAACCCAGAAAAGCTACTCCATATTTGGTTATGAATAGCATTCCAAAAGCAAGCACTGAGTATAGGTCTATTTTGGTATTTAATAAATGTTGCAGGATAATTGGTATGATGGTCAGAATGTTGGATTTGATGTCAGGTAGACTTCCATTCAAAACCACCTCCTACAGTTCCTAGCTATCATGTAAAATCTTTGGGCCTCAGTTTCCTCATCCCTAAAATGGTGTGGGCAGATTTAGCTGAGAAAAACTCCAACATCATCTCTAAATCTATGCTCCTGTGAACTGTTCTGGATTTTATTTGTCCTGGGGTATGCATTGTATGGATGCTCATTCAAAGATATAATCTTATAAATCAACTAAAATGGATAGCTCAGAGAGTCTTCAGACATGTGTGAAACATTGAGCCATATGCTATTGTTTGCATACACATAACTTTTAAATAGTGGAAATAAATAAAAATTACTTCAGGACCATAATGAAAATTGCTTATATATTCAAAGCATGGCAGTTTATTCTACCAATTTACTTTGAACAGACTACCTGACTTTTTTTTTATTTTAAATATTTTGAGAGTCAAAGATTCTCTCCAAGGCTGGGGACTCCTTCATTTGGGTCCATAATCCTAGTCATTGCCATGTTTGCAACAATTTAATGTGTTCCTGGAAATCAAAGCTTTTCAATTTTAAAACAATTTGGACTCAAATATTTAAAAAAATTTTGCTATGTAGTTTTTTTTAGAAGAACATGAGAGTGTAGTTAAACTGATCAAATACTGATAAGGCTTTCAGAACTATAGGAATGCTGAGAATCACTAGTCTAAGTAATCTTACGTCCACATTCCAGTGCATCCATGATTTTGTCAAGGTATCTATATTGGAATATCTATATATTCCAGAGATGCAGACTGTGTCTTTACCCACTCATCCTGAGCAATTGTTGTCTACTACCTCATATAGCCTCCATAGAAAATCCACCCAATGATATGAGGGGCTTTCTTCTAGATCAGAAATTCTTAACTTAGGACTAACCATGGACTGTATGATTTAGGGGGAAGGGGATCTGTAAACTTGAATGAGAAAAAAAAACTTATTTTTTTCATTGATCTCAAACAGAAATTTAACATTTCCTTCAATTGTGAATGTAGACAATAAACCATAGTAGCATAATGTTTTAACAGGCTGCCAAAGGGATGAGGAGTTGATGACATAAAAAATTTCAAAAACCCCTTTTCTAGTACTCTTGGCTTTATTTGATACCTGTGGAGTATTGGGCCATCGTTTGCATCTGCTGTATGACCTTCTTTTCCACCTTCTTTTTCCACTCAGACATTTGCCATTTCTTCTGTCTTCCATTGTAATCCTTCCTTTGCCCACCATGTTCCTCAATGATTGCCCACCATGTTCCCCAATGATTGCTCTTTAAACCTCAACTTGAATTCTAAAGGCACTCTGGTATTCTGTGATCCAGCATAGTAAAACATCATCCTAGGATTTTGTGCTCAAAAATAGGGACCATTGTTTCAGGGAGACTGGTGTCATTCAATTTTCCAAAGGTATTCCAACCTTTCCCATTGCCTTTGGGATGATCTAAATAACAAATAGTAGTGTTGATAATGATTTCCTTTGAGGGGGGTGGGATAAAGCTTTTTCAGTTCTTTACAGTGGGTTTATATAGCAATGAGCCATTAATTGCTGGATTTTAAAAAAAATATAGCCTGCTTAGTTTTGCTTTTTGCACCTTATGCCCTCCTCCTCACTCCAATTTTTGTCATAAAATAGTTAACATGCTTTGATTCTTTTGAATGAAATTGTTGCTTTATGGCTTATTTATCTAAGTTCTTGACTATATTTTATCAGATTAAATGCTGACATTTTGAAAAGATGAAACAAAGATACCACAAGTTGTTGGAGATAGTTTAAAGGCTAAATACATAGGCACCAGGGTTTGGCCATTTCTGTACAAGGAGCTGAGATTTATCAGGTTGTGGTACTTATACATTAGGTCAGCGGCCATCCTCATCCTCTGCCTCCAGTTTCAGAGTCCTCTGAGTGTTCATAGACTTCATCAGGGAGAATGCTCCCAAGGTCTCAGCCACAGTGCATTCATTTTTCTCACTTTATTACCATCACATCTGATTCCAATTTGCTACCAAATTGAGTTTCCATTCTCGAGCTTGACATTCAAGCCCGTCAGGTGGATTAGTGCTGTCAGCTTTGTTAGTGTAACTTCAGGTCAGCTAGCACTGGCCTATTAAACATCCTCTGCTCCCCATCTCAGCATCTCTCCTACTTGTGTGGCTATCCCTTTGAGCAGCAGGCTTGGGTTACCCATTGTAACCTTTTAGCAACAGCAGAGGGTTGCCCATCATAACCTTTCTCCTTGTTGAGAAATAGTAATTCTAGACATACTGAATAGCTTTTCTGATTAAGAGAGAGAGTGGGATTTTAGTCCTTATTTTCTTGCTGTTTCAGCAGCTTTTCATCAGGCCAGGAAGGCTAGTGTTCAGTGATTGGGTCATTAGGTGGAATTTGATTGATTGGACCATTGTGCAGAGGGGTCTTCTTTGATTCATTTGTCTGGACCTTTCTCACTTTCTTACTGTACTTACTATTTCTGCATATAGACCTTAAACATAATTTATGAAGTTTTGCTTCTCAATTGAGAGAGAAATTGGCAGCTTTACGTCCTTTCTGCCTTTCCTTTTCCCTTCTTTTCCTTCCCCTTATTTTCTTTGGGGTATGAACACCCCAGCACAACACAAATACCTGATCAGAAAGTTCCCTTTTCTTTGTTTGTTTTGTTCTAGGCTTTAGGTTGTGGAAGAGGGGTAGTCTTTGGGGAATTTTACCATGAATTCCTGGGGCTCCTATCAGAAGCAGATGTAATCAGTTTGACTACTGTTCTCCAAAAGGGAAGGGGGGTAGTTATGTTGGGTTTTTTAACCTGAGGTGATTACTTTGTGTTTTTCAGTGGAAGATCAATCCCGCACTAAGTAAAAACACAGAACAGATCCAATATTTGGATTTCTATTTATGTACCCATTCCCAAGGTAGATGATTATGAATGTTTATAACTATATTACCAAGGCTATCAGCAAATGAAAGTATCTTTGCATTTCATATGTTTCTTAATTTAAGGATCTATATCAGCAAATACTCATCCACTACAGGCTAATCAAGGTGAGAGGTGTTCATAGAAAGGTTTTCTTTCACTCTAATCCTCTTTTCTATCTTCCCCAGCCCATCTTTCCACACAGCCTGGTAGCTCTGAGAATAGGAATGTAAACAACTCATTTAATGCATCTGCTAATTGCTCTTCCTTAAGTTTAGCCTTTGATATAAGTCACAAGTAATAATAGAAATGTACATTTGTCAATTGATAAGAAAAGCTGCCAAGTTACAGAACTCTCTTGTTGTTGTCAAGTTTCTTTCTTCTAAGGTGTATCAGGAGAAATTATGCTTTCTGGAAGTAGTGTATTCTTTATATGTCTTAAAGATAAGTTATTACTCTTAAGAAAATGATTGTTGTACTCCCTGCTGCCTACAAGCAATATCTGAGACTGCCTTACAAGCTAAGCATTCAGAGATCTACTATAAACAGTGAATGGAAAAGATAAGAATGGTAGAGCTGAGGGGAAACATGTTTCAAAAGACAATGGCTGAGCCTCCTAGAAGGCAGAAAATAAATGAAAATAATGGGAATGAATAACCTAATATTATCTCATCTTTGAGAATTCATTGTGTGCACATTTTGAGATTGAAATAGAGTATATGAACAATTCTTTTCTATTCTTTAATCACAAATAATAATATTGAGCACCTGGGTTACTGAGGAATTTATTATAGGGAATCTGGGTCTCTTTAGCATCTTTTTGCTGTCATTGTTTGACTTTCTGTTTCTTTGGGATTGGAAATGATTGATTAACTCTTTAGCTATAATGGCTAACATGGACCACTCTCTGATATCATTACTATAGTTTATCATAGTAAACCTTTTTGAGTCTTCAGCAGTGAACTTGGGGGAAAAAAAAAACCTATACCTCCCTACTTAGAATCAATCTTCTATATTTGTTTCATGGCAGAAGAGTGGTAAGGGCTAGGCAGTGGAAATTAAATTACTTGCCCAGGATCATGCAGTTAGAAAGTGTCTAAGGTCGCATTTGAACCCTGGACATCCTGTCTCTGGGCCTGAACTGTTGGATTTTAAGTGGGCATGTTTTATGTTTCATGGAGGATTAAACCAAAGTCTAGTTTGTATCATTTAATTCTTCATTCTTGCCACTTTTATAGACACAGTGTGTTCTAGTTTCTGATCCACAATCAGTCCCTTTCTATTTTATCTAATCATTAGTTGACCCATATTGGAAAACTGCATGGTTCAGTAGAACTGGCATCTTCTATGAAGTCTAAGTACCTGAGTTCAAATTTTACAACTGACATTTATTATCTTGAGCATTTCATTTCCTGGAACTGTCTTTCCTTATCTATAAAATGAAGAGTTTGGAAAAGGTGTTCTCTGGGATCCCTTCTAGTTCTTACATCCCTGATGCTAACTAGCTAAATTCTTCTGCTTTCTTACCGTGGTGGGAAAAAGATGACATTCTACTTTCTCTATACTCTTTTACTAGAAATTTGCTTTTTGTATAATTAAAGTTTATATTATTCTATCAATAAAAACTTCCCTGCAGAGCTCACCTCAGGTCCCATTGAAAAAGAAAGAAAAACAAAGCTCAAATTACAAACTTATATAGTTCAAGCAAAACAAATTGTTATTTAGGCCATGACCTAAAAAAAATTGAGAGGAAAAAAAGTCAGGATGTTTTGGGATAAATCCTGTAGGATCATTCTGTTAATCAGATTTTCAAAATGTTTGTCTTTATAATATTATTGTTATTGAGTAAATTATTCTCCTGGTTCCATTCACCTTATTTGTATCAGTTCATGTATATCTTAAATTTTTTCTGAGGTTGTCCTGCTCATCATTTCTTGCAGTTAAATAACATTTCAATATATTCACATACCTTAAGTTGTTTAGCTATTCCTAGTTGATGGATAACCCCTTAGTTTCCAAGTCTTTGTCACCTCAAAAAGAGTTCATACATACATGACTACATATATGTAGAAAATAGGAGTCCTTTTCCTCTTTATTTAATCTCTTTGGGGGCATAGACCCAGTAGTGATTTCACTACTAGGGTAAGAGGGTTTGTTTTTAAGATGAGCTTGTCTTTATTTTTAAAGTTATGCATGACATTAGAGTCATAATGTTGATTTGTTTGTAATATTGTAATTTGTAATATTTGGCTATGGTTGTTTTAAGAGGTTAATGTTTTTTTTCCATTCTTCTCACCCCCAAATTAGTCATGTGTTTTTAATGTAAATTCATTTTGTTAAGGGAACCAGGCAGTAACAGAACTGGCATGTAATGGTGTCATTAAAATCTCTTCAAATAGCCACAAAAAATTATGAGCTAGGATTGATTTTTAAAAGTGTAAAAAATTCCAATATGTCACTCTAATGTCATGTTTATTTCTCTCCTTTTTTCAGAAGGAGCTGAGTCTTCCCAGAAGAGGAAGTTTGTAAGTAACAAAAAATTCTTCCATAATAATCTTTTGTCTCATTGTGATGTAATCATTCATTGAAGTATTTATTAGGTTTGTTAGTGGCAAATTGAAGGTTAAATGTGACAACTAACTGGCCTTAGCATAGCAACAAAGAAAACTGAATTTATATGCATGAGCGTCAATATTCCATGATTTGAATATAATTGAATGTCCTTTGTAGTGGCCTCTAAATTATAATTACAGTGCAAGATTTCCAAGGTTTCTAATGGGTGATGTGAACTAAGAATGCATTTTTATTCTAGTGTGACCCTTAATTTAAGAAAAAAAATTCTGCCAATTTAATGAGCTCAGTCCTTTGGATGAAAATATTTGGCATGCAGATAGTATAAATGGATGTGATAAGAATGACTGCTGGGCTCTAACTTCTAGAAATTCAAGCTCAGTCTCTTCATAGCCATTGCTGAGCAGAGAAGACTATATTGTTTTGCATCTGAATTGTTGAAGATGAGCAGTGGAAATGTAGTTTATAACTATATCTCATTCAGCTTTTAATGGCCTATCTCATGTGATTCTAATTCATGATTAAAATCGTAGATTTATGTAACGACTTGATTTCCTCATAGTAAGTTTCAACCTATTGTTTTTTAGGATGTGATTTGCCTCATATATGGCTTTTTTTCCTCCTGGAACTTAGTATTTGAAATTAGCTACTCTTACATTCAGTTAAAGTAGGAGCATGTCTGTGATCGGTTGCCAGTGTAACTGCTGGCTTAGAAACATATAGGGTTTAAAATCTGAGGAGCTTATGGAAGTGTGGATGTAGGGAGGAAGAGGTGATTTTTATGTCTTTGGGTGGTATGGTTAAGGTCATTTTTGCACAAGTTCTCATTAGGAGGTGGGGGATAGGGATGGGGATATAGGAAGATGTTGAAAGGCAAGGCGAATCTTAAAAGCAAAACAGAGCCAGGTACCTATTTATCAGATCATCATTTAACAAGCATTTGTTAAATACCTATTATGTGCCAGTCACATGATGCTAAACCAGAACAAAATCAAAGAAACCCCAGCAGTCCCAGATCATGAAGAGCTCCAAGTCTAATATTAAGATTATGAAAGCCTTCAGAGTGATACTCCATTTTGCTTATTTAGTAGCCTGTGGTCTCCTAATGATAGAGGAAATTGCTGTTCTTTGGAATGCCTTTCAATAAATTGCCATTGGCTCCAAGTTGGCCACCAGAGAACCTTAAATCCCTGGTGCTTGTGAAGTAGAGGGTTAAATAGGTATTTTCTCCCTCCGTGAGCATAATTCTCTTACCTAGACTGGGGGAGTCCAACTTGACTGAGATTCACTCTCAAAAGAAAAAGTGAAACAACAGATAGCTAAAACCTGCCCCTAGCATCATTGCTTAAAAGAAGCTACTAAGGGGAAATGGTCATCTTTTTCTTTTCCCTTTCTTTTCCTGGAAAAAAAAAGTACTTTAGTTTTTGTTTTGTTTTTCTCCTTTGTAGAATATGAAATGGTTTTCCACAGTCTCCTACTAAGGGCCCTTCACCAAGTCATACTTAAACTTTTCCTCTTTGTTCTTAGTTGGTAGTAATTGATTGCCCAGTGAATGGCCATTAAGATCATGGTCACTAGTGAAATCAGGGTTATGTGTACTTTAGATCATCTTTCCTTTGGAGGCATCTGAGTAAATCCTATTCATGATTGTGGTAACAGCCATGCCTTTATAGGCTAATTGAGAGAAAGGAGTAATTGCAAAATTCTGTCCCTTAAAACTTTCTTTATATAAAAGTATACCCCTAAGTAAAGATGAAGAACCCATTGCGGGGGTGGGGGGGGGGGGGGGTTGTTGTGTAGGCGTTTAAGCTTGGCCGTTTGTGTGTAGTAAGAATATGAGAAGAATTATATCTCCTCTATTTAAAATACATGTACAGCTTTCATGACAATTTCCATTAGAGTTAAAATATAGTGTATACATTATCAACATAAATGTGTCTTTCTTTTATTTTAGCGTTATTTCCATTCTGGAAAATATATAAACCATTAGAAAAGTGAAATAAAAATAAGATAATATAAATAGGTATTTGATACATGATGTCATTGGTCTAGAAAACTCAGGGATGAGGAAACTCTACCAATACAGATTGGCACCTCATTGCTTAGTCTTAGAGAACTGCTTAGAGCAGGGGTTGGCAACCTTTTTGGCCGTGAGAGCCATAAACGCCACATTTTTTAAAATGTAATTTTGTGAGAGCCGTACAGTGTTCACAGTGCGTGCTCCTATAACAGCACCTGAAAAAAATTGACTTTATGGCTCCTGCTGAAAGAGCCATACATTGCTGACCCTTGGCTTAGAGCATTGAGATATTGAGTGACTTGCCCTTGTTCATCTAGCCAATATGTGATGAATGTGGGATTTGAATTCAGGCCTTCCAGGATACAAGCTGATTTACACAAACACAAAAATAACAAAAATGTTATTTTGTGTGTTTATTTTATTAAAAATACTTTCAGTGCCCCTGCCCTAATACCCACACTTGAATTTGGTCAGCATTTTAAGAGGATACCCATATAGTACATCAGTAATTGCTTTCTCTATACAATGCATTTTTATGGCACAGGGGAAAGGAATTTTTTTATGCTAGAGTGATTTTAATATAAATTTAATGAAGAAAGACACTGCTTCATCTTTATTACCTATCTCTGCTAGCCAGCATAATGGAAGCCTGGTTATGGAAACTTCTTCAATTTATTTACCAAATAAATATCACCTATATTTTCCTAAATCTGTAATATGCCTTCAATAGAATGATTAGGAATTCAGTTCTATATTATGTAACAGCAACATTTCCATTTTAAAAGTAAGGCAGTAAAATTCCTAAAGATATTTGTTTTTGCTTGGATATTTTGTGTAATCCAAACCTATTAGATGCTATTATTGTTTTGCCTTTTTTTCTGAAAATATATTTTTGATTTGAAAGATGGTACTTTAATTGAAAGAAGCATCTTAATTGAGCAATTATATTGTTTCCAAAAGAAATCAGACTGAAAACTATCTTGACTTCTGCCCTTTTTTGCAAAAAAGAAAGTCAGGTTAATAATGTAAACAAGGTTATTAGTGAAATTTTTGTGTTGTCACTAAATTATTTCATCGTAGAAAGAGTACCAGACCTGATTACTTTTCTGAATGCTAGTCCCACATCAGTAATAGCCTTCTTGACTTTTAATTTCTACCTTAAAAAATTCTGAAATAGAACTCCCAATCTTTCATTCCCCTTCCTAAATTCCCTTTTTCTGTTAAGTGTACCACTATCCTTCCAGTCACCCAGATTTTTATCCTCGGAGTTTCAACTCTTTCCTTTCCTTTACCCCAAGTCTTATGGATTCTTCCTTCCTACCTTTTCTTGCACCTGTCTTTTCCCTTACTTTTGATCAAATTCTCTTCATCTCTTGCCTAGGCAATTATAATAGCCTTCTAATTAAATTGCCTGCTACAAGTCTCCTCTCCAGTCCTTTCTTCATGCTGCTGCCAGGGTAACATTCCTAGAACAAAGATCTCATCGTGTCATCCCCATCCTGATCAGGGAGCTTCATGGTTGTCTCTAGGAAATAACTATTTCTCTCCTTAGTATTTCAGGCCTTTTGTAATATGTCTCTACCCTACCTTTTCAAGCTTATTAGATATTATACCCTTGCACATACACTGTGATCCACCCAAAGCTGACCTACTTTCCTTTCTAGGTATACAACATTCCAACTCCTATCTCTATGCCTTTTCCTAGGTTGATTCTCATTTCTGATATGCTTCCCCTTCTACTATTTTTTTTTCTCTTTGAATCCAAATTGTCCTTCAGAATTCATCTCAAGTGCTACATTATATGTGAGACCTGTTCTTATTTCTCTAGCTGCCTCCCCCTCCCGTGAAAAAATGATTTATATATTTTTTCATGTACTTGCTTGTATGAGTGTTGTTTTCCTTTTTTGAGGGTTGGGGCCAGTATACTTTTGCCTTGGTATGTACAATACCTGGCATGTAAGTATAAGTTGGCACTTAATAGAAGTAGCTAGGTATTTGAGTAAATAGTAAATAGAGGGCAACGCTTTGAATCAAGCAAACCTATGTTTAAATCTAACTCCAGACACTTATTAGGTATATGACTCTGGGCAAGTCACTTAACCTTTCTCTGCTTCAATTTTCTCTGCTATAAATTGGGGTTAATAAATAGCATCAACTGCTCAGGGTAATTTGGGGGATAAAATTTAATAATTTAAAATTTAATAATGTAATTTGATAAAGTTTAATAATATTTCTAAAGCTATTAGGACAGTGCCTAGCATATAATAAGTATAATGTGCTTATATTTGATGGATTGCCCATCCTGATTTGAAGGAAGGAATTTACTCTTCATAGCTTTCCTTAAGACTCATTTTCTCATTTGGCACAAAATCCTGAGCTGTTATATATTTTATATTTTTGTGATTTGGTGGGGGGTGATGTTTGTCATCATATTATCTTTTTGTTAATGAAAACAAATCTTTGTGGAGCCAAAATTCTGTGCAAATTAAAATTTATTGTGACTAGATCAGAAATTACACGGATAGTTTAGAATTTATTTTTACTTGGAACCATTTCAAACATATGTATCAAAAGAATGATTAGATTTGGAGCATAGTGTTTATAAAGTTGACCTCCATGAGTACATAGTTTCTCCTCATAAGAGATCCTTCCCCTGATCAATGGCACAACCTAGGTTCTCTTTAAATATATACTATGCAGAAGAAGCTGTAATGAAATGGAGTTCCTTTGAATCCAGAGTAGACATGACCACCACAGAAGACAAAGATTCCCTTTGTTCATTGCAAAATTGAGATTCCTTCATTCCCTATAATGGTCTGACGATATTTATAACCAGTGAGGTTAGACAGTATATAATATGAGTCTTAGAATGAGGAAGAGAAGTAAGGATTAGCATGGTCTTCTCTTTTCTCATTTGCTCTCTAGTGCCATTTACAGTTTTTCCATACACACAAGAACCACATTGAATTCGTTAATATTTGTGATTATTGAGATATGGATTGATTACCTCCTACATGTTGATTTATCAGAAGGGTTTATTTTAGTTTTGTGTATAAATCTAGGGCTTTATGAATGCTCATAGGTTAAAACCTTTTTAACTCAGAAGTAGTAGGAGTTATATAAGATATAGTTTGGGGTTCATTTAGCATCCCTTAATCTCTTATTCTTTATGGGTAAAGGTTGAATAATGGCAGAACTGTGCAGTTTTCTTTGGAAGTATTGTATAAACATACATAAGTTAGAAATAAAAATGAATCTGGACAACATATAGAATTCAGTATCATACTATGTTATGTATATATTATATGATGTATTATATTTAATAATATTTTGTGATTATTAAATGATTCTGGAACATCAAAATAACCTCATCCATAGGAGATTTAGTTTATTACTCCTTTACTTAACTTCAAGAATCATTTGGCAACATTATTCTTTCCTCTTTATTTCTTCAGAAGAGGTTTCCTTCTCTTCAACCATTCCTCCTGTTATGTTCAGGATTGCTGAAACTTAACTATGTTCATAGTAGCAGTGATAGAGATGAATTAACACTGGATTAGTTGATTGCTTTTTGCTTAATGTGATTTCAGAGGTTTTAGGAATCCCCATTACCACCCCAAAAAGTTTTTCTAGGTGCTACCATGTAAAGCTTGAAATACTAGGTGGCCTACTCACCTATTTAAATGCAAATAATCTTGAGACTGAGTTACAGCTTAAATTACAGGTTCTCAGACTTTCTTGGTTTACTATGCCCTTAGTGTCTTAGGAATTTTTTCACAGCAACTCTAGGCCAAAAGAAACACCTTACAATTACATATTAAGAAGTTAGGTCCAAATAATTTAGTATTTCTGTCCTAAAAACTTCGCTGTTTGGGAAAAATACATACAAATTGATGGAAAAATATTTTTATTTTATATTTAATTAACACAAATACTAATTAAAAACTAGTGTGAGCCTTTTAGGCATTACACAGTTTCTAAAAACTGAATACTATTTGACACTATTACCTTCTTTTTTTGTTACACATTTGAGTTTTAAGTGTTACTTGCTTTTTAAATCACAGTAATCTCTGGAAACCCGGCTTTGCAAAGATAAAATATGAAAAAGTTTGAGAAGTTTCTGGTTTCGCCAAAAGAACACATAAATAGTCACAGTAATAAAATCTCAAATATTTGAGATCATAGGAAAGAACATCAAGAAATCTAATGATGTAACTGTGAACAGCTAGGTATGTGATAGATGTAGGATATCTCTATATTTCTTTGTTTCCCTGGGGGCATACTATTAATAAGCTATTGATTCCACTGGACACAGTTTGGGAAGTCGAGGCTTAAACTCTTATCAACGAATTCCCTGGGAGTGAATTTAGAAAGCAAAGTGTATCCTAAGAGATAGAAATACGGGACCCTACAACATGAAAGGAGATTGTGGGGTGGCTAGTAGGGGCACTAGGACAGAGAGAAGAAAGTTGTCAAAAGAAAAATGGGGGAGGGATAGATATACTTTATCTACTTGACACTTTACCTTCTGGGCATTTTCATAGGTAACAGAAAAAAGAAAGGTCAGGTAGCAAAAGACAAATAGCTTGGGTGGATTTTTGTGGTTGGAGTAAGTTTAAATTCCCTGGGCTAATATATCACTCAAAAGAAAGTGACATATCACAGGTATAGAATGATCCTAGAATAGCTAGAGTAGTTTAATTGATTATTTTAAGATTGCTACTTCCTTGTCATTGTGAATCAAATGTTTGGGTTTAAAATATTATGAGGTCAACAATTTTTTAAGTGATAAAGTAATTTGATTTTGGAGTTCAAGGAATAGATTTCTTTGAATCTGCATTTATAATTATTTGACCCAAAGCCCTGAAATTTTTCCTGTTGGTCAGAACTGTAATATGCAACTTATTTAACTGACTAGAGATACATGCTAAAAATACTGTTCGTTGTAATACAAGGTCATTCCTAGAATGTAACAGCATTGAGTTCACTTTATTTTATAACTGATTAAGCTGGATATATGGATTTCCAAAGGCAGAATTTCTAGAGAGTGAGTTTCATTTAGGCCAAAAACGAAGGCTAGGCCTTATTACTTACATAGATTTCTAAATGAATCTGCCTTCTCCCCCTCTTCAACTCTTCATGACCCTTTCCTTCCCTCAAAATACTGAAACAAAATGCTAAAATAGAAGATGTTTCTGACCATAGAGTTTCATTCTGACTGTTAGAAAATCAAAAACAATAGGGAAAAAAGAATGAATGTTGCATTTGAATTAGCATTTAAAGTGGCATGTTTATACAGAGGGGAAATGGTGTAATATATCCTGAGAAAAGAGAGAGGATTTCAGACTGTGAAGGAATGTCAATTGCATTCATATATTCATTGGGTGGCCAGTTGGATAGTAGTATTTGTTTACAGCATTCTCCAAAACTGATGTATTCTTTTGTGAAGTTAGTAGGTAAGGAAAGCTGGAGGTGAGAGACATCTTCCAGTGTGTCCTATTGTCTGCAAATGCTATTCGAAGACCCCTGGAATTCTAAATGCTAATATGTCTTCCAACTGATTTTATTCATCTTATTTCTCATAACTTCAAAGACCTATGACACATGAGGGAAAATTGTCTATTTTAAATTTTTTGTTCACTACAACTTTCAGTAAATCTAAGTCAGGCAAGATTGGGGATGGCAATGTGGTGGTATGAACTGTTGAAGAGGAAATTCATTTTTGTTGTGCTCTCAGCAGTCATCAAGCCAGCAGAGCTTTTGCTTGCTTTTTCTCACCAAAGTACAGCTTTTACAGCTTTCTCAAACAACCATCACAAATTCCATGCACTGGAAGCAAAAGGAACTGATAACATTATAATAAGGTGTTAAATGGGAGGATTCTACCATATGTATATTTCACTGGGATATAACAATTTGAAATTTTTCTCTGAGAGAGTTTATTAAATTTTAAAAGTACCATATCAATTATTTTTTTAATTAATGAGACTTGATGGATAGATCATCAAGCCTTCAGGAAGGAGGAAAAGGAAATTTATATTAGTTGAGATTTGCAAGCGGAGACAACTCTCTGAGACTGTAAGTTACAGAAGAAATGCTGATCAGCACTGGTAGTTTGAATGTCTCTAATGAATTAATCATTGAAAGAGCTTGTAGGTCCTTACAATGTGCCAAGCACCATGCTAAGTACTGGGAATACAAATACAAAATCAAAGACTATTCCTTCTCCCAAGATGCTTATGTTCTAATAGGAGGAGACAATGCATCTTCAAGAAGCAGTGACTAGGGATACTCTTTTGGTGTTGTAATGATTGAAATTCTTGAGAGGCTATATTAATTTTTTAAATTATTTATTAACTGACCATTCAAGAAAATTCCAACTAGTCAGTAGATTCTCTCCATAATCGAAACAGATGCCAAAGAGTACAAGCAGGGCAAAAGAGGCCAAGTCCTGAGGCAAAATTTATTTATTACATACTCCTTTTAATATCACCACTCAGTTCATTCCCAAGATGTTTCTAATTGGAAAATCATCACTGAAAAAGTGAATCTAGAAACTCCAATTCCTCCCTTATTACTTCATCATAGGAAAAGGTAAGTCTTAAGGATGCCAAGAAGCCCCTTCCTTTCTGCCATGTGGCTAGTTCACTGCAGCCAAAATGGTGGCTAGAGTTTGCTGACTTCATCACCCAAGAGTTAGTGTGTACACACAATAAACAAGGAGAAGGTTACTACCCTGTTGGTAACAAAAGCCAGCCCAGTGAGATACCCTGAGGTCTATAAATTACTTACCTTAGAAGTTAGTTGACCTCCTACACCCAAGATTTAAGAAAGATTTTCATATAAAAATTGTTACAGTTCAATATTAATTTTCCACAGTGTCAGTTTTTGAAGCTAACAAGGATGGTAAACAGAGCCATAAGGGAGTATATTGAAACATCTTTTCTAATTGCAACAATAGGATTCTTTTTATTATGTTCCATGGTTACTAAGTTTATTAGTGAGTATATCATGGCTAGAGCCAGCCTAGATATAGTGGACCATGTGAGGCACAGTTAGGTCAACCAGAGATGCCATGCCCTACATGAAGAATGACAAAGAGGCCATTATAGCAAGCTGGATCATAGAGTGTATAAGTAGAAGTAAGGTGAAAGAAAACTGGAAAGGTAAGAAGAGGCCAGTAAATAAACAAATAAACAAACAAATAAAGTAAATAAAACTTCAAATGCCACATAGAGAATTTTAGATTTGATTCTGGAGTTCATAGGAAACCACTTGACTTGGCTTGAGCTGACCTATGCTATAGGAAAACCACATTGACAGTTGGCTCCAACTTATTTTTTCAGTTGTAGTACATATTATTTTCCTTCATACAGTCTTGTGTTCTGCTAACCTGGCTGGTGCTTTCTTCTGAAATTATTTTATATTTACTTTCATCAATATTTTGTATCTAGATACATATAGTTTTCCCTAATAGAATGAAAATTCCTTTAAGGTAGCTACTGTTTGTTTATTTTTTTCTTTGAATCCTGAATGACTACCATAGTCCTTACAGAAGTCACAATTTGATTGTTTGAAACCCAAAAAATATATTGTAGCTCTTCCTAAGAAGACACATATTTACTTAAAAGTATTCAGTGTCACTGGCAACTATATAGCACAATGGAGAGAATGCTGGGCCTGAAGTCAGAAAGACTAATCTTCCTGAGTTCAAATGTACCCTCAGATACTAGCAGTATGACCCTGAGAAAGTCACTTAATTCTGTTTGCCTTGGTTCCTTATCTTTTGAATGAGCCAGAGAAGGAAATGGCAAACCACTCTGGTATCTTTGCCAAGAAAACCCCAAATGAAGTCAGACAGGAATGAAAGCAGAGACTGGGCAACAACAATAACAATTATTCTAACTATTCACATAGGAAAAACTGAGTGAACTTAAAAATTCTTGCTGTCCTGACTGCCGTCCACTTGGATGGGCAGTTCTTCTTTCTGGTCCAGCAGTTCATATGTAATGCACAAATAACTGCAAATGGACAATGAGTTGGTCCCAGAACTGAACAGGAAGAGAAGCGTGGGCAGAATTGCCTTTGGGAAATTACATGGTGCTCTTAATGACCCCAAAATTTCTCCCTGAAACAAAGACCCGTTTTAAAAAAACAACTGTATTCTTCTGACAGTGTTCTATGGTTGGCTATGAGTCATAGAATAATATGTCCCTAAAGAACTAAGTTGAGGATGTCCCAAAGGGCAGAGGAAAGACACATGGTGGGCCTGAATAGCTTGTAACATATTATTACCATAGGAGAATTGGGTAAGATAAATGGCATAAAAATGACATCAGTTAATTGACAGGTAATAAAAGTGAATCATCATAAAATGAAGGTTAGGGGTAACTAATAGCTTGCATGCTCTACAGTATGTATACAAAGTCAAGAAATCTAAAGGAGTATCCTCCTATAGAATGTTTTTAGGAAGATATGAACAAGAGTGTCCTGAGATAAAAAAAGGTTGTGTCAGTCAGTAGGCATTTATTAAATGCCTAATGGGTGCCAGAGGGCTGCTATATGGGGGTAGTGGACAAGAGTACCAGGAATGGAATTAGGAGGACTGTTCTCCTTGAGTTCAAATCTGGCCTCAGACACTTACTAGTTGTGTAGCCCTGCACAAATCATTTAACTTTATATGTTCTGTGGGCCTTGGTTTCTTCATCTGTAATATGAGCTGGAAAAGAAACTGGCAAACCACTCTAGTTTCTTTGCCAGGAAAATCCCAAATGGGTCAGGAGAAATAAGACACAATTGAAACAACTAAACAATAACAACCATGTGTTCCAGGCATTGTGCTTAGTGCTGGTGATAAATACAAAAAAAGGTTAAAGACAGACCCATCCCCCAGGTACTCATACTCTAGTAGTGTGATCTGCATGTTAGAAGAAATTCCCATGTCAGTGAGATCACAGCTCCATCAAAGTATGCAGGCAGTACTTGAATGAATGAATGAAAGAAAAAGTATTTAAGTACTTATTGCATGCCCCATTGCAAGCATTGTGGATATAAATAGAAAAAAGATAGGCAGCACTCCAAAGAGTTTACATTTCAATTGGAGGACACTACACATGTAAGAATGGACATTTATACTGCAGGCCATGAGGTGCTTTAGTAGGTCTTGGTGATTATAATGACTCATCATGTTAGCATTACAAATCATAATAGCTACATTTGATTTTCACATTGCTAAGCACAGAACCTGGCAATCAGTAGTCAGTTAATAAATGATGGTTGACAGATTCTTAGCAGTCCTGTGGAAGATGTAGAATATTGTAGTTATGGGTTTCCCTGTTTGTGAAATGAAGTTTAAAAAAGGTCAAGGGTTGCAAAAGATGATGGAAAATAAGGAGCCAAGCTGGGCTAAAACCTACCCAGGTTTGACAGTTTAGTGTTTATTTCACATTATGCTGACATTTTTTAAAAATGCAGTGTGTTAGAGTATGGCAGTTGGGGATATAGTTGGTCACTATTGGAGAATATCTTTGGAAATAGCTCATTTTATGAACAAATACAGAGGAGCTTAATTTCTTCTGGCTTCAATTTATATCTCTCCATCTATCTATCATCTATCCATCCATCTATCCATCTATCTATCTATCCATCCATCACTCTTACCTTCTGCCTTAGAATTGATACTAACACAGAAGAATGGGTTAAATGACTTGCCCAGGGTCAGAAAGCTAAAAAGTGTCTGAGGTCAGATTTGTCTCTAGGCCTGCTACTCTATCCACTGTTTTACCTAGCTTGCCCCTAGCTTCACTTTTTTTTTGATTGACAGAACTAATAATTCTTTATTTATACCCACATCCTATACATTTCACTCCATATTATACCAATTCTGTGATGACTAGGAATACTATGTTATGCAACTGACGATAATTTTAATGGTTTTTATATATGTAAAATATTCTGCTATTCTTATTTACATAATTGAACCAATTGAGAGGAAATTTAATCTAATTCACAAAAAGTTTGAAATATAGATAGGAGGTCTCAATATATGGACAAAAATTAGTAAATATTCCTTTCTGGTGCCAAAGTGTAAAACTAGCCTTTAAAAAATTATTATTTCACTTTTGTCTTTGACCCTCTAGCACTTAGAACAATAACTGGCAAACAGTAACCTATTAAAATATTTGTTGATTGATAGAATAGATGAAAGAATGAAAGAAAAGCATATTTTAAGTGCTTACTGTATCTTGGCTCTATGCTAATGACTAGTGATTGAAATAGCTAAAGCTAGAGAATCCCATCCCTGCCCATTCTTATGGCAGATAATATACCCTAAAGGACTGGTAGCCAGAAAGGGGAATTTTGGTTTGGTAAGTCACAAAAATCTAGGAACAATAGACAAATCCTTTAACACACCCTTTCCAAGTGTGTTTAGTGTAGTAGTAACTTGTTTCTTTTCTTAGTGAACAGCAACACAGAAAATGACCAAAATTTATGTGAGTATGAATGGCCCTAGGGAAACAGAGCTGATAGGTTTACCTTATCTCTAGCTCTCTTATGGTTTAGATATTATTTGTAATACAGATGTATAGTATTTCAGCTACTTATTTCAACTGCAACATAAATAAGTGAATAAAAAAGCAGTTATTATGCACTTACTATGTGTCACAAGTCTGGATATAATTATAAAAGTAAAGACAGTCCCTGCCTTCAGTGTTTTTCTTTTGAATTGGCCAACAAGGGAAATCTCAGGGGGGATAGGGAAGGGCCATCTGTATGTCTTAGAGGTTTTTTTTATTTTTTTAAACACTTATTAATATTTATTTTTTTGAAAAGTTAACATGGTTACATAGTTCATGCTCTTACTTTCCCCTTCACCCCCCCCCACTTCCCCCTTTCCCCCATGGCAGATGTGTATTTCCACTGGTTTTAACATGTGTCAATGATCAAGACCTATTTCCAAATTATTGATAGTTGCACTTGTGTGGTAGTTTCGAGTCTATATCCCCAATCATGTCCACCTCAACCCATGTGTTCAAGCAGTTGTTCTTCTGTTTCCACTCCTGTAGTACTTCTTTTAATAATGACATCACTAATCAGGAAAAGAGGAGAAATTAAGTGGGCTTACACTACTTTGGAATTTCAGAGCTCTTTGAGAAATAGCATGGTATACTGGGTAGAGTCAGATGACCCAGACTCAGATCTCTTCTTGGCTAAGATCCTAACCTCACTGGGGCTAGGTTTCTTCACTTATAAAATGAGAGAGTTGAATTTTATGTCCTATAAAGTCCTTTCCAGTTGTAAATCTTTGATCTCACAACTAGATGGCCTTTAGATGTCTTCTAGTTAGAAACCTACAATTCTACTATCCTCTTTCAGAATTCATAGTGTAAGGATGGGATTGACTCTCCCCTTGCCTATTTTTGAATTAATCAAACAAAGCTTGAAGACTCCTATTTGACACTAGGTGGGGGAGTTGCAAGTCACTTAGACAGCTCCACCCTTTTAACTCAATCAGTCAGAAACTTGTCAATCCTTTGGTAAAAATTTACACCCTCATAGGATGAGAGGTAGAACCTACAAACACTGCCACACTGGGCAATGCTAAGCAAATTTAAAGACTGCAACTGGTCCCCATAAAGTGGAGGAAAGGACAGGAAGGGATGTAAAAAAAGGACTATAAAAGATAATGAACTTCCTGTGCAAGAGGGTCTTCGTCCTGAATTTTCCAGTTGGAGGATCTTCTCCTTTGGGACTTCGGTCTTTTGCTTCATTTGGACTCTGACTCTTGGAATACTTCTGGTAATACTGCTCCTGGATCTCCTCCTTTTGGACTTTGGCCTGGTGAGTGAAAAACTGACTTTTCTTTCCAGGCTTCTAGAGAGACTTCCCCTTCTTGGAGGAGGCCGCATGGGTTGAACCTTTGTTTAATTCACCAACAAGTTCTCTGGCTGAGAGTTTAACTAGCCCTGCTTGGGTTGAGCCTGGACTGAGCAACATTTAGGGTGATAAGCTAGACTTCTTACTCTACCCTCTTTTACATTTCTCTACTTTCACTCTCTCCACCTCTTTGTAAATAAAAGCTGCTAAAAGTCATTTTGACTTGAGCTGTATTAATATTAAAATCAGCAACCATTAATTTAGAATTCTCACATATTTAGTCAAACCAACCCTTAATTTAATTCCTTACAATAGTCAAAGAAGGAAAAAAGCATGTATTAAATGCCTACTATGTGCCAAGCACTTTACAAATCACTCATTTGCTCCTCTCAACAACCTCAGAAGAAGGTGCTATTATTATCTCTATTTTACAGTCAAGGAAACTGAAGCAGACAATGGTTAAGTGAATCACCTAGGATCACATAGCTGTTAAGTATCTGAGTCTAGATTTAAATTAAAGTTTTCCTGACACCAAGTCCAGCACTCTACCCCATTCACCATCTAGTTGCCCCAAGGCTATTGTGAGTTTAAGCAAATCTTTGTTTGATTTTTATAAACTAGTGTTTTTTTAACTGCTGGAGGTTTTGTCAAGGTCAAGTAAGTTACATCAAATGGTCTGAACAAATTCATATGATTTTAAGTCCCTGGGCAAAAGTTTTAGAGATGACAGGCTTACTGGTTTTTTTCCCCTCTTGCTCTCCTTCAAATGAGAAAAAAGTATTAAAGAGATTAGATTATGTCGAGAACACAGAAAAAGCACATCAACTGTTTGCAACTTTGGTTTCTGGTGATTTTCGTGTATTACCTCTCTAAAAATCAAGATCCTTGGAATATTTCTCTGTTAACTGAAAGGCAATATGGTATACTATAGTACAAACAATATGCAGCTGGGTGGCACATTGGGTAGAACATTGGTCCTGCAGGCAGGAAGACTCATCTTCCTGAATTACAATCTGACCTCAGATACATCCTAGCTTTGCCCATCTGAGTAAGTCATTTAACTCTGTTTGCCTCAGTTTCCTCATCCATCAAATAAGCTAGAGGAGGAAATGGAAAACCACTCTAGTATCTCTGCCACGAAAATTTCAAATGGGGTCCCAAAGAGCCAGACACAACTGAAAAATGACTGAACAACAATAAAGTGTAGGCTTAAGAGTCCAGATATATGGGTATGGATTCTGCCTTTCATACTACTGGTAGTTGTAACAATGGATAACTTTATCCTTGCTTCTCAGTTTCTTTGAAATATGAAATAATGGTGTCTGTAGTGCTACTTTACAGGCTTGTTCATGAAGTTAATATAAAATAATGTTGATGGTATCCCAAATATCTTCTTGAAGTTTTAAACTACTAGTGATTTAAAAGTATGCTAAGTGGGACATTATATGTAACATAGCCATAAAAGGCAGTAATAATGACGAATTTTAGAAATGACATGAATTCAATTGGAAATACCAAGATGAGGGTAATGGGAATAGTTAAGGACTTCATCAAGCTCATTTTGGTATATGTGACTGGGAATGGGTACAGAGAAGAAGGCATAAGTGAAGACTTAGAGGAATACAAGATTTCTTTAAGAACTTAAAAGGCCATTATGTGAAAGCATTAAATTTGCTGTACTTGGCTCCAGAAAGCAGAACTAGGAGCCATGAGCAGTAAAATTGGCAAAATGTATATTTAATTTCAGTGTAAGAGAAAATTTCTTAACAAATTAAGTGATCCAAAGGTGGGATGGGCCAATTCCAAAAGTTGATGATTTCCCTGTGAAGGTTGTAAAGACTATAGAGGAGATTCTTAGCAAAGTTCCGGGAGGTAGATGACCTTGTTATTCCCCTTTTCAAAGATGTTTTGAAACTCTGTTCCTTTTCAATTTATAGTATTTTCGGTCTGGCATTTAAAGGTTCCCATAGTTGGATTTCCATCAAATTTTTTCATATTTCAGAATATTATTTAAGGTAGTATATATTTTAGTCAAACTGATCTATTACTTAAGCCTCATACATGGTATTCATTCTGCCTGCCATCTTTTTGCCTTTGCATTGGCTATTCCTGATACCTGGCCTACCTTCCCTTCAGCATCATAGAACCCCCCTGCTTCTTTCAAATTTCAGCTAATGTCACCTCCTAAATGTCTTTCATTACCTTTCTGGTTGTTAGTAATCTGTCGTTGCATGCAGATGTGTGCATGCACATGTAGTTTTCAAAAAGCAAAAGTAGGAAAAAGTTTTGTAGCTTCCCTTGAACATCTGGCTGTCCAGATATCAGAATGTCAAAGAGATCTGGTGGCAGTAAGAAGTCAGTAGAGGGAATTCTTGAGTCAGAAGCTGGGATTGTTGGGGTGGAAGAAAAGAATGGCTTCAGTGGTGCAAGGATATAAAAGTAAAACATTGGGTCCTTAAGTCATAACGTTACATGGGCTTTCAGAAAAATTAGCAAAATACAGAAGAATAGCTGAGGACTTGTGAAGCAGTGCGGCATGGACTGGCCTTAGAAATGAGACGACCTAGTTTAACCCTAGTCTGTGACACATATTGGTTGAGTGACCCTGGACAAGTGACAACTTCTGAGCACCCTGGACAGTTCTCAAAAACTGTTTGGGGCTTAGCACCCTGGACAGCTCTCAAAGTCTATTTAGGGACTAGTTATCAACTTTTCCTCAATGAAAGGGAAATCTACACCAAGAACTCTACCCCAGGGAAAATACACATTCAGATTTTAAATGGAAGGATTAGCCATATGGAAACATAGTCCCTATATAGAGCAGCTGCTTTGCTTGGAAGTACTCAGAGAAGCCGGATTCTCTATTTTTAACCTTTACCTCTATTGATGTAAGGGAATGAGTAATTCATTAACATCTTTTCAAGAATTTTTTAAAGAGTCATATGCCCATGATTATAAGGGGAATGGGGGTGTCTTATTCAAATTTACTATCAAACACAGTAGGCGCTTATTTAAAAACATTAATATACTCATATCTGTGGTCCTGCATTTCTCCTGTATCCTTTTTGAATCCGAGCTTAGTAGCTGTGTCTGGCACTGGATGATGTGTGGCTGGATTTTTTTCTCTTTCATTTTTACTTTGAAAGCTTAGTCTTAAGGAACTGGAGTTCCTTGGGATTAATTTATCTATTTTTTTAACTGAAAAGGGAATTACCTTTGAACAGCTGTCACATGTTGATTTTTGAATGGAGGATTTTCTTTATTCCTATGTATATGGACCAAAGATTGCTCTTGCTTTGAGGATTGTAGCTATCATCCTACTAGTAAAAAGAGGGGAAGAACAGCTATATTTCTCTTAATATCCATACAACTGAAAAGCTTTAGTACATTCCAGAGTCTAAAATGTATGAATACTCTTAATTTTCATCATATTTAGCATACAAATCCATCAATAATTATTTATCTGGTAACAGATTGAATGTTTCTTTTCTTGCATTTTTAAACTAGTCTCATAGAATGTTATAGTCAGTAGATACTTAGGGGCCCACACCTTCTTTCCCCTATGAACACATACCTTAAGGAGGAAGAAATTGGCACCAGAGAAATGAGGTGACTTGCTCAATTAAATAGCCATAATTGACATAGCCAATTATTCTTCATTTCTCACTTGGATGCTCTCTTCAGAGTTTCACCATCATTCCAGAGGCATCAAACTTGAAGGCCACTCATGATACACAATATTTCCAAGTGTGACTCAACTTAGATTATAATGTAATTGGGAAATACTTACAAACTAATTAAAAATACAATAAACAATACTACATTTTAAACTTATGTTAATATGCCTCCCACAGGAATGCTTGTTGTTTAGTCATTTTCAGTTGTGTCTGACTCTTCACAAATCCATTTGGGGTTTTCTTGACAGGAGATACTTTGGATAGAATAATTTATTATTTCCTTTTCTAGCTCATTTGACACATGAGGAAACTGAGGCAAACAGGATTAAATGACTTGCCTAAGGTTACACAACTAGTAAGTATCTGAGTCTGAATTTGAACTCAGGAAGATGTCTTCTTGACTGCAGGCCTAATGCTCTATCCAACTGTGCCGCCTAGCTTCTCTGAATCATGTTGTATTCTACTATATGTGATGTAGTAGTTGTGGCAAACTCAGATAAAAATACAAGCTAATAAATATCCATCTACACCATCTAATTTACCCCAATAACTTTACAACTAAGGAAGCTGTCTCAGAGAGAAGTGGCTTTCCCACCATAGTAAGATAGGGCAGAACTGAAAATTGAAACCAATTCTGTTCTGAGTTCTAGCAATGTATTCTTGTCTGTTATCATTCTAGTTACGTAACTTCAATTCTCCCTACAATTTTGTAGCTTCTCTAAGTGCATAAAGTTCTTGACCTAGGGGGAGAATGTGTGTGTTTGCACGTGCATACATGAGTATGCTAACTAGTATTTTATATTATAATAGTACTAATATTCATGGAATTGAAGAAGGTGAATAACAACAAAAATAGGTCCATTTCATTTAGCTAATTGAGGTTCTTAACCTGGAATCTGCAATTTGTTTTTAAATAATATCTTGAAAGTTTTTTTGCAATGTTTCATATATTATGTTATACATTTATTAACATTATTCTGAGAAGGAGTCTATAGGTTTTCTCAAATAATAAAGGAGTCAAAGCAAGAAAAGGTTTCAGAACTCCTAATGTAACACACAGGTAAAGTTGCCAATTGCATGCCACTTTAGTTTTTGCCTTGGTTTACCATATAACCTTTTTCTCATTGAAGTATGGTCAGTGAGAAGGCTGGATCTAAGAATTACAGCAAAACTTTTTGGAATACTAAGGAGAATTAAGACAGAGAGGCTGCTCAAAATTAATATTGCCCCTCACCCCAAGACTCTTTCCTTTTTCTGGCACCCAGTGGTCCCAGAAATATTCTGTAGCTGGGAATTGGGCATCTTTGCAAGCACAGCTGCTCAATTGCATCTCACACAGAGTGATCCCTGCTGAACTGTCTGAAGAGCCATATAATCCTAGAGTCTAGCAGTTAAAGTCTTTCTCTGTAGCTCACAATGCATTTTTATTATCCAACCATTTCAGCAGAGTTATCACCATTCTCTGTCTTTACTTCATCCTCTGTGTCTTTTATAAGTTTGTGAGCTAGGCAGAATCTTGTAGAATATATGGAAGATTGAGGATAAACTTAGCCAAGCAACTAATTCTTTGAAGTATGACATTTTACCTTCAGGCATTGTGACAAAAATTCCCACTCCTAAAAAAATGACTACAGGAATCCCTGGGGTCAGAGGTGAATGTTATTTGAAGTATGAATGGTGGAATATTAAGTATTTTTAAATGCCTTTTTAGATAATATCTCTCTTTAACTGCTCAATTGTATTTGAGGGCCAACCAAAGAAGGAATTAATGAAAGTAGATCTAGCTCAAGGAATGGGACCACCAAGATTAGCCATGTGGGCTGGTGAAGTGGAGTAAAGAGGGGGAGGAAAAGCAGAGAGCCTTAAAGAGTAAAGAGTTGTAATGAAATACTGGGTTTACAGAATGACTGAGAGATCATGAAGGATGAACTGATTCGAAGTGGAGAAGGTGGAGGTGAATAATCACTGGAAAAGTTTCAAGAGGAAATCAGATGAAATCAGTTTGGAAAGGAAGTAAGAAGAGACATGGACATGGAGACTAGTTCTCAAGATGGGCATTAGTGGCTCATGTCAGGCAAACTCAGTGAATGGAGCCATTGTATCCCTGTCTGGAGAAAGTCTTGTCATAATTTTTGTGGGAGGAGACCTGTGAAAACTGGCATAGTTGGTATGTCAAGTGGATAGCAGCTTGGACCTGAAATCAAAGGGAGAATGAAGTGGGGCACAGAGATTCTTCTTCTCAGCAATTTTATGGGGTTGAATGAGAGCTTGACCAGAACCTGGAGGAAGATGTAGTAAAGATTATTGAGGACAATGACATTCATCCCTGAGGTTGGGACCTAGATGGGAAGAGTTTGCGTTCCAAGGAGAGATGTAACAACAGGATATGAGTTTGCAATAGACTTCTTAATGTTTTAAATTTGTGTCAGGCTGACTTGTTGCAGACTGTATGTGATAGATGATTTATTGCAACTGTGTATCATTTTATCCCCAAATTTTCTCTGAATAGAAGTTAGATACATACTTGAATTATGTTCTGAGAATTATAGTGAGAGAATATTTCTGAAGCCAGAGTGTGGTCTTTAGATGAATTTCACTCCCCCCTTCCCTTAACCTCCCACTTTTCTTGCTGTTGGGTATTGATGAGGGAACTTTCCATAGAAAAATTAGATCCCCTCATTGTTTTAAGTATCTTTAAGGGAGTCTTCTCTCCAGAGTGCTCCATTTTGTAGTCATTTGGAAGTTTTATCATTGCACAGAAAAATACTCTTCCATTTTGGAGTTCATTCTGCTAAATAATAAAAACAAAATAGTGCTGCTTTTAACTTCTGGTAAATTTACTACAAGTTATTTATATTATATGATCTTGAGTAAATCACTTAACCATTCTTAATTCCTTATCTTTTAAATGAGGACATTAGACTTGATGACCTAAGATAGACTCATAGATCATAGATCTAGAGCTGAAATGAAAGGACATTAGAGGTTTTCTTGTTCAACCTCAAAGAGCAGCTAGGTGGAACAGTAGATCCTGGAGTCAAGAGGATCTGAGTTCAAAGCCTCAGATACTTCCTGGCTATGTGACCCTGGGCAAGTCTCTTTACTATGCTTATCTCCGTTTCCTCATCTTTCAAATGAGCTAGAGAAGGAATTGGCAAACCACTCCATTATCTTTGCAAAGAAAACCACAAAGAGATATGACTCAAAATTTACTGTATAATTTCAACCTCATTATTTTCATATGAGGAAACTGAGGCCCATAGAGGTCAAGTGACTTTTCTAAGGTTCCATAGATATTTAAGAGGCAGTACTGACTATATCTCCACATTCAATATACTTGCCACTATGTCAAAGGCAGCTCTGAGATTCTTAATTTTAGGTTTTGAAAATTAAATTTTTAGAGAATTCGAATATGGGATGTATTAGTGAGGACTCTACATCTTCATGTCAAGATGGTCAAAATCTGTATTTGAGGGTAAAAATCTATTAGTTTGGAATTTTCTTCCTCCAACTCTTGCCCCACCAGCCTCAATTAAGTTCTTTTCATTTTTTTTTATTACATGGCAGCAGTCATTCCTTCTCTCCATACAGATTGGAACACTGTTGACAAAATTTGCCAACATGTTGCTAGCATTTTTTTTTCATTACGTCCTAGCCCTCTGTGTGATAAAGGAATACTTTCCAGGGGTGCGGGCAAGATGGTACTCCTTAGGTATTTGGAAATTGCAATCTGCTCTGTCCTGGAGTTCCATGTGATAACTGCTAACATTTTTCTGCTTATTACATATGATTTTTTTGCTTTCTTTGTCATCATGGATTATGGAGTCAAAAGACCACTCACTCCCTTTATTTTTGCAAAGTCTCATAAACAACTATGAATAAATTTCTGTACTCAGAGCCAGGAAGACCAGAGTTCAGATACAGCCTCTGACACTAATTAGTCCTTTGATAAGTCACTTAATCTTTGTGTGCCTCAATTTCCTCATGTTAAATGGGGAATAATGAAACCTCTTACCTGTCACGATGGTTATGAGGATAAAATGAGATAATATTTTACAGTGATCTGAAAACTTAAACGTACCATACTATAAAACATTTATTATTATTATTATTATTATTGTTATTATTATTATTATTATTTTAACCAAAAGAGCAAAAGTGATTTAATTCTATATTTGCACCTTCTTGTTATTCAGTATCTGGTACCACCAACCTATGATACAGCAGTACCTCACACTCTATATAGTATTTTAATTTTTAGGCTTGTCATTCCAAAATCCTGAGTTTTTAAAATGATTCTGAAAATTAGTTCTAAGAATAGGAATACTTACCCTGATTTTTAATAGATAAATTCTTAAATGTCACTATGTTCTTCTCTGTTCTTGTTTCCATTCATTATAGTTCAAACTACAATGACTAAAATAACTGGCTGCCTTCTGAAAATGCATGTTTTTTTCCCTCTTCTAGTATCAGGTTAGCTATATAAAACCCGGAATAGTATCTGCTTTGGAAAATGCCAAGCCTGTTGAAATCCATGAATAAAAGCTTGTTTAAAATATGCCTCCTCCATTGCAATTTAAGGTGAAAGTATTTTAAATGTAACTACAGTGCTATTCAGGAGAGGCACAGAGAAGCCAAAGCATTTTTACATAGTATTGTGGAGGAGAGAAATATGTTATGAGATTAAGTGGAATACACTCATTTGAAGAGGATACCTCAACTGTCTCAATTTAGGTAATGTACATGTTGCCCGGTCACTCATTTCTCTGTTCTTTCTTTTTCCTGGCTGGATGAAGGGCCATTCATTTTTAACTTCTAACATATTTGCCAGTGGAACTATAAAATCACAGCTCTAGGGGACACTGCTACTGAAGAAATATTTTCCTTTACAGGGCACTTTAAAAAAAAAAAAAGCAAAAACTTTTTATCTCCCAGATCACCAGGTGACTTGGATGCCTGAACAATGAAGAATTCAGAATGTGCTATTTCTGCACAGGCACGCTGGGAGCTTGGGCTTTGAAGTGTATTGCTTCCCATTGTGGGGCTGCCACAGAAAACCTGAGGTGTTTCGTAGTCTTTGCAGTGATGTCCACAAAGCCAGATGGCTCTGTAAAATGAGCCCAATGGCAGGATGACTGATTAAAAGAAATGCCAGCTAGTTGTAGGCTCTCTCATGACCAGTGTCAATCTGGTAAAAATTCTTCTCTTAGGCTGACACGGGTAGGGTCAGTCTCCTTTATATTAATGTTGGTGGATCTTAATTCTTTAAGTTCAAGAGTCAACTAGATTACCTGAAAGATAAATTGAGGCAAATGGTGGCAGTTGTCAAAGGGTCAAGTTAAAAATGTCTTTTGAACATCGTATTTTGAGAGGAGCTTCTTTGATATAAGGAAAGCTCAAAAATGAAATTAAATGTTTAAAAAATTATGAAAGCTCTTTTAGGTTGTATGTAACATTATAGTCATTGTTCAGGTTTAGATTTTGTTTTTTTACTTCTCTTTGGTTGCAGATCTATACCTTTTAAAACTTCATGAAATCAGATTTCAGTATAAAAACAAAACAATCCCTGCTTTTAAGACAGTTATATTCTTGGGGGAGGGGCAGAATAGAAAGCAACATGTATAAATATATACAAAGATGCAAGTAAGTGGCTCAGTGAATAAGGAGCCAGGTCTGGAGATGGGAGATCCTGAGTTCAAATCTGGCCTCAGACACTTCCTAGCTGGGTGACCCTGAGCAAGTCAATTAATACCCTAGCCCTTAGAACTCTTCTATCTTGGAACTGATACTTAGATTGATTCTAAGATGGAAAATAAGATTTAAAAAATTATATATCAGATATATGCAAAATAAGTAAATTTTTTTAGGATGAAGCATTAGAAGTTTGGATGATTAAGAAAGAAGCCTTATGCAAAAAAATAATGCTTTAATTGAACTTTTAACAATTAATTTTTTTTCAAAGAAGAGTCTGCCTTTTCTCCTTTTCCTCTGTAGGAAAAAGATGAAAAAGAAAATGGTTGTTACAAACGTGTAATAATTTTGACACCTAAAGCTACTATAATTCATCTCCTTTCAATACAGTCCAAAACACATTTATTAAATGATTACTATATGCAAGGCACTGGAAATACAGAGATAAGAACTGTCCTTAAGCAAATACATAACTATTCAAGGGGAGGGGAGCGAGGAGAGACAGACAGACAGAGACAAAGGAGAGGCTAACTAATAATTAGGAAGAACAGGAAATGTTTCCCATAGGAAGTGACTCATGAACTTGAATCTTAAAGGAAGTGAAGGATTCTAAGGGCAAATTTAGTGCATCTGGGAACATGTACCAAATCATTTAGCCCTTCTAGAACTCTATTTATCAACTTAAATTCCTTAGTGTATTCCTGACCTCAAATGCAGCTTGTTGTAAAGGCATGAAGGAAGCATAGCATTTATGTCTCACAAATTCTGTATTTAGAATTGGGTTGTCTTGATTTCAAATCCTGGCTCTTCCAGGCTGTCTGTATTATAAATTACAATACTCTTAGTTTCTTGACCCATAAAATTAAAGAATATGATAACTAATGTCCTTCTTACCTCTTCAGTTTTATGATCCTTTCATGTTTCAATCATCTCTGACTGTTTGTGACCCCTTTTGGGGTTTTCTTGGCAAAGATACTAGAGTGGTTTGCCAGTTCCTTCACCAGCTCATTTGAAAGATGAGAACGCTGAGGCAAAAAGGGGTAAATAACTTGCTCAGGGTCATCAAGTTAGTAAATGTCTGAGGCCAGATTTGAACTCTTGAAGATGAGTCTTCCTGCTTTTACAAGTCCAGTGTTCTGTTATACCACTTAGCTGGAAACAATGACATTAAAAAGAATATGCCTAATACATAGGCCTATTGATTAATATATGCCATTGTAGCTGATTTCCTTCAAGATGCTCCATTTTCCTTCTGTGGTTTGAATTGGTTTGAACTTTAGAACATCTTCACTCCTCAAGAATAAGCTGCTGACCCAAAGTCTCATCACCATCCTGATAAACTCAATTTCTGGTGTGCAACTTCCTCAATTGCCTTTCCCCTCTGAGTGGAGACTGAGAGTGGTGCCATAAACTTCACCCGGTGCCTTCCATTTATAGAGGGATCAGAAATTGTAATTTTTATCTGCCAATAGCTACTCTGTTTGGTTTCAGGTTTGCTGCCCCTCTCTTCTTTTCAGCTTCCTTTTGTGTATTATCTTCTTCCATTAGATTGTATGCTGCTTTAGAATAGGAACTCTATTTTTTTTACTTGTATCCCCAGCACTTACTAGGCACTTAATAAAGGTTTGGAGAATTGAAAATGAATTGAGGAGGCAATGGATTGGGTCAATAAATTGAGAGACAGGAGGTTCTGGGTTCCAGTTTGGTTTCAGACACTTCCTAGCTATCTGGCCCTGGGCAAATCACTTAATCCCCATTGTTTAACCCTTACCACTATATATATAGATATATATATATCTTTATATATAGATATATAGATATATATATAGATATATATAAAATATATGTGGGGTGTAGGTGACAAAGGATTTTGAATGCCAAACTGAGGATTTTGTATCCATCCTGGAGGTGATAGTACTTTATTGTTCAAATTTTTGTTTTAGAAAAATCACTGGTGGCTTAATAGAAGCCAGATTGGAATTTTCAAAATGATATAAAACTGTCTTTTACATATTTTTAGATTAATATGAGTCTCAGAGAGGATATATAGAGTTGGAAGCTCTTTCAGTATTGGTATTTATTGATATTGACATTTTATACCCACTATCTTGTTCAATTTAAATAAAATATTTATCGAATGCCTACTCTGTGCAAATCACTCAGATGGATATATATTTGGATAAGACCTAATCTATGTCTTCAAGTAGCTGACAATTTGGTGATAAAGTATGCTAATAAGCATAAGTTAGAATATGAAAGCTTAAAGAAATTTATGAGATATCAGAAGAGGGAGCAGTTATGTATGACTTGGGGTGAAGGTGAATTTTGTTTCATCCTTTGAATCATAATTTTTGTCATTTTAAAAACTTATGGTATAAATGATTGATTTTGATAGATAAGACTAAAATAGCACCACATGGAGCCATCTTTTGAGTCTCTCGATTTATTATTTTACCTCTGAAACCTTCCGAATTATAACAATCCATTATTTGAAAAAATGATATTGGAGCTCTTTCTCACTGTCCCTTGCTGTCCCTCTGTCTCTCTGTCTCTTTCTTTCTTCTTTTCTATTTCTATATGTAGATAGAGATATCTTTCCTTGGTAAATTTATAAATCATGAAACTAAGAAATGCTTTTTGATCATTATGGTATATCAACATTTCCTTCTTTCCTTTTTCTTTTTATGACTGGCCAATCATACATACATCTTTTCTTCTGCTAAGCATACACAATTAATTTCAGGGCCTTGTAGTTTAGCTTCCTCAACACAAAAAGAATAATTTCAACAGAATGTTTAATTAGTTTTCTTTGATCATGTCGAAGAACATGGGAAGACTAAGTCATTTCCAAAACTTTATTAACCTGTTTTTGATTTTTTGAAATGTTACTTTTGTTTTGCACCACTTGTGGCAATATTTTAAATCCAGTGATATCCTTAAAAATACTACAAACTTATAAATAAAAATATATTTTATGAATGGTGAAATATGGCAGGATTTAGTAGTCAACAAAGAAAGTATTTAATTATATGAGGAATAAAACATTTATTTTAGTTCAAAAATTGGAGCACCATACAACTCCTTAGAGTTACCATATACCGGTCCCAGGTAGTGTTATGAAGATAGAGCAGACATACCAAATTTGGTTGATGGTGTGAAAGGTTTCTCAGTGGTCATGCTATGTAATTAAACGGATTAACCACATATTGTCCTATTTTGATTAGCCAGATGTTGAATGTGCTGTTTTTATGTTATCTACACCCCCTTTATTTCTTTGCTTTCCTTTTTTGGTCCTAACATTCTTGGATATTTCATAACAAGTAGTGGTATTTAGGTCCATGGGGAAATAGAAGGAAATGAAATTCACAGAATCATATAATTCTTAACTAGAAGGACTCTCAAACTAGTTTTTCCTCCTATTACTTTAAAGGTCAGATAACCATTTCAGTGAACAAATAACTACAGCCAATACTTTTTCAAATTATCTATCCTTAACAATTTTTACCTTTTAGGTTATTTTAAAGATTTTTGAAGAATGTACTTATGACTGAGCACTCTCTTAGAATGTCTTCCTTCTTTCTTTCCCATAGAAAGTCTGTTGTTCTTTCAGGGAATTTCCAGGTCAGCCTACACAAAATCAACAGGATGTCAAATCTGTTGCAACAAAATTCCCACTTTGTGTAATGAGTATATTAGGATTTATGTTAGGTTAAGTGATATAACAGACCATTGACTAATTCGCCTTAGATAACATTTAGTGAATGTCTAGAAATTTTTATTATTCACATACTTCTATTATAAAAATCTTAGTGTTTTCTTATGACCTCATTTTTACACCTTGGTCTTCTGTCTATGTTTTACCTTAATTTCTCAATCTTTCTCCCCAGAATCCCTCTCAGTAGTATCCTGGATCCAAAAGAACAAAAGTAAATCCTTTTGACCTCATTTCCCACTTTCATCCCAATGTTCAGCACCTCACACCATTAAAGCAAGTTGGTCAGCGTTCTTATAACCCCATTGTGGTGGGCAGTATCTATACCTTAGTAGTATAGTTTTCACCCTTCTGTGAGCATTGGAGGACTGATATGATGTTTGATGAAGGTTCAGGGGAGGTGGTATGTCTGCATTATAACACAAACTCCTCTGGTATCATCTAGTCAAATAGGACTTTGACCCTTAGGAGAAAAATAATTTTAGCAAGCAAAACATCACACATTTCAACATGAATTTCCAAAACCAAAAATTTATTTTCTAATTTTAAAATAGTAACTGCTGGAAAATAAAGCTTTACTTCAAAGGCAAATGGATTTTGAAAATAGGTCATTTTTCTCTTCATCAAAAGGTAAAGAAACTTTGCTGATAGTGATTGGCTCTTCATCTCTTCTTAGTGATGCTTATCAAAACAGGACTGTAGTAATAATTAGACATTTAATTGCAACTGAATTAGCATTTGGTTTCCAAAAATGGAAGCTCTTAAGTATTTCACCTTGAGAAACTGTTAATGTGAGGTATTGAGCTGTTTCTGCCTAGAAGTTGCCCTCTCTACCCTAGCCCTTAGCCAGATGTCATCACACAGGTATTTGAGACCAAAGGGCTTGTGAAATATTCATCCATTCAGCAAATATTTATGGAACTCCCACCGTGCTCAAGGCACTGTGGGGGATACAAAAGCATATTCCCTGCTCTTGAGGATATTACAGTCCTGTACGGGAAATAAGACATATACAAATAAAATATGAGGTAAAATGTGAAAGTACAGTAAGGAAGGTACAAAGAAATTTCTGGGGAGGACAGAAGAGAGGGAGGTGATTTCCGGCTATAAGGATTACAGAATACTTGGGGGAGGAAATGAACTTTGAGCAGGATCTTCAATAACAGGTAGAGAATATTTCACTCATTGGAAATGATGTCAGCAAAAGCAGAGAAGTGGGAAAGCCCAGAACATATTTATTAAAAGCAAGTAGCGTAAAATCCAGATCTAATTACACATTATACATTTAGATTCTACATTTGTGTTTGTGTTCACATACACTAATATTATTTATTTCGCCTTCAAGTTGACAATGTCTCTGCTTGTCTCTTTTTTTGACATTACAACTTTTTTGTTGCCTTTTCTAAAATCATGATCCTAACTTCTGCTTTTTTATGTAGTAAATTTGGTTTTGTACATAATTTGAATTTCATATGTCTTTTTTTAAGTGTATTGTCTCCATTGTGCATTTGCAACAACTAAGGCAAACATGTTAAGTGATTTGCCCAGGGTTACACAGCCAGTAAGTGTTTGAAGATGAATTTGAACTCATGTCTTCCTGACTCTAAGCCCACAATTCTATCTAGTACATTATCCAGCTATACATACAGAAAATTGTTGGGGTTTGTTTCCTTATAGAGAGGAAATTATTGGGGTTTGTTTCCTTATCCATCTATTCTCTTTTGTTTTGATAGGGAATTTATTAATCCATTCAAATTTAAATTTATTATCTATTAAGTTTGTCTTTTGCATAGATTTTTCTTTGCTTTTCTTTTAAGTTAGTATTTAGCTTCTGTGATTAGTTAGCTTTGCTTGCACTTAATTTGATTCCTAGCCTCCTTAATAAAGCTTTCTCCCTTCCAATTTCTTTGCCCTATTATAATTATATTTAATTTACTCCTCTAAGGGTAGCATAAAAAATTTCTCCAATTGTCTTTGTTGCTCAACTAGGTATAAATACTTTTGAATGAATCAAAGTCAGAATAGGAGAATAGGTGGAATTGAACTACTACATCTTTAGTCATTCAATACATTGGTTAGGGGTCAGGCTCCAGGCAAATTATCTAAATGGGAGAAGATATCTCAAAATTCTCACCATGTTGGAGTGGGAATGAAGTTGAAAGGTGTCAGCTGTGACCCAGAAAAGATATGTCTAGGAGACTTGTTAACTCTTGAGGTGACTTGAAGAAGAAAAGCTCAAATGAAAGAAGTCTCAAGGAAAGGTCTGTTCTTTCTCCAACTTACTTTCCTGATGCCTCTCTATGGACACTATGATAAAATCTGCAGTTTTTTTACCCAAATATTTCCAGTAAATGGCATTTTCCTCTAGTTCCCAAGAGACCAAGATTAACTAGAGCTAAATATAAATGAAAGGTTAATCGGAGAGCCCAATCTCTGCATAGGTGTTAGAAATTTTGCTATCTCAGAACTGTCTTCAGAGAACTGAGACTGAACTCAGAACTCTTCATCTCAAATAAACTTTTTAAAGCTAAAGAAAAGGGAACCAAGTGGATAGTAGGGACCATAATGTCATGCCTTATGTTTTAAAATGACCTCCAGCTATTGTGGTAAGATAAAATCCTGTTATTATTCTGCCTTTTTAATTTATTTTTCTCATTTACTCTATACTTGTCTAAACCAACTCTGAAAATTAGAATCTTCACTACCTGTCATCTTAAATTGAGCATTGATTTGTGATGACTAATTTTTCCTGAAAGCATTTATTTGCATTATTTTTTCCAAAAAACATTAAATTTTTGCATTATTTTTCCAAAAAGCATTAATGTACTACTTTCCCCTAATTTTTTCTTTCTCTTTCTGTCTCTTCTGAGGTATAGTTTCCAAATTAATGCTTCTTGCAATTAGAAGTAATTCATTCTCTTTATGGAGCTCATACAAGGTTTAATTTCTGGTGGGGGTGGATTTTGTTCCCATCTCTATCCTTTAATCAGTTGTTGTTGTCATTAAAACAAACAAAAACCTGCTTACCTTCTGCCTTAGAATCAATATTGTGACTCAAAGATAGAAGAGCAGTAAGGGCTAGACACTTTGAGTTAAGTGAATTTCCCAGGGTCACCCAGCTATTAAGTGTCTGAGGTCAAATTTGAATCCAGGGCCTCTGGTTTCTAGACCTGGCTTGCAATCCAAAGAAT
Organism: Gracilinanus agilis; assembly: GCF_016433145.1. Classification (NCBI taxonomy): domain Eukaryota; kingdom Metazoa; phylum Chordata; class Mammalia; order Didelphimorphia; family Didelphidae; genus Gracilinanus; species Gracilinanus agilis. The sequence continues at coordinate 349,176,559 of NC_058130.1, read as the reverse complement.
CACCTAGCTGCCCCAGTTTGTGTTATCTTTGAGCACATCCACTCTTCTTTTCTCTTACTCTCCTTAAAGCCAGACTGGTGGGAATGCATCATCAGCTACTTTTTTTTTCTTTTTTGGAGGATCTATCATGCATCCTGAGGTTCCCTTTTTTTTGAATAATAGTCTAGTTTTTCTTTTCTTTTTTTCGACCAGGAATATACCTGGGCTGTTTTGAGTTAATTTTCACCAACTGTTCAAAGCTGTTTACTTGACTATTTGCAGTATTTCTTGATTGAAATTAAATTTTCAAAGTTCAGCTGTTATATTCCATAGTGATTGAAGGTAGTGTTTTTCTCTGTCATTTGTGGAATACAGCAGTGCTTTTTTCTGTTTTCAGTTTTTTCTGAATGTCTTTTGGTGTATTTTTCTTATGATGTACTTTTTCAGACTTTTTATATCATCATTTTTCCTGTATTACGTGACCCTCATTATCTCTATAGGTCCTTCCTCATAAAACCCCACTGGTTTCCTTAAGAAAACAACCCTTTTTCAGTTTTGAATATTTCGTAATTAAAACATGAATAAAACAAGCAAAAGAAATTCCTTCATAACAATTCTGGAAGAAAATTCTTGAATGTGTATGATATGGTTGAAAATAAATAATAAAATCAGGTTTGAGCATACTTGAAATATTTTTGCCCATTTTATTTATGTCTTAATTTTAAAGAAATAATAATGCTTGATATTTGTAATTCTAGAATATCATCTGAAAGTTGTATATATAAATATTATTATAAAATATGAATGGTTGGATGTCTATTTCCATATGATATTTGAATAAAGCACTGAATTTGCAGAATCAGAGTTATATATTTGGGTATAGAATGAACCCTAGTCATCATCCATTAATTCAGTCCTCCATTTTCCCCCACCATTTTACAGATGGCAAAACTGAGGTCTATAAAGTTTAAATGATTTGCCCAGCCTCATAAAGGTAATAAGTGGTAGAACTGGGATTCACATCCAGGCTTAGTGACTAAAATTCCCAGGCTTTCTCCATTGCATCACACCAACCTTGAGTCCAAAGATCTGGGCATGTCTCCCTCTTACTGGCTTTGTGATCTTGATGAAAATGATTAATTTTTCTGAGCCTTGCTTTCCTTATCTGCAAATGAGTTTTATCAATACTCTTCCTATCTACTTGACTTAGTAAAAGGAAAATACTACTTAAATGTGAACTCTGATTTACTCCTCAATTTTTATCACCTGGTTTAGTTGAGATTAGAAGTGCCTGTCAAGTGTTTAATAGACAATTTTCGAGGGGGCAGCTGGGTGGCTCAGTGGATTGAGTGCCAGGCCTAGAGACAGGAGGTCCTAGGTTCAAATATGGCCTCAGTCACTTCCCAGCTGTGTGACCCTGGGCTAGTCATTTGACCCCTATTGCCTAGCCCTTACCACTCTTTTGTGTTGAAGCCAATACACAGTATTGACTCCAAGATGTAAGGTAAGGGTTTTAAAAAAAAGTTTTCCAAAAAGACACACATACTTTAAAGTTGTCTGCATTATTTACTTTCTTAAATCTAAACAATCAACAAAACAATATTTCAAGCCTTGATTTTTAGTGTTTGTTGATTTCAGTGGGTAAATGCTCACACTTGAAATTTAGCAATTGGAGAACTTGTTGGAGTTGGCTTCAGAAGACCCTTGGTTGAAATTTTATTCATCTGCATCTTGTATTCATAGAAGATGCAATGAAAGGGTGGAGTTCATAGCATTTCATTTTTCAAACAAGTGACATTAAGATGATACTCCATGAACTTCCAAGAGTTGGAAAACTGAAGCCTAATGATTATTTTGGAATGATTGTCACTGAAGTTTTACACATACAAGGAGGAGTCCTGAAACTGTGTTATCCTACAGGAACAATTGAATTACTTTAACAAGAATTTAGTATCCTGTTTCATTTAGTTAAAAGGTCACCCATTCTCTAGTAACTGACAACTAGATCCATGAGGGGAAAATATGGAGGGGAAATATAGCCAAGTGGCCTGCCTCAGCTGACAATCTTCCCAAGGGAATTACATATAAAATCCCTTTCAGTGACTTGCTTAGAGAACACCATAATTTAAAATATTTTGAGAGCTTTCTGAAGGGAAAGAGACAAGAAAAAAGGCCTTATCAAGAACCGCTGTCATCTTTATCAGCAAATCAGGATCCCCTCAGTTTATGAGGTTGGATGTTTAATTAGGAGTTCTCAAGAAGGAGATACCAGTCAGCCTCTGGAGTGAAGGTCTCCAGCAAAGTGTTATCATTTAGGACCATGATTTCTGCTGATAAGTGGTAGTTTCACAACTTTTTTTCTTGGGAAAGAATTAGCTTTTGTTTTAAGTGTAGATGTCACTTCAAAATTTGTGAAGTTATGTCACAAGAGGGTGTGAGTGTTTTGCCTTTGCTAACAAATTTGTATTTCCGGAAACCTCACTTAAAAAAAAATCGCAATAGGTGAAAAAGTATGGGAAATACTAAGAGAAAAAAAGGAAACAAAAATGAACTTGCATTTCAATTGTACTTGCATACTGAATTCATTCCCTGCTTGGCCAGTTCTTATTTATGACCAGAAATTAAGAGATAGTAATTTGTGGCCTACAAAGTAAACTCAATAGATAATAAAGGTTTTCATTGCCTTAGTGTTGATATTTAGCTATGCATAGGTCATGGGTTGACAATTAGTTCTGTTCATCAGAGCATGTCTACAATCTTTGATATCTACTTAAGCTATATAAATAATTTGTACCGTTTATTATGAATTTTCTTTTAATCTGTGAGAGAGTGAAATTTGATATTTTCACTGTGACTAACCATGAAATTTTGCAATTAAATCCTTTCACTTTTTCAGAGACTATATTTAAAAATTGTACTTGGAAGAAAATTCTATCTCAGCGAAGTGATGTGGATTTCAGATATTCCATTTAGTGACATTTTTACAACTAGCAAAAGAAGCTGTTCATCATTATATCTAATCTCCTGGTAATCATCTTCTTTAATTCTCATTTAAACTTGAATCATATTTTGAAACTCTTAAGCGCTGGGGAACTCTAAGTTTCTATAGTCCCTTAAAGCTCAATATAACTAGTCTTTTGCCTATATCAGTCTTATTATTATTGATCAATTAATTTAACCCTTCTAAGGATCCTTTCCAAGTATCTTTACTTGGAAGGCATTATAGGAGTGGTTCCCCCAAATCTGAATTCCTTCCTTCTTTCTTTCCTATCTTCCTTTCTTCCTTCTTTTTTTTAATTTGCAGAAGGCAATTACTTTTCTAGATCTTGCCCTTCTAACTTCCTACTTGTCCTTTCCTTGTATCTCCCTTGGCATTTCCACGTCTCCTGCTTATATCTGTGGGACCTAATCTACCAATCACTTGCACCTCCTTGCCTATGACTTCAGAGATAGAGAACCAATCAGACATACCCGAACATAAGCCTGCATCTTCCTCTAAAAACCATTGCCTGTCTAACTGGGCAGTACTGGTTTGGAAGCAGTGAATCCTACCCATTCACTGGCAGGAAGACTATCAGCCAAGCCTGGGATACCCTTTTACAGGATCTTACTTCTTTTTGCTGAGGCCTGAAATATATCAAAGTAGAGGATGCTTTTCTCCTTTCTTCTTGTACCTGTTCCCCCTGCTTCTGCTCCCATGGGTGACTCATATTAGACCTTTAATACCTTCTTCTGTGTCAGTTAACATATACTGAATAAAGCCTTTTGCCTTTTAAGCACTTACTGACCTATATTATCAAATGAGATAATATTTGTAAAGCCCTTAGCACTATACACATGGTAGGTGCTTAATAAATGCTTATTATGTTATGTCTTCTATGCATTATGGATGAAGGATTTGTGAGAAAATTTTGATGGCAGAATTATTTGGGAATAGGGAGAAAGTGATGGAGAGAAGGCTCTCTCTTCTTCAAGAATGGGGAAGAGGCAGGCTTGAGTACAGGTTGAGAGGTGCTCTTAATAAAATACCTTGGCTGACTGGGACCATTGTAGAGAAGTAGTGGGGCTCAGTAGAGAGAGAGAGAGAGAGAGAGAGAGAGAGAGAGAGAGAGAGAGAGAGAGAATATGAGAGATTATGAGAATTTTCCCAGTGAGGCTTTACTTTCCCATCTAGTACCTTCTTTAACAATTCCTTGCTCAACTTTATTACAAGGCAGATCTTAAATGCCTAATACTTTCAATTGCCTCTTATACTAGTTATCTCAGATAAGTCCACTTTTCTTTGTCATTCATATCACACCACTCTTATGCTATGAAAGCCTAAAAAAAAGGCTTGATCAGTGGTCTTTGCTGTACTGTTTTTGTAAAAAAAAATTAACCTGAAAGTTTGTTTTTCTGAGGTCATAATATATGGTCTTTCCTAAGAGATTTATTTCACCTCATTGCCTCTTTTCCCTAATCAGTTTTACAAGTCAAAATTTTGAAGTGGTTGGTCAAAACAAAATTTCTTATTTACCTAAAGGCACAGGATGTCATTAGATAGGAACTTAAGCTAATTCTCCCAATCCCTAACCCTTTTTCCAATTATTCTTATCAACTACTTTTCAGTGACTTGGTTTTTTAAAAAAATTTATTGAACCCCTTTATTGAATAGTTTGCAAGTAGTGATATTGAATTACTAAAATATATATTTAATTTGAAAAGGAAAACAGTCACCATCCTAATTGGGACTCTTCCCCGCCCCCAACCCTTACCTTCTGTCTTAGAATCAATATTAAATCTCTTTTCCAAGACAGAAGAGTTGTAAGGGCTAGGCAATTGACGTTAAGTGTCTTGTCCATGGGGGCAGCTGGGTAGCTCAGTGGATTGAGAGTCAGGCCTAGAGACAAGAGGTCCTAGGTTCAAATCCGGCCTCAGACACTTCCCAGCTGGGTGACCCTGGGCAAGTCCCTTGACCCCCATTGCCCACCCTTACCACTCTTCCACCTAGGAGCCAACACACAGAAGTTAAGGGTTTAAAAAAAAGTGACTTGCCCAGGGTCACCCAGCTAGGAAGTATCTGATGCCATATTTGAACCTGGAACCTCCCATCTCTAGGTCTGGCTGTCTTATTCACTGAACCACTTAGCCACCCATGCCCCAATAACTATATTTAATGAAATTGGTTTTCTTTGTAATCCTATGCTTTTTGTTTTATTCTATTAAAAATAATTCTGAGAATGGGTCCAAAGGCTTCATCAGAAGGCCAAGGGGTTTACATGGAAAATAGACCTGATTTAAAGTAATATGTCGACTGGAACAAATTAGTTTTGTGTTTATAATCATGATTGTTATCCAATGCTATTTAAATATCATTCTCAGGTATTCTGAGCCATACTGCTAAAGTGATAATAAAATAATAATAAGCTAGCATTTATATATAATGCTTTAAAGTTTATAAAGTGCTTAAACATCTGATAATTTCATTTAATCATTGCCAACAACCCTGTAAAATAGTCGCACTTAATATCCCCATTTTATAGCAAATAGCTAATAGCTATTAACTAAAGGCACCATGCTAAACACTTTACAATCATTATCTAATTTGTTCCTAACAACAATCACTGGGAAGTGAGTGCTATTACATCCCCATTTTATAGATGAGAAAACAGACAGAGGGTCACTTGCCCAGGGTCACACAGCTAGTAATTATCTAAATTTTCACTCAATTCTTCCTAATTCCAAGTCCAACACTATGTATATTATATGTAAAATATTATATATGTAAAACATTTAGTAAACCCCAAATCATTATATCAATATTATCTTTTCATGTGTTCATCAGGTTACTTTTATGTTCCAGGCTCTGTGCTAGTCATTTGGGATACAAGTAAAAAGAATGAAACAGTTCTTCCTCACAAGAACCTTATTCTTGTTTCCTTTGGCTTGCTTCTAATGGGCAGTGGGCTCCCCAGCTTGGCAGTAGGCAACATCATTTCTAGGCTTGGCACTAAAAAGTCCCCAGGAGAGGAAGGAAAGGAGGGGCTTTTCTGACTTTATCTTGTCCTTATCAGAGGAACTGATTCTTGCCTTTTTTTAGGGTTCTTAATGAAGTCTAGAGAGCCATCACTCTATGATGGTTCTTACTCTGTTTTCTTTATTTTAGAAACAGACAGTTCACTGTTTTTCCTCCCTTATAACTCCTTGTTTCAGGCTTTTATAGAGGCAGATAGACTGTCAGTCATTTTCCTCCATAACTGCCTTTCCCCCCCCCCAATTATGGAATTGTCATTCCTGGGGATTTCAGCTATACTTCTGGTCATTCTCCTAACTAGCTTTCAGGACCCCATATTAGTGTAAAACTTTTTGCATCTTGGTATATTTTTTAGGTTTGAATATTTTGTAAATTGGTTCTGCTGAAAATCTCTGTTGAAATGTGTTTCTCCAAGGGGGCAGCTGGGTTGTTCAGGGGATAAAGCATCAAGTCTAGATACAGGAGGTCCAGGACTCAAATGTGACCTTAGACACTTCCTAACTCTGTGACCCTGGGCAACTCACAATCCCCATTGCCTACCCCTTACCACTCTTCTTATATATAACAATATATAATGTTAATTCTAAGATGGAAGGTAAAGTTTAAAAAGAAAACAAAAGAAATTGGTTTCTCCTTATATAAACTTTTCAGAGTCAAATCTCCCCCCTCCCCCATTTTAGCTATATCAGGCACCTTTTAGACACAAATATATAGTGGTTTCTTCACATACATTGTTAAACTAAATTAAAAATGGACATCTTCTTGAAAGCAAAATTGCAGCACTCAAGGATCTGTTCAAATCAGCTGGATTTCAGTAACCTAGAACTTCCCATCTCAAGAATCCTGGAGCCCTTGGTTCTAAAGTTGAAATTCTGTGCTTACTATATGCTAATACATGAACCTACAGAAAATCTGTAAGAAGAGAAAAATGGAGAGGACATTTGTAGGAGGGTCTGCAGGGGAGAGTAAATGGATGTTTGATGCATCATTAGTCATTATAGCAGCTGTGTTCTGTTAAAGCGATGTTCAATCATTGGAGGATTAGAATAGAAAATCTCTCAAATAAGAGAAAAAGTGAGATTTTTACCTTGAGAGGTTGTTAATTTTTTGAATGTTTAATGCAGGTGGAAAAGGAATTATAGTATCAATGTCGCTCTTGTTTTTGTTATTCAGTCATGTCTGACTCCTTGTGACCCTGTGGGGTTTTCTTGGCAAAGATACTGGAGGCGTTTGCCATTTCTTTCTCCAGTGGACCCCAGGACCCACTATGACCTGTCCATTTTAGGTATTTTTGTTCGGCAGAGTTTTTAGATTCATTGAGTTATGCAAGCCCCTCTATCAAGCTGAAGCAGTGATGCAGGAGAGATATGTCACTCTCAACTGAAGCCAAATGTTTTTGTGTTTTATTCTGCAAAAAATAAAGTTGTAGGGGAAGCTGGGTGCTCAGTGGATAGAGCCACGTTGAGAAATGGGAATTCCTAGGTTCAAATCTGATCTCAAGCACTTCCTAGCTGTGTGACTCTAGGCAAGTCACTTAACCCCTTTACTGATCTTCTGCCTCAGAACCAATACTTGGTATGATTCAGAAAGTAAAGATTTTAAAAAATGAAAATAAAAATATAAAATTGCAGAGTAGTCACAGATCTGCCTTGGTAGCAAGAATTTCTTCACTGGGAATTTCCAAAAGCAAAGAAATCATATCTCTCTGTCTCTCTCTCTCTGCCTATGTCTCACAATTTCCTTCTGTTTGTCTTTGTCTCTCTGTTTATCTTTATTTCTGTTTCTGGTCCTCTTTCTCTCCCTTTCTGTATAAGTGCACACACACATACACACACTGAATATTCATTAATTAAACATCTTTATTTCTGCCCTATTTAAAGGGTGAATTAGAGAAACTCTGATTCAAGTTTCTTATTTTTGTTAATGGTATGGAAGTTTCATTGCTAATGAAATATATGAGTAATCCTAGTTATTCTGGGTTCAAATTCTAAAGCACTGAAGAGAGATACTGACCAGAGAAGGAACAAGAGCATAGGATGATAGATTTTTTTAAAAATTGAAATTCCTTTTCTATTCATAAACTATTGTCATTACTGTAAGAACTTACTATTCAGAATGCCCCATTGTGCTGACTGCCTCTTGTCATTTTTCTCCATCTCATGTGACCTCCAGCACAACAATTAAAATGTGTTCATATAAAAATGAAGACAATGGTAACTTTGAAGTAGCTTATTCCTTCTAATGGAATTGCATTCTGAAGCGTATCACCTATATGAATTGACTTATTAGAATGATCTTTCAAGCAGGAAATACTGCAAGTTGCAGTTTTAGCATAATTTAGTACAAGTTCATATTTACAGGGGACATTAATTACCATAGCACAGATCTCTGTACTTACCAATAGCTCCATTTCCCTCATATATTCTTCAGTTCACTTAAGTGTTAAAATTCTACTTTGTGAAATTTTTTTTAAGAATCAAAGTTATAGGAAGATAAATTCTAGAAGTCTCAGAGTAACTGGGAAATAGGTTACACTGTGTATAATTTGCTTTTCAATATGAAGAAAGCATCAATTAGTAATTTGGCATTAGTCCTTATGTATCAAGCCACCTCTGGAACTTTTACCCTTTAACCATTTGACACTGCTTCTATCTTCTCTCCTCTTTGTCATATACGTGTGTGTGTGTGTGTGTGTGTGTGTGTGTGTGTGTGTGTGTGTGTGTGATATTTATTTATTTATTTCAGTGATAGCAGTGAGTTGGCACAGTTGATAGAATGTCTAGCCTGGAATCAGGAAGACTCTTCTTCGTGAGTTAAAATCCAGTCTCAGATACTTTCTAGCTGTATGACTCCGAACAAGTCACTGAACCTTGTTTGCCTCAGTTTTCTCATCTATAAAATGAGCTGGAGATGGAAAAGACAAACTACTCCAGTATCGTATCTTAGCCAAGAAAACACCAAATTTAGTCATGAAGAGTCAGACATGAATAAAGTGATCAAACAACAATGGCAACAATAACAATGAGATTATAGTGTTTGGAGAACTGTCAATATTCTATAGTCATGCATGTATCATTGTTCAAAACCTATTTCCATATTATTAATATTTGCAATAGAGTGATCTTTTAGAGTCTACATCTTCAATCATATCCACATCAAACCATAAAGGTGATTGAGGAAATGTTTTTTCTTCTGTATTTCTGCTCCCACAGTTCTTTCTCTGGATGTGGATAGCGTTCTTTCTCATAAGTCCCTCAGAATTGTCCTGGGTCATTGCATTGCTGCTACCCATTCTGCAGTTTACAAGCTTGGAGAGTCTGAGGCACTGAGTGGTTAAGTGACCTGACCAGGGTCATATGGCCAGACTGTGTTAGAAGACAGACTGGAGCCTTCCTGACTCCCATGATACTTCTTTGTCCACTAGATCATACTTACTTTCAGATAAACATAGCCTTTTGAAACTTCTTTTTTTTCCTTCTAAATACAGAAGAGTGCTGTGGTCTGTGGTACCCCATGGACTGAGACACACCCTGGGAGAATACATACTCCTAGAGACTGAATTCCCACATAATGAACCCACAGGATTTTTGTAGTGGTTTCCAGTATCATCAGTCCACTCCCTCTACCCTTAGGCTGTTGAATTCTCTCTTTTTACCTAAGACTCTTCTAAAGATGTATTTTGCTGTTTGTTTAAATTATTGAGATTATGATAGAAAAGTTGAGGCTTCTCTTGTTGTGACTGGATCCACAAAATATACTAACTTTATTCTACAGAGCAGTGTAGGTGGTTCTACAGTTTGTCTGTCTCTCTGTCTCTCTCTTTCTCCCTCTCCCTTCCTTCTTTCTCTCTCTCTCTCTTTCTCTCTTTTTATTTTTTAAATTTATTTAATTAATTTAGAATATTTTCCCATGGTTACATGATTCATGTTCTTTCCCTCCCCTCCTCTCTCCCCCCTCCCATAGCCAACAAGCAATTCAAATGGATTTTACATGTATCATTGGTCAAAACCCATTTCCATATTATTACTATTTGCAATAGAGTGATCATTTAGATTCTACATTCCAGATCATATCCCCATCAAACTGTGTGATTAAGGAAATATTTTTTCTTCTCTCTTTCTGCTCCCACAGTTCTTTCTCTGGATATGGATTCTGTTCTTTCTCATAAGTTCCTCAGAATTGTCCTGGGTCATTGCATTGTTGCTAGCAGAGAAGTCCATTATGTTCAATTGTGCCACAGTGTACCAGTCTCTGTGTTCTTTCTTTCTTCCTTCCTTCCTTCCTTCCTTCCTTTCTTTCTTTCTCTTTCTTTCTTTCTCCCTTCCTTTCTTTTTCTTTCTTTCTTCCTTTCTTTTTCTTTCTTTCTTTCTTTCTGCCTTTCTTTTTCTTTCTTTCTTTCTCCCTTCCTTCCTTCTTTCCTTCCTT
>NC_058130.1:349036078-349165886 GCF_016433145.1 Gracilinanus agilis | reverse complement strand
CTTTCCTCCTTTCTTTCCTTCCTTCCTTCCTTCCTTCCTTCCTTCCTTCCTTCCTTCCTTCCTTCCTTCTTTCCTTTCCTCCTTTCCTTTCCTCCTTTCTTTCCTTTCTTCCTTCCTTCCTTCCTTCTTTCCTTCCTCCTTTCCTTTCCTCCTTTCTTCCTTCTTTCTTTCCTTCTTTCCTTTCCTCCTTCCTTCCCTCCTTCTTTCCAAGGTTCCAAGATTCCAAGGTAGATGAGTGGTAAGGGCTATGTAATTGGGGTTAAGTGTCTTGCCCAGGCTCACACAGATAAAAAATGTTTGAGACCAGATTTGAACCTAGGACCTTCTTCTAGGCCTGGCTCTCTATCCCCTCAACTACCTAGCTGTCCCTATTCCTTTTCCAAAGGAAAATTTTTCTAGTTTTGTATAGAATATAAGATAAATATTCTTGACCAACTTGATCTTGATGAGATGAGATGAAAAAATGTACTTCCTTCCCTCTTTATAAAGGTCTGATGTTATAGGCACAGAACAATGGATATAATGTCTCAGTCGATATATTAGTTTTCATTTTGCTAGAGTTTTCCCCCCCTTCCTAATTCTTTAAAAGAATGGATCTATATCTGAGTGTAAGACAAGGAGAAATGAAGGTCATATAAAAAATAAAATGTATTTCTTTTAATGAGAAACAAATATTCTTCCTTTTCCTCTCCTTTCCTGTCATGTCTAGTCTTTTCTTTCCTTCTTTATAGAAACATGTCTGATTTAACCAAGGTGTTGAAGATTTTTTTCACATTATCTTTGGAGATGAGAAGTCATTTCAGGAAGGCTATTTCTCATATGTAAAGAATTGAAAACAAAATTAGAACTTCTTAAGTTCAAGGTATCTAGCTGATAATGCTAGATCATGGCAAATGTTGTTTATTTTTTAAAATGTGTTTTGTAACTTAAATTATAGATTGACTTTTGGAACTATGAATTGAGTGGCTGCCTATATTAAAAAGCAATAGATTCCTACCTAAAAAATGAAAGACAATGTTATAAATGATAGACATCTAGGATAGCCCACTAAAACCTGTTTAACTCACAATGTAGCTGAAGTAGTCTGCCAAAGTCTTAGTAGCAATAACTACAGCAATAATATCATTTATATCACTTTAATGTTTGTGAGGCACTTTTACATGTTCTGTCTCATTTGATCCTTGTAACAAGCCAGCAAGTAAATAGCATCATTGTCCCCATTTCACAGATGAGGAAACTGAGGCTGAGGACAGTTAAATCATATGCCTAGGGCCCCACAGCCAGTAAATGTCTAAAGTGGGATTGAAACAGAGGTCTACCTGACCTCAAGTTTACCACTCTCTGCACTTTGCTACCTCACTGTCTATTAACACCCTGAATCAAAGTTCTAAGCCCATAGCAGAAGGGGAGCGAAGTTTGAGGCTATTTGGAGAACTCACAGTGGGACAAATTTGAAGGCAAGCTGGTGGAGAAGGCTTCTGGAGAGGGAAAAGAAAAATGGACATGATGGAGATGAGTAGACATTCAAAAGAGGTAGTACATTCTTCAGGTGCAAGATCATATATGGTATCATTAAAGGATATGTAGTTTGGGCTTCTTTGGTGATACGAGTAGGCATGGACATGAAACCTGTTCTAAGGGAGCAGCTTGGCCAAAGGACTCTGGTTTGTCTGAACAGATGATTGCAAAGTTAAGTGCTTGACTGCCTTTTATTCGCATTATTCACAAGCATTCAGGGCTACCGATTTGCCTACATTGTGTTCTCATGCTATATACTGTGATCCAGAATCATAGTAAGTATATTATTTGTATAACTTTCATATTAGTGATATCTACAGGATAATTTCATGTTTGAATAATGCTCATTAAATTTATAAAGGTAGTCAATTTGTGGCCAAGATATCAGAGTACAATTGAGAACCAGCTGAACTATTCCAACATTCCCTTCTAAATAATTTTAAATTAATTTTTAAATCAAATTTTGGAGTGTCAGAGGCAACAAAAGAGCAGAAGAGGAGACGTTTTTTCCAGCTTAAAGCAATTTAGGATGTGGAAGAGATTAGAGCATGACAGGAGCACTAGTAGTTGACCTTAGAGGTGACTACTACAGCAAGTAGCAGTCGAAGCAGCAGCTTTTGGAGTGTTCAGCCCAGAGATTGTAAGAGGATTAGTCTACTGATCAGAAAGAGATCACAGGAAACCCTTTGCTGGCATTGGCTGTAGCAGGGGCTGATTGACAACTCACTTGTCCATAAGGAATTCTGGACTACAGCTCCAGGGGAGAGAGAATTAGCTGCTTGGTTAAAAGAGGCACAAAAAAAATATTGAAAAAAGCAGCATCTTAAAAAACAGAATTAGCCTCATGGTAAAAGAGGCACAAAAATTCACTGAAGAAAAGAATTCCATAAAAGCAGAACTTGGCCAGATGGAATAGGAGGTACAGAAGCTCACGGAAGAAAATGATTCCTTCAAAATTAGAATCGGGCAAGTGGAAGTTAATGACTCCATGAGACTTCTAGAAACAATAAAACAAAGTCAAAATAATAAAAAGTAGAAAAAAATGTAAAATATCAATTAGGAATAACAAAAGGGAGGATAGATTAAGGGAGGCAGTGGCCAGGAGTCAAACAAACTTTTGAGGGATGGATAAAAAGATAGGGATAAATATATATATATATATATATATATATATATATATGTGTGTGTGTGTGTGTGTGTGTGTGTGTGTATACATATGTCTATATTTATATTTTTGGGATTGAGTCATATTCCCTAGTTGATATATGGTAAAAGGATATGAACAGTCCATTTTCAGAAAAGGAAATCAAAACTATCTATAGTCAAAGGGAAAAAAATGTTTTAAATCACTATTGATTAATGAAAGGCAAATTAAAACAACTGAAGTACCACCTCATACCTAACAGAAATGACAAATGCTAGAGGAGATGAGGGAAAATAAGGACATTATTTCCCTGTAAGTGGAGTAGTGCACTAGTCCAATTATTCTTGAGAACAATCTGGGACTATGCCAAATGACTATAAAACTCTGTATTCCCTTTGATTCAGCAATACCAATACTAGGTCTGTACCCCAAGTCAAAGAAACAAGGAAAGGACCCTATATGTACAAAAATATAGCCACAACTTATGACCTATGATTATGATAGAGAACTATTGTTCCATAAGAAATGATGAGGAAGTCGGGTTCAGAAAACATGACAAGGCCTATATGAACTGATACAGAGTGAAGTGAGGAGAATGAAATGATCATCCTGCACAAGAATAGCAATGTTGTGATGATGATCAGCTATGAAAGACTTGGCTAAGTTGATGAATACAGTGATCCTAAAAACTGCCAAAGGACTCAAGATAAAAAAATACTATCCACTTCCAGAGAGAGAACTGATGAACTTTGAGAAGTAAGATTTTCTCACTTATTTTTTATTTTTTCTGTGATTATGGCTAATATGGAAATTTGTTTTGCCTAATTTCATATGTATAATAGATACATATGTATAGGGGAAGGATAGAAGGCAAAGGAAGAATCTGGAACTCAAATTTTTAAAAAAGATAATATTAAATTTACAATAATTGTTTTTTTTTAAAAGAATATCAACTTGTCAACCATGTAGAAGATGAATCGGTGAGGAAAAGTTGTAGTCAGGGAGAACATTTAGTAGGCTACTAGGAATCAACATAGGGAAAAGTAGGTAAAATACTTAATTATGTGACCATATGCATGAAAAGTAGTGAACACATATGAGATGTATGATGAAGGGACAATCAATAGAACTTCATTACTAATTAGATACAAAAGGAGAATGAGAAGAAAACATTGAGAATGACGCCAAGATTATAAATCTAGGTGATTGGAAGGGATGGTAGGCCTCTATATAGGTAGGAAAAGAGAAATTAGGTAGAATGAAAGGAATGTTTGGAATGAAAGCTAATTAATTCTTTTTTAGACTCACCATATTTGAGATGTCTGTTTGCCATAAGGTTAGATATGTCCCATAGATACAGTATTTGTGACTAGATGTAGTATCTGGAAGTTAACTGCATAGGGATGAGAGATGAAACCATGGGAAATGAAACAGCCATGAGAATGCAAAGAGGACCCAAAACCCCAATCCTCTATAACTATGGAATTTCCAATCAGGAGGTATGAGTATTGGATGAAAATGATGATACAACAAAGCAAGGTGAATAGCCATACAGATAAAAGGAGACCCAAGGGGAGATAAGTTTTAAAAAATCAAGAGTAGAAGGTGTTTAAGGAGAGAGTGGTCAGTAGTGTCAGTTGAAGAAGTTTAAATATAGAAAAAAGGGAGCATCGAGGTGTCTTAGTAGATAGAGTTCCAGTTCTAGAGATGGGAGCTCCTAGATTCAAATATGGCCTTAAACATCACACTTTCTAGATGTGTGACTCTCAACAAATCACTTAATCCCCAATTACCTAGCCCTTATTGCTCTTCTGTCTTCAAACCAATACACAATATGATTCTAAGACAGAGGGTAAGGGTTTTGTTTTTTATTTATTTGGTTTTTTTTAAAATTAGTTCATTTATTTAAAATATTTTTCCATGGTTACTTGATTCACGTTCTTTCCCCTACCCCCCCCACAGCTGATGAACAATGCCACTGGCTTATGCATGCATTGTTCAAGAGATTTTGTTTTTTAAATAAAAATAATAGATTTTAAAAACTTGACAAATAATAGATTAATGGTAACCTAGGAGAGAAGAGTATTGGTCAAATGGCAAGTGATATTTGCAGTGCAAAGGAGGTAAGTGTGAAGAACAGAGCAACTTTTTCTGGTATTGTGAAATGGAGCAGAGATCAAATGATAGCACGAGAGGATAGTAGAGTCAAGTGACAGATTTTTTTAAGGACTGGGGAAATCTATATCCAAATATATGTCATATATGTAGTAGGGAAAGAGCCAGTAGATAAGGGAAGATTGAAAATTAGGGAAAGAGAAGGAAGGATCAAAGGGGATAGCTCCCAGAGGAGACAGAAAGGAAAGAGATTAACTTTTGAAAAAAAAAAAAGACAGCCCCTTGGAGACAAAGAGTAAAGAAGACGAGATGAGTAATGATATTCAGGTGATTTTGAGTATAAGTTGAAGGGGGAAAAAAGGGATATCATGACAGATGACTTAAATTTTTTTTGTAGAAATATTTGAGTTCCCTGCTAAGAAGAAAGGGGGTGTTATAAGTGACTTGAGGAGAAAAGTGTAGAACAGATGCTAAGAGAATTAATCTAAAAAATTATAGTTTTAGTAGTTTAGCGAGAGCCCAGGTGTGAAAACAAAACATAAATTTATAGTAGACCTAGTCAAAATGGCAGTGCAACTTCTTCTGTTGACATTCAGCACATGTATAAATAGGAGTCAGATGATGGGAGATGAATGGTTGGATTTTTTAAAAGGATGCACAGTACTATGATGAGGTCTGGAAGTTAAAGGGACATGTAAGAGAGCTATTTCTGGGAATGAGCTTGAGATGGGCATATTTGCAAAATTTAGCTTAAATGAAGAACTAGAATTTAAATTCAAAATATTTTTGACATCAGTAACAACAAATGTGTGTTCTCTTCCTTGATACATAGAAGAGTAAAGTTCAGTTGATTAACTGAACAACTCAGATTTTGAAAGATTTTTAATATTGTGTTCAGTTCTAAATAACAACTTTGAGAAGAACATTGATAACTTTTGGAGTGCTCTGAGGCAGGCTTGCCAAGAAGGTAGCCTAAAGGGTCACCTTGTATGAGGAGTAACCAAAAGAATTGAAGACATTTGTCTTAGAGAAAAAGGAATGTCTTGTGGCAGAAGAACTAGACTTGGTCTTTTTTGTCATTGAAAAGAAGAACCAGGAACATTATATGTAAGATGCAAAGAGGCTCATTTCAGCTCCATGCCAGAAAAAGACAGTCAATAAAATTCCCACCCAACTATTCAAAAATGGGATGAGCTAGTTGTAGATATAGCTGCTTCTCTATCACTAGAGAGCTTCAAGCAGAAGCTATGTAAGCCACTCATTGGGTAAGTAGTCATAGAGATTGCTTTTTAACATGCGGATTGGATTCACTGGCTGCTAAAATGCTCTCAAATTCTGTGATTCTAGCCAGTTATGATCCAATTTTGTTAGTGATCTTTTTTTATTAATCAGTCCTCTTTGCTTTGTATTATCCAGAATTGAATGTCATTTATGTTTTCATCCAAGCCATTATTTATAATAGCAGGTGGGCAAGGATTACTGGAATACTCCCTTGGAAACACTATCATTTTGGGATAAAAAATAATCTTATGAAGTCAGAAATTATTTAAGAATTCAATGTGTTGTTGTTTTTTTAAATAGGGGCAGCTAGGTGGCTCAGTGGATTAAGAACTAGGCCTGGAGATAGAAAAGAGGTCCTAGGTTCAAATCTGGCCTCAGTTACTTCCTGTGTGTCCCTGGAAAAGTCATGTAACCCCAATTGTCTAGCCGTTAGCCATTCTTCTGCCTTGGAACTGATACATATATAGTATTGATTCTAAAATGGAAAATAAGAGTCTTTTTTAAAAGAAAAAATTTTAGTTCTTTTTCCTTAATAGTATTTTCTGAAATATGTCAGTTAAGATGGCATGTTAGTATGAAATCAAACTTAAAATCAGTATGTAGGCAAAATAGCAATTGCCAGATGAGTAAATCTGTTAAGGTTCTAGTGTGTGGAATATTAGAGCTGGGAGCAGAAATAGGCAGGAGTTAGCTCCTACTGGCTTGGGAACCAATTATTAAAATTAAAATTTAACATTGGTGGCAAACAGTATCATTCAAGGTTTGATTTATTATTTTGTTGATTGTGTAGTATAGGCTTAACAAAGTGATAGAAAGCATGTTAATATTGCATATTAGGTTTGAAGTATGCTCTGTGTACATTTTGTGTGCTGCCCCTTCCCCAATCCTGGCTGTTTGTTAAACGTTTACCAGCACACCTCTGCCTCTATTTTAAAATGGAAGAGAAAAAAAATACCTTTTAGTTCACAAGTGTTATAAAAAAATAGGCATAAACAAGTGTGGATGATTGTGATGAAATAGTACTGTGTCTTAAGAAATAATGAACAAGTTAATTTTTAAAAAGTAAACTACATGAAATTATGAAGTGAGAAATGAGCAGAACTAAGAGAACATTATATATACATAAACAGAAATACTGTTTGAAGAATGAGTTGGATAAGTCCACCTCCAGAGAAAGACTTGATAAATAGAAACAAGCAAAACAGAATTTTAAATATATACATCTATTTTTTTTTTTATCAAATGACACCTTCTCTAATGTGGGTAGGGAATCAGAATTTTTAAAGTAACAAACAAATGAATAAATTTAAATTTAAATAAAAAAATTGGCATAGTTTGTTGACCCTGAGCTTAAAGGATAGCTAAGGTTCCTTTTTGCTCTAATAGTTTACATAACTATGGCTAAAATACTCTAAGATAGTGATGGGCAAACTTTTTAAAGAGGGGGCCAAAGGAAAGGAAATACTCATCCATCAGTCTGTTTCTAAGGCAACTCTTTCAAAGTTTCATTGTATTGCATTCTACTTGTTGTATTCATCAGATTAGGAATAATGTTGGGCTGGATAGAACATTTCAGGGGGCTGCATCTGGCCTGCTGGCTATAGTTTGCCCATCACTGCTCTAAGAGAATCATCTCATCTGGGTTTCTGAAGCCAAGACAAAAAAATCTCTACAAAGGTCAGAAAGAGAGAGAATATTTGTGAATGGCTGTGGCATGTTCCAACTCGCTATTTTGGCACTGAATCTGTACCTTGGCATCATGCTTGGTGAAAGAGCTTAGACCTAGAATATTTTCGTGGCATTTTATGAGAAGACCATTGTTTGATAAAATGTTAGGGTTGGAAGGGACCTTAGGGCATGGTAACAGTCTTGTCTTACAGATGAAAAAACTCCCCAGGTTAGAGAGACGAATCAACTTACCCAATATCACACCATTGTTAAGTCTGATTTATTGATCTCAGTCGAGAATTCGACTCCAAAGATGACTTTCCTTCTATGTCATACTCCAACCAGTTTTGTTTTTTTTTTAAAGGAAATCCCCTCTGTTTCTGATCTTCATTTCAGGTTATTTAGAATCTATGGTTGACGGCCTTCAAAAGAATGGTCTATCATTGGATGTTTTATTCAACACATTGCTGTTTTGCCCTTTTGTGTAGTGATTTAAATTGCTCTGGAAATTCATGAAAGGTTGTCATAGATTTCCCTGACAGTAAATGGCATGTGGTAATATATATGGTGAATGTTCTGGGCATATTAGAAATTATTGTTGCTACCACCATTTTCTGGAGGTAGGTTTTCCCCATGTGATCTTAAACATTGAGACCAAATTCTAAAAGCAATAGATTTTTGCTTCTCACCTCACATGTAATGTGTAAAATAAAAATAATAGAGAATAATAATAATAAATAGGGTGTAATTATAAGTGTGGAACATAGAAACTCACATAATAACTTAAAAATTGTTTTTAATAATTCTGCACCTTTGGGACAAAACAAATGCACATTTTTAAATCCCTTCCCCTTTTGGTATGTCCACTTCCTTTTCCTGAATTGCAGTATGATCTTTTGAAGATCATTACCTTATTGGCCCCTAACTAAATGAGCTGGAGAAGGAAATGGCAAACCATTCCAGTATCTTTGCCAAGAAATCCCAAAAAAAGGGGTCACAAAGAATTGGACAGGACTGAAAAGACTAAATAACAAGGACAAAATGAAATGGGAAAAAATGAATGGTCAAGGCTCAATTATGGACCTAATATTTCTGATGACCTTGGTAACCTGCTATATTTATTTAAACATGTGGAAAGAATTCTTCTGGGGATAGTCAATAGGAGAGATTTCTTAGTTCTCTCCCCAGTTTTTATAATGTACTCTTTTCATGTCTGAATTCTTTACTGTTTCAGATCTTGCCTAGGAGAAACAGGACCCCAGAAGCTGAGTATATTGTATCTGGGTTTCATCTCTTGTCTCTGCAGGTAAAGGGCGAGGTCAAATTGCTGCCTGAGCTTGATCAGACTGCAAAAATTGAAGACAAAGGCAACTATCTATCTCCCTTTCTTGCCACCTTTCCTGTCTTTCATCCGCACCCCAATTAATAGAAAGAATTCACTATAAGACTCAGCCAGACTTCCTGAAAAATGCTATACCTTTTCACTGAGTTTTCATACAGCATTGTATTAAATAACTCTTTTTCTCTAAAGACTAATCTCAAGTCCCCTGAAGCTTTCTACCTTGTCTTGTAGAGATAGGAAGCCAGTGAGGAAGGCTGCCTGTAGGGCAGACTTCATAACCCTTGCCATAGCTCTATCTCGTAATATGCCTCATTCTTGAACAATTATTAAGTCAAAATCTCCCCCCTCCCCCCCTCCCTATCTTTCCCTCTCTCTTTTCCTCCTTTGTTTCCTTCCTCCCTCTCTTCCACAATCCACCTAGAGTCTCTCCTTGGAAGTTGCGTCTGAAGAGTCAAGACAGTGTCCTTGAAGTTAGCAGTTAGAATAGTCTGTCTTGGCCAGGAGTATGCCTTAATTCCCTCAAGGGGAAAAAGTTGAATTTTTATTGCAGGGTTCAGATCATGTACACATTCAAATTCTTAATGCCCTAGCTAAAGGTTTTTGCAGTGTGTGTTTTGTATTTTTTTAAATTCTAGACACTGATGCTGTAAGGAAGTGGCTTTGTGACTTGAAATTGGGGGAAATCAAGTAATGAACTAGATCAATAATCTCAGATGGCCCTTGGATTTTTTTTTCAAATCTAATTTCTCCCTGAATGGTTAGAAAGGACGCCAGATATCTGTATCTCTTTTAAATGAAGGGACTAGCTTCAAGTGCTCTCTCCCCCTTTCTTGTCTCTGTCTCTCTCTCTCCCTTCCTCTCTCCTTGTCTCTCTCCTTCCTCTCTGTTTCTCTCCTTCCTCTCTTTGTCTCTGTCTCTCTGCCTGCCTTCCTGTCCCTTTGTCTCTCTCATGTTTCTGTCTCTGCCTATCTCTATCTCTCATGTCTTGCTAGGTAGGTAACAAGAAAGCTAGGCTTGTAGTCAGGAAGAGTTGAATTTAAATCCTGCCACTAGCCCAGAACAATCTGTAGTGATAGAAAGGAGGACTCATCTCACTGGGGTCTGGGGTATGAGGAAAGAGCTCTGAATAAGCCTCAGTGGCACTCGAATATGATACACATCTAGGGATAGAAGCACATCTGGCTCCATCCAGCCTCAGTAGAGTAATGGTAGAAACCAATGCAATCGGAACAAACAACATTGGAAAGAAAGCAGCTCTGCATAGTCCAGCCACAGCAGAGGCCAGGTGTGACCCAACAGTGGGAGGGACTCAGCCTAACAAGGTCCAGCCTCCATGGGATTAGGCAGAACCTTCAAACCTCCACACAGCAGGCCAGCCAGGCCACTTCAGCAAAGTGCTCAATGTGAGACCTTAACAGCTGAGCTGATCCCCAGGCATGTACAAGCATGGGATAGTACTCTCTCCTCCCCATGAACAGAGCTAAGCTTCAATATATAGACAAAATCAAGGGAACTAATAACCCCCCCCCTCCAAATGATCAGAAGACAGAGAAAACGCCTGATGCTAGGAAAACATTCAGCAAGAGAGATGAACAAAATATAAGCTCAGAAGTGGATGGCAATACAAAAATGAAGACATGTGAAGCCTCAAAGGACAATATGAAAGGATGTCAAGCCTGAAATGGACCCCTGAAAGAACTCAAAAAAAAAGCAGGAAAATAATAAGAAACAAATCTTGATGCTAATTCTGTAAGCCTAGTCAAAATATAAAAATTTTCCTATTTTGAGAATGGGAAAGAAAAGCCTGACTGATGCCTTCGAAGCTAAGGATATATGAAGATCTCAATTCTAAAAGTTTGTCATTTGGGAGCTTGAAATGAAGGAAGAAGAAAAAAGAGCATTTATTGAACACCTAGGATTCACAAAGTACTGGATTATTAGTATAAAGAGACAAAAGCAACAGTTCCTGAATTCATAGCTAGTTTGGGCAATAGGTTGGACATATCCCTTTCCACTGGTCCAAATTTCATTGATATATGCATTTTAGTATACCCATATGCCCATATTTATGCTTTAGTGATCAAAAGTCCATGAGGGCAGGACTCATGACATCCCTCCATTGTCAATTGCTTCTCCTCTGATATTCCCTTCAATCTACTCTGTATATATCTTGTACATACACTTTTTTTTAAAAAAAAATGTTTTGTTTAGAATATTTTTCCATGGTTACATGATTCATGATCCCCCTCCTGCTATTTTTTTCGACAAGCAGTTCCACTAGGTTATACATGTATCATTGCTCAAAACCTATTTCCATGTTATTCATATTTGCAGTTATGAATATGTTATTCAATATCACATTAAAAGCAATCTTTTAACATCAAAACCCTAATCATATCCCTATTAAACCACATGATTGTTCATATGTTTTTCTTCTGCATTTCTGGTTCCACAGTTCTTTTTCTGGATGTAGATAGCATTCTTTCTCATAAGTCCCTCTGAATTTTCCTGGATCATTGCTTTGCTGCTAGTACAGAAGTCCATTACATTGGATTGTGCCACAGTGTATCAGTCTCTGTGTATTATGTTCTCCTGGTTCTGCTCCTTTCACTCTGCATCAATCAATTCCTGGAGGTCTTTCCAGCTCACATGGAATTCCTCCAGTTCATTATTCCTTTGAGCACAATAGTATTCCATCACCAACAGATATCACAATTTGTTCAGCCATTTCCCAATCAATGGATACCCCCTCATTTTCTAATTTTTTGCCACCACAAAGAGTGTGGGTATAAATATTTTTGTACATATATTTTTCTATATACTTGTATATACCTGAGAAAATGAGGACGAATATGTTTAGAGCTAAAAGTAATCAACATAATGAAAATACTGAATTAGGAAACCAACATTCAACAATTTCTCCTTTCAAATTATTTTCCTTCCTTTTTAGGATGAGGATTATCTGATCCCTCTAAGTAAGACCCCATATGAACTTTGAGATCTGATAATTCCTTTGAACATCCTCCTCCTCTTGAAAGGGCTGGAAGAGAATTGCTTTGAAGAGAAAACAATGCCTAATGTTGCTTTTCTGATCAGTCTTTTATGTTGATTACTTTTATCTTTAGGCATATTCCTCCTCAGTTTCTTTTATGATACAAGTAAGAATTGGCGCTTTAAGTCAAATGGGAACTTATTCAAGTGTGAAGGTCCCAGGAATCACTTTGGGTTATGTTTTTGACATTCTGATCCCACTTATTCTCCCTGATTGGAGTATTAAGAGGTTAGGGAGAACTGGGCAAGTTGTTGGTCTCATTACAGCACTGACAGGATAACTTTAGGAAGTAGAATGACCTCCCAACCTCAGGGTGGTTGATGATCCTGGACCTAGTAACAACTTAAATCGTGAGTGTGGACCAGATTGTGATCAAGTTCAACAGAATGGTCTTCTCCTAATCTTTTAACTCTTGACTAAGTCTTTAGGATATTCAAACTCATCTGTCTCAATTACCCTCTGAAACCTTGACAGAGTTTGCAAAATTAACTGACATCCACATCTCTTTACCAGCTAATTAGTAGTTAGCCTGCAGAGCCAGTCTTTTAATTTAGCTGGTTCTGAATGAGAGCAAGGAAAAGAGGAATAATGTTTAAATGACTAAAAAATTAGTATTTCTATCTTTGTATTGAAGAGATTTTGTTTTCTAAGTTTCAGATTTGTGAGAAGAGCTGGGGAGGGAGATTTTATATGTGGAAAGTAATTGAGAGAGGAATAGCTAGGTTGTATAGTAGAGAACCAGGCCTGTAATCAGGAGTTCCTGGGTTCAAATCTGGTGTCAGACACTTCCTAGATATGTAACTCTGGGCAAGTCACTTAGCCTCAATTGGCTAGGACTTGCCCCTATACTATCTCAGAATTGATAATAAGACAGAAGATAAAGGCTTTAGGAGAAAGGAAGGAAAACTCTTGAATGTCTCATTCCTCCCTTTCTTCCTCCACAGCCACTACTATCATATATATACAAAGGTGTAACATAGAAGAAACTGTGAATGCATTGAGGGAATATAGGATTAGAAATAATTTTTGGCAAGAACAAATACTTCCTTTGGTTTTAATAACTTTTAATAAACTTAAGGTCCTAACATCTCCAAAAACTTTTTAACTTTTAAAAGCCCTTTTAAATTAAAATCTGTAAAATTAAATATATATATGTATATATATATGTACATATATATATATATATATTCCTTTCTTCTACATTGTATTTACCCCTCCCATTACCAACTTTCTCTTGCTCTCTAGTTTTTGTCCTAGTCTCTTAGCTGTAGATAGAGATAGAGTTGAGGCCACAAAGAGCAAAAAATTTATTTTAGCGTTATAGATAATTTATTAGTCTAAAGCATGATTTGAGTTAAGGAACACAAGTCTCCTTACTGCTGTACATTCCTAGGCCTGATTCAGTATGATCCATCACACAAAGTAATATTGACATGTAGAGGGGAAAGAAATTAGACTGGTGAATGGATTTGAAAATTTAACAAACAAATCACTTAAAAAGTAAAGGGACAGGGAATATTTAGCTTAGAGAAAAAAAGATTTCCTGGCCAGAATGGTGAAAGTGTCAACTGTCTTTAAGTCCTTGAAGGTCTCTCAGGAGGAAGAAGGATTGGCCTTATTTTGTTTGGCTCAAGAGGGCAGAACTAAGAAGAGTAATTTGGAATGTGGCACTTGTAGGTCTGATGGAAGGAAACACTTCTTATGAGTTAAAGCTGAAAGTACAATGGGCTCTTTTGGGAGAAAGGGGACTCTCCCATACGTGAAAGCGAGATAACCACTTTTCAGTGATGAACTCCATGCATTTTAGATTAGATGGCCTCTGAGGTCTCTTTCAACCATGAGATGCTTTTACTCCCTGCCCTTTCTCCTCCCTTTATGCCATCACTTCTAACCTCTTTGCTTAGAATTTTTCTAATTACATGTTTCAGATTGCATAAAGATGAAAGCCAGTTCAGCAATTGCCATTCATTGTGGCAATTCTCTTTGGACTATCATGTTCAAATCTCTTTATCCTTTTCCCCTTATTTTTAGCAAGAGGATAGCTATGCAAGCACTTAGGGCAATGTTCTAGTTGAACAACAAAAGAAAATGAAAGAAAAAAAATTCCTGTTTCATAGTTAAATGAAAAGTTCAGTTTGTACATTAGCAAGGAATCATAGCTACTGAACATGCATTATAGTTACTGAATTATAGTTATTGAAAAGTTCCTAGTTTCTTTTGCATATAACACTAGCTTAATAAATATTAAAGAATAGTGTTTTTTCAGAATATTAATCGTCCGTTCTGCTTGGGTTTCCCCCAATTCTATAAATTTAGAATATTGGGAAAGTTGCTTTGAGCAATAGAGATATATATACACACCTGGAATTTATCATTGTAGGGTGTTAGTTTTTTAAAGTATTGTATAACCACTCTGGAGGTTGGTTCTTAGTATGGACTTGTGTGGTTTATGGATCCTCCTTCTCCAATAGATAAAGAGTATTAAGATATAAGAAATTTAATTCTATAAATTCTAGGATTATTTGTGTATTTCAGTAAATAATATTTCACATGGGCAATTAACACTTTTCTTCAAACTAGATTTTCCTTTTCAAGTGTTATTTAGTACATGAAATCCCATGTCTATGAATTTGGCTTATTCTCCTAACTCATGTTGGACTAGAAGGTTAATTTTCCAGAAGTCAATCTAGTTGATCATTTGTGTGTCTCAACTCCTTGCTGGATTTGTTGTCCTCTACTATTCCAATGGAATGAGGTCAAAGGGGAATCCCTCTTTGGACTTACTTCTTACGTCCTTCCTTATGCTTTTGGTATAGACACAAGAAAGTGCCTCTTTAAGGCACCTGAATGTAGAAACTGCTCAATCTATACTGTTGGTGAATTGGTTTGATTCTCAAATGGTTTATGTTATATATAAGCCCAAGGGTGTGACTTTCTTTTTGTTATCATTCAGTTGTCTCAGATGTGTCCAACTCTTTGTGACCACATTTAGGGTTTTTTTTTTTTCCTTTGGCAAAGATACTGGAGTGGTTTGCCATTTCCTTCTCCAGCTCATTTGTAGGTGAGGCAGGACTCAAACACAGTTCTTCCTGAGTCCAACACCATCTTGTTTGATCAATTTTCAATTACATACAATTATTCATGATCCCATTTGAGGTTTTCTTGGTAAAGATATTGAAGTAATTTGCCCTTTTCTTTTCCACCTCATTTGGCCCTGAGCAAACTGGGGCAAAAAAGGGTTAAGTGATTTGCTCAGGATCACACAGCTAGAAAATGTCTGAGAGCAGATTTGAACTTGGGGAGATGAGTCTTCCTGACTTCTGCCCTAGTACTCCTAGCTACCTGATTCTTTTTACTCAATAAGAAAATATATTCTGTATGACCTCATTAGCTTTTATCTAATGTTCAAAATATTTCAATACCTCCTAAATTCATTTGAGAACTTGTTCAAACCTTTGATCCTTTGATTGATTCAAGTAATTCAAGGCATTCTATATTTAACTGGTATAAGGTCCCCTTATTGCATTTGTGGCATAATAGATAGTGTTGGGCAAGGGGGAGAAGCTAGGTGGCACAGTGGATAACATACTGAGTATGGAGTTAGGAAGACTCATTTTCTGAATTCAGATCTGGTCTCAGACACCAGACACACATCTGTGTGACCATGGGCAAGTCACTTAATCCTTTTTGCCTCCGTTTTCTCAATGGTCAAATGAGGTGGAGAAGGAAATGGCAAACCACTCTGCCAAGAAAATCCCAAATGGTGGCATGAAGAATTAGATGTGACTGAAAAATGACCTCACAAAATGGACCTAGGAAGAACCGTGTCTGAATCCTGACTTACATCCTTATTAGCTATGTGACCCTGACCCTAAACAAATGAGTGAAGGAGGGAGGAAATTACTTGTCAGATATATGGATCAGGGAAGAGTTCATGTCTAAGCAAGAGATAGAGTTCATGACTAAACTACCTCTCTTGACTCTAGTTTCCTCATTGGTATATTGGGAAAATAATAGCCTCTATACATTAATAGAGTTGATGTGGGGATTAAATTAAATAGCATCTCATTCAGAGGAAGAACTGCAGGAGAGGAAACATATAAGAAAAACAACTGCTTGAATGCATGGGTTGGGGTGGACATGATTGGGGATGTAGACTCGAAACTACCTCACCAATTCAACTAACAACAATTTGGAATTAGGTCTTGATCAATGACACATGTTAAAACCAGTGGAAATGTGCATCGGCCATGGGGGGACTGCAGGGGGTGAAGGGGAAAGTAGCATGAATCATGTAACCATGTTAAAAATGAATATTAATAAATGTTTAAAAAATAATGAAAGGACAAGAGATTGAGGAGAAAAAAAATAAATTAAATAGCATCTGTATAAATGCTTTGGAAATTTTAAGGTGCTATATAAATACCGACTTCTTTTATTACTCTTTTAAGAAACAAAGATCATTGCCTCTTTTTATAAAAAAAGAAAGAAAACTTTCTTCACACCCAAGTGCTCTCTAAAAAATAAAAAGAGCCCACCTTTCTATCCTAAACCAGTTTTAAAGGGATTTTCATTTTACTTTTGTCTTCGAGGTGTACCTCTCCTGTTCTCTATGATTCTAGTTTCTTTCTTTTCCTCCCCTTTTAACATCCCCCCTGCCCAAGCAATTTTGGTTTTTTTCCTTCACTGCAAACTGTTTTCCTTGTATATATTCTTTAGTTCTCCCTTGAGTGAAAAATAAAAACAAAAATCTGACATATTCTTGTTTGGAGCCATCCTTACTAAAAATTACAAACATTCACACCTCAATCCTTTTTATTTGTAGCTTGCTTTTGGCTTCTTTGCCAAGTTATGCCTGAGTGAAAAAGGCAGGGTAACAGTAAATGGAATTTTGTTGTTGTTATTGTTTTTTAGTTCAATTTTATTTTGTATTCAGTTTCAAATTCTCTCCTTCCATTACCCACTAAGAAGACAAGAAATACAAAACTCATTAGAAATATGAAGTCATGCAAAACAAAGTTCCATGTTGCTCATATTCTAAGGGAAAAAAGAGGGAAAATATGCTTTAATCAGCATACTAAACTCATCTTTTCTTTATAAATAAATAGAATTTTTTCATTAGTCCTCTGGAAATGAGGCATTGTATTGATCAGCACTACTTAGAAACTTGCTTTATGGTTGTTTTTTTTTCCAGTTTCTTGCTTTCCTTCTAATTTTAGTTGCATTAGTTTTGTTCATGCCAAAACTATTTTATATAGCAAAATTAGCCTTTTTACTTTTTGTAAACCTTTGTACCTTATGCTTGGTCATGAATTCTTCTTCTAGCCATAGATTTGTCAGGTAATTTTTTTTTCCTGATCCATTAACATATTTACAAATCACTCTTTATGCCTAAATCATATACTCATTTTGAGCTTATCTTTTTTTAATTAAAACAAAACACTTTACCTTCTGTCTTAGAATCAGTATCATGTATTGATTCTAAGATAAGAGTGATAAGGAGTAGGCAATGGGGGTTAAGTGATGTACTTAGGGTACACAGCTAAGAAGTGTCTGGAGCCAGATTTGAACCTAGAACCTACCTCCTCTCTCCGGGCCTGGCTCTCAGTCCACTGAGCCACTTAGCTGTCCCCTTGTGCTTATCTTGATAAAAAAAAAAAAAAAGGAGATATTGGTAGTGCTTAGTTTCAGACTACTTTTCAATTTTCTAATAGTTTTGTTCAAATAATGAATTCCTTCCCCCCATAACTTGGATTTTGGGGTTTACCAAACTGTCACTGTGTTCATTTGATTTTGTACACTGTATTTCTTATCCACTACCATATTGTTTTGTTGGTTTTTTTTTTAAACCCTTACCTTCCATCTTGGAGGCAATACTGTATACTGGCTCCAAGGCAGAAGAGTGGTAAGGGCTAGGTAATGGGGGTTAAGTGATTTGTCCAGGATCACATAGCTGGGAAGTGTCTGAGGCCAGATTTGAACCTAGGACCTCCTGTCTCTAGGCCTGACTCTCAATCCACTGAGCTACCCAGCTGCGCCCTCATATTGTTTTGACAATACAGCTTTGTTATATGTTTTGATATATGGTACTGCTAACCACACACACACACACACACACACACACACACACACACACACACACATTCCCATTTTTTTATTGAGTCCCTTTTTCTTAATCTTTAATTTCTCAGAATGAATTTTGTTATTTTTTCCTAACTTTATAAAGAAATTCTTTGATAATTTGTTTGACATGGTACTGCATAAGTAAGTTAATTTAGGTAGTATTGTCATTTTTATTACATTGGTTCTGCCTACCTGTGAGCAATTAACATTTCTCTAATTATTTTGATGTTTTTATTTGTGTGAAGAGTTTTGTAATTACATTTATATGATTCCTGTGTTCCCTGTGTATTTTATGATATCTGTTGATATTTTAAATGGAATTTCTCTATCTTCTTATTTGGTTTTGTTGGCATTTTGGTTTTGTTGGCAATATCCAGAACCACTGATGATTTGTATGATTTATTTTATATATGCTACCTTTTTTTGAAGCTTCAGTTATATAATAATATGATAACTATAAAATTATTTCAATTGGTTTTTTAGTTGATTCTCTGTAGTTTTCTGAGTAAACCTTCATGTCATTTACAAAAAGTAATAGTTTTTCCCCCTCATTGCCTATGTTTATTTCTTCAATTTTTCTTGTCTTATTTCTATAGCTAGCATTTTTAGTATAATGTTGAATAATAATGGTGTTAATAGACATCCTTGCTTCACCCTTGATATTGTTGGAAAGGCTTCTAGCTGTAATGCAGATCTATTACAGATAATGCTTGCTCTTGGTTTTAGACAGATCCTTATTTTAAAAGTTTAAGTAACTTATTTTAAGATAAGTGCTTTCTTGTGCTTTCTAGTGTTTTTTTCTTTAAACAGGAATGGATATTATGTTTTATCAAAAGATTTTTCTGCATCTATTGAAATAATAATATTATTTTTGTTGTTTATTGATATGGTCAATTATATTTATAGTTTCCCTAATTTTGAACTAGCCTCATATTCTTGGCATAAGTCTAAGTTAGTCATACAGAAAATATTTGATCTATTTATGATATATTGTTACAATCTCCTTGCTAACATTTTATTTAAAATTTTTGCATTAATATTCATTAGAGAAATCCTTCTGTCTTTTTCTTTTCCAGTTTTGGCTATCTCTGGTTTAGGTCTGATAGGACTCTTTGACCTATTTTCTTTTCAAACAGTTTATGTAGTATTAGAATTAACTATTCTTTAAATGTTTGGCAGATATCACTTATAAATTCATCTAGTTCTGGGTTTTTTTCCTTAGAAAACTCATTTATGGTTTGTTCAATTTAAATAAAATTTTGAGAGAAAAAGACCGTGTGTGTGTGTGTGTGTGTGTGTGTGTGTGTGTGTGTGTGTGTGTAAAATATAAGCTGGAATAGTTTTTAAATCCTTAAGAAAGTTGGCACAGAGTATATTTGTGAATCATGTTTTAAATAAGACAGAATAAGTTGAAAATCCAATAGCAAAAAGCATATACTAGCACAATGTAAACAGGTTAAAACCTTCTTGTAGATTTAGAAAGGTGTATTGTCTTAGGTGCTGCTTTCACAGGGAGTGAGAGTTTGAAAGAAAATAAACTCTAGACTTATAAAAATAATCCATAGATTTTTAAAGATTGAACAAAAGTAAGAAAAAACCAAGCCAAAAATATTATACTCAAGGTATTGTTTCATAAACATGTTTGAGGGCTCAAAAAGTGTCCTTAAAGATCTAGTTGGCCATAGTCATCCTTGCCCCCGCTCTTTTGCTGTACTTTTTATGTCTCCAGGATACATGCAACCTTGGGATAAAAACAAACAGGTTCCTAGCTGTGTGATTCTGGGCAAGTTATTTAATCTCACTTGCCTTTTGCCTTTCTGTCTTAGAGTTGGGACAGAAGGTGAGCGTTTAAAAAAATACAACAAAAAAGGAAACAGGTTGGCATCTGTGGACCGTTTTCTATAGCAGACAACTTTGTAAGTCACAAAATTGAATGGAAAGTATACAGAATGTAAAATCCTGCTGTGGCTTTCGTTTATTGATTTTTAAATTTTTATTGATATCTTTTGTTTTTACACCACCTTCATTTCTGAATATATCCTCCCATCTTCCCTACCTAGTGAACCATCCCCTTATTAGGGGATTGCTATTGATTTACCTTTTTTTTTTTAAGCATTTGACTCATTAGAATGAAACATAACCTTGAAGGGTTTCTTCCACAAGGCGGTGCTCCCATGCATAAGTTAAAGTCATACAAGACCCTATGACAGCTTCCATAATACAAATGCCTTTGTTCAGCAATCTTCTGAATATTGAGATCAAGAAAGGTGAACAAAAGGGACACACATGATGAGGTTTTTGCCAGTGTCATATAAAACATCTTGCACTGAATTTTCAAAAAAGTATTCTCTTTTAAAGACACAGTTTCCCTGAAGTTCTTATTCACTTATGATATAATAATTGCATTGAACACCAAAACACTACATAGAAGTCCATAGTAATATGAAAAAAAAATTAACTGCCCATTGTGGGAAAATGTAGTGGTTATAAAATCATCGCCAAGACAACAATATCTATTCTCTTTCCTTGATGCTTTTTGACTTCTAGTCACGGAAAACCAGGATCTAGGAAGAATCATAATTAAAAGCAATATAAGAGGGCAATGAAAACAGTCATGGAGAATGAATGAGAAAGCATTTAGTAAGCAATTATTATGTGCTATTGATACAATGGGGAGGAAAACTATCTCTGCTCTAAAGGAGTTTACATTCTGGGAAAGAGCACACACATAAATTCAACTCTAGGGCTATGGAAAGTCCTGGAGGTCCCAAGGATGTCCAACATGGTGAGTGGCAAGGCTCAGGAATCTTTGGATCTGTCTTGCGAGGTTAGGAGCCTAGAAGGTTACCCACCACCCCTGGGAAGGGAAGAGTGGGTTAAAGGGTCAGAGAGAAGGAGGGTAGAGACTTGAGGTCAGCTTTGAGAAAAAAGGAAGGGAGCAATGGCAAGACTATTGGAAGGAGGCTCAGCGTGCCCTCTCGTTGTCCCCAGATGGTGAGAATAAGTAAAGTATAGCATATTAGAGCAATTTATGCATGAGAAGTGTGATAAATGGGAATTTGGGAATTTGGGAAAAAGGAAATGAATCAGAGTGGAAATAAAATACACGTGGCATAAAATACATCACCGAAGATGGAGAGAAAGTAATGTTGGCTCTTCATGCATTTGACAATGTGGTACTTAGTCAAGACTTGGGTTCATATCCTATCTAATGATGTGTGCCTAGGTCTGTGACTGTGAGCAGCTAGGTAACTTCTCTGCAGCTCTTTTTCCTCATCAATAAAAAGTGGATTATTTTACTTGCAGTGGATGATCATTGCGAGGCTCAAATGAGATAATTTATGTAAAGCATTTTCTAAACCTTTATATGCTGAATGGATCAATTATTATTTAACATAATTGTATATATAAAATAATTAGTATGGTTAGAAAGGCCTCCTTTCCTCTCCACCCCCTTATTTCTAGTAGTATTCTTGACCTTCCTTTCTATATAAATTTTGTTATTTTATCTAATTTTATAAACTATTCTCTTGGAAATTTAATTGATGTAGTGTGAAATTTATGGAGTAATTAAAGCAGTATGTTCATTTTTAACTTATTGGTATGGCCCAGCTTTAAATGTTATATATCTATCCAATTATTTAGGTCACCCTTCATTTTTTGTTTTACTCAATTGATTATTTAATTTTCCAAGGCAAAAAAATTAGGTATATTTTCAGGAAACTATTCTTATCTTTGATGTTTCTTCCCTCTCTTGTTCACATAGTGTTCAAATGATCTCTCTCTGTCTCTGTTTCTCTCTGTGTCTCTGTCTGTCTGTTTCTCTCTCTCTCTCACACACACACACACACACAATTACAGAGCCATTTGTGCTATTTTTTTGTAGGAAAGGTGAATCAAATTAGAGTAAGGCTATGTAAACATGCATATGTATGTATGTATGTGTATATTATGTATATGACACATATATGAATTATGTATAACTGCATTAAATGTATCAGACAACAAATTGAGTAATATTTTACATTATTAGTTATATCTTATATATGTTAATATATCTTATATCATGTTATATTAATTATAATTAATATTATATATGTTAATATATTAGTGTAATTTACTAGGAGGTAGATATCATAAAAAATATAACACTGGGCTTGGAGTTTTAGAAGACCTGAGTTCAAATTCAGCCTCTAGTCACTTACTATTTGTGTGTCCTAAGCAAATCATTTAATCTTTTCCTGTTTTAGTTTCCTCATCTGTAAAATTAGGGATAATAATAATACCTATCTTCCATGGTTTTTATGTATATATAATTTTATGCAATAAGTGTATTTTTAAATGCTTTGGAAACCTTAATGCATTACAAAATTGCTAGTCATCATTTTTTTGCATTAGTCAAGATGGCAGTATATTGAGTTTCTGTAAAGAGAAATCCTATATTTCTGATATTCTTTCTTTCCTCCTCCAACCCCCTTTTAAAGTCATGTTGTACACAGGATTAACCTTGGCATTAGACTTACCTTTTACATGTTAATTTTTTGTCTAGGAAAACTGGCCAAGCTCGACCATATTAAGCTATAAATATAGACAAATGAGAAAACACTCTTGTGTTCTCCATTTTCTATAAAACCATGGTTTTGAGACCAGATCGTTACCCCAGTGGGAGGTTGTGTCAACATAAGAAGTGTCTGCTAATGTTTTTGGCATTTCAGTTGGTAGGAATGGAGAATTTTAATTGCAATCCTGCTGAGGCTTATGATGTCTGCAGTAAGCCTGGATATAGGTGGTTTACTGTGGTTGTGGTCGTGATTGTTGTGGTTGTGGTTGTTGTTTTAAATCACCAATCTAAAGGTTCACATCAGAAGGCAATAATGTTCTCCATAAATTATTTATTAATGTCTAGATTGCTTACAGTGGGTCCCTTGTTTTTTTTGTCTGAATTTTCCCTCAGATTTTGACTCACTTATTTCCAGAATATTTAAAACAATTGAGGGAGATGGGCAGTCTTAATTGTCTTTGGTCTGATCTCTACACATTAACTAAATCCTATAATAATAACTCACTTTCCTGTAGTGCTTGATTATTCTCTAAATGATTTTTGCATCCTGGTCAATGTTAGAATTACTTTCCCCATCTTATTAACGAAGAAACTGAGGCTCAATGCGTCTCAGAGAAGCCAAATGACTTGCCCACAGTCTTATTGCTAGTAATTACTAGAACTGGGACTGGAGTCCAAACATTTTGACTCCAAATCCAATGTCTATTGCCTTATGCAACACTGCTTTACTAAGATCATCCTGCCATATATTCTTTCTTGTGATTTCCATAGTTCCTGGAGTTACACAGCTCTGAGTATTAATTATCCTGAGTACAATCTTCTTTCCATAAATTTCACCAACATGAGAAATAGGTTTATCCCTTCTCTCCCATCTTGGTAATAGCTCCTTAACCTGAAACATAAGCGATTAGTGCATATAAATTAGTCAATTTCCCAGTTATGCCAAGTCTATTATATGCTTTAAAAAACGCAGCAATTTATCACTGACATGTATGGTAGTTAATATTGTAACAGTAAATAAGAATCATCGTAACAAAATGTTTAGAATCAATCAATAAAAACATGTATTGTCTATCTGCAAGGCTGACTATAAAGTAAACACTGGTTTGGGAATCAGAAGGACCTGATTCCAAATCTGTCCTCAGATACTAGCTGTGAGACCATGGGACAAGCCACTTAATTCTCTTTGCCTCCATTCCTCATCTGCAAAATGAATTGTAAAAGGAGATGGGAAATCACTCCATTTGCCAAGAAAACCCCAAATCAAGTCACCAAGAGTCAGACATGGCTGAAAAATGACTGAACAATAAAAAGCTTGAATATCATCTTTGGTTCTATGGATTATTAGTTGGGAAACAGGTAATTGTTACTTATTGCAAATGTAAGAAATTAAAGTGATTACATGATACTTGAATATATTCAAAGAAAGCAATTAATGAAATTTCTTTTTTATTTAGTGTTAAATGTGATTTTCTTCCCTTAGTAACTCATATTTCTCTTGAAAGACCTTGAAGGGTTTTTAAGAGTAATAAAAGTATCTCAAATTAAGGTTAACTGTTGTTTTGAGTAAGATTATGGTAATTTTCCCCTAGTTGTGCTCTTTTTTGCTAAGTTGAGGAACTGGAACTCAGAGGTAAGTCCTTTGACAGTGAGAGACGGAAAGGTATATTGGAAAGACTTCCTGTACTAAGAATCAGGAGACCTGCATTCTAATCCAGGTTCTGCCTTTAACTGATTCTGTGTTTTTTTGGCATATATGTAAGATATGTCAATTTTCTAATCTTTAATTTCTTTTCTGTGGAATAATACAGAATCAGGTATAGTCTGGCATTCAAGCTCACATGTGCAGACTCTCCTTATTGGTAGAGATGGGGAACTAGGTGGCACAGTGGATAGAGCACCAGTTCTGGGATCAGGAAAACTCATCTTCCTGAGTTCAAATGTGAGCTCAGACACTTACTGGCAGTGTGACCTGGGCAAGTCAGTTAATCCTGATTTGCCTCAGTTATTTCATCTGCATAATGAGCTGCAGAAGAGAATGGCAAACCATTCCAATATCTTTACTAAGAAAATTCCAAATGGGACCACATTGGAAATGAATGAAAAACTGAACAACAAACAAATTGGTGGGGATTACTCAGTGCTTCTGCCTATGGGAAGGACAGTTGGTGAGAAGATCCATGGAGAGCCTGCTCTACCTTGATGAGCTTCTTCTTCCTACAAGTCTTCACCTCCCTTCAGGGATCTCTTCTCTCTAAAGAGTCTAAAGAGTGTTTTGCCTCACTGCTATCTCTCTATCTTCTCTCTTTGTTTTGAAGCTAAAAGTCAGAAGAACAAGGGTTTCTCCTTTCCCAGGGAACTGGTACTTCTATTAATTATTCTCTGTCAATGAAGAGAGTATTATGCAAATGAGTTTGGTTCCTGGATTATTTTTATAATCTCTAAAGCTCTTCCTAGCTTAGATTTCATTATCCATCAACCCTCTGGAAATGTACTTTGTGGAATAAGAATGTTAAAAAAAATTTAAAGTTCACGTTTTCATTAAAAAAAACATCTTTAATCTTCTCACTCATTCCCTACCAGTACTCCCCCCAAAATGGCACTTCAATAATAATGCAGTTTTTCAGATTAAAATTTGAAATGTGGATCATTTATATATTTTTTTAATTTGGGGATTAAGTTTCTCTTCAAATAACCTGTTTATTGGTAGCCTTGATTGGTTAAACCTGGCATACCATTTGAAAGTAGTCATGGGGGGGGGCAGCTAGGTAGCTCAATGGATAGAGAACCAGGTACAGAGACAGAAGGTCCCTGGGCTCATGTCTGGCTTTAGACACCTCCTAGCTGTGGGACTCTGGGCAAGTCACTTAATCTCTCTTACCTAGCCCTTACTGTTCTTCTGCCTTGAAACCAATATACAGTATTGAATCTAAGACTGAAGGTAAGGGGAAAGAAAGAAAAGAGGAAGGAGAGAGAGAGAGCAGGGGGAGAAAAGAAAGGAAGGAAGAAGTAAAGAAAGGAAGGAAGAAAGAAAGGAAGGAAAAAAGGAAGAAAGAAAAATGAAGGAAGGAAGGAAGGATATCAGGAACACAAATTTAGAGCTTGGAAGGGACCTCGGAGTTTAATCTTTTATCTTTACATATAAGAGATCTCAAGTCCAGAAAAAATAAAAAATTTGGCAGAACCTATTTGGACTTTTCCTGGCAAAATATACTGCAGTGGTTTGACATTTCCTAATTGAGTTTATTTTACTAATGAGGAAACTGAAGCCAAAAGGGTTAAATGACTTGCTCAGGGTTTCACAGTTAATTAGTGCCTTAGGTCAGATTTGAAATAAAAAAGATAAATCCTCCTGACCCCAGGCCTGGCATTCTATCAGCTGTACCACCTACCTGCTCCTATTTACTATCATATTATTATTATATTAACAAGAATCATTTGATTATCACTTTATCACTCATATCATCCCATTTCCCCCACAACAAAATATTCAAGAATGAGGGGTAGAAGTTCAAGTGCAAGTAGAAAACATTGCTCTGAAGACACACAGACTCAGTATTCTACAGCTATGAGTTTGAAATCACTGGCCAAAACAAATAAATAAATAAGAATTTTGAAGAGCTTTTAAAAAATCACTTGACAAATGTTAATTAATGCATCTTCAAAGGCACATAAAGCCTGGAATTTCACACCCTGCCGTAGAGCCTACAGATTTTCATTTCTTTGAATCAAACTTCCATTCCCACACAAGAAGACTTTCCAGGATAATGTCACTAAACATTGTTTTTCACGTCTTTTCAGAATTATGAACATAAACAGTTAACATAGATTTCTCAACAAAGACCTTTTCCTTCCCCATTCTCACTCGCCACCCTTTACTGTAGTTGGTGGGTCTTCTTATTAAACCCAAGTCCTGGTACTTTGATCATTTTGTATAACAGATTTTTTTAAAAATTTGCATGAACATTTCTTGAGAGTTTGTACGTTAATATTCTGGAGAATGGTTACTTGTCACCAGTGAAGAAATAGCCTAAAGCAGGTATGTTATTTTTTTTACTGTTAATAGTATAATATACCATGTGAGGATGTGAAGAAAACCCTTATTCATTGAACAATTATCTATTCAAGCCAATTCAAATATCAAAACAAAGAGAAAGGGTCCCTGAAAGATGTAAAATTTGCCTTTGACACAAGGCTATGTTTTAAGTTTGTAATTTAAATAAAGAAATTTCTTTGTTTTTAAGCGAAACATTTATTTTAAAGGATAGGGAGGACTCTGAAGCTAGAAGAGCATGGGATCATAAGTCTATAGCTGGAAGAGGTTTCATAGGTTGTTCAAGAAATTTTAACCTCTTTTGTATAATGAATTCTTTTAGGCAGCCTGGGGAAGCCAACTTCTTCAAATAATGATTTTATATGCAAAAATATGCATGAGTTCACAAGGAAAAATTATTTTGAAATATAGTTACCAAAATAGTTTTTAAAATAAGTTCATAGTTGAGAAGCCAGTCCAGCCTCATCCAAATCTAGTTACTTAGTCCAAAATCTTAATTTTGCAGGTGAGAAAATTCAGTTAACTGACTTTTACAAGGTCACAGTTAAGTGTCCTTAAAAAGTGTCAGGTAGCATTTGAACCTAGGTTCATTGA
This sequence comes from Gracilinanus agilis, assembly GCF_016433145.1. Taxonomy (NCBI): domain Eukaryota; kingdom Metazoa; phylum Chordata; class Mammalia; order Didelphimorphia; family Didelphidae; genus Gracilinanus; species Gracilinanus agilis. Next base: position 349,138,434 of record NC_058130.1, on the reverse strand, counting down.
TCCCAGAATCAATTTTCTTTTGCGCTAGCAGCATAGTTGCCTGTAATAACTTTTTTCTGTTTGGGAAAGGTGGTCATCAGGAAGCTCTGTCTGTATGTTCAGAGAATAAAAGGAACAGGAGGCACATAGTCAGTTGAACTTTAGTAATTTCTCTGTTATGGTCACTTAAAGAAACAAAGAAAAACAGTCAATAGCCTAGAGCGAATCTCCAGTGTTAGAGTCAAAAAGGTATTTATGATCTGATAAAGGACAAAGAACAAGTTAAGTGATCCTATACTTTTTAAATTTAACATCCTTACTAAGATTATTGTTACCTAGGGTCAAAACTAGAAAATGTTTGTCCCTGGGGCAAATACTGCTTTGAAGGCATACGCTATGGGTGGCTTGGAAAAGGAATTGAAGGTAGCAAGAGATGGAACATCCCTCCGGTTAAGATGGCGGCAGTGTAAGGAGCAGCTGCTCGATCTCTCCTGACCGAAGCATACAGGACTCCTCAAGGGGAAATAAAAACGAGTCCAGAGGAACAAAGGAACCCCACAACAGGGCGCAGCATTGAAGGTACGGAGAATCGGGGCATTTCCACTCTATAAAGGGGTGAAACAGCTCTCACTAAAACGCGAGAGGAAGAAGCCCTTCCCCCACCCCCCACACCTTGCACAACACCAACTCACAAGTGTGAAGACAGGACTGGGGCAACCAGATAATCACTGGCAGCCCCAGGGCTTGTACCTGTGTGCTGCAAGGCGAGGGACCCCAGGTGGCTGAGGGCGTGCACAGACTGTCCCCCCGAGCATCCACTTGGGTGAAGGCACCGCCTCAGGCCAGGGACAAAGGCCTCTAAAACACAGCCTTTCCCAAGCGCTGAAGACATCGCCTCAGGTGCGAATAAAGATCTCCAGCCCATGGAGGTGCTGGCAGGGGTGAAGGCAGCGCCCTAAGAGCATCTGCACAGGCAAAGGCAGTGCCCTAGGCTTGAATAATGATCTCCAGCCCAGGCTTGGACCTCCAGTGAGGACCCCGAGCACGGCAGTGGAAGCAACCCCAAAGACTGCTGAAGGAAACTCCAGCAGAGGGGCAGACCGGGAACTACCAGGAGGCCTGACCCCGAGGACAAGGAGACCCGAGCCCAGAGCTTGCAAGGCACAGGCAGACCCTGAGTGCAAAGACAAAGCTGAAAAGGGGCGGGGCCAACAATGGCCAGCAATAAGGAAGCTCAGAAGAAAAAGACTATCAAGAGAAACTCTGGAACACTCGACAACTTCTACACAGAGAAAATCCAGACAACAGAGGAGGGAAAACAAAAATCCAAACCTCCCCCAAAAAATGAAAGCTGGTCACAAGCTATGGAAGAGTTTAAAAATGAAATGCTGAGGAAGATGGAAGAAATCTGGCAAGAAAATAACAGTTTAAAAGGCAGAATTTCTCAATTGGAAAGTGAGACAAGTCAACTGAAGACCAAAAATGACCAGATTGAAAAGGAAAACCAAAAAATTATAGCCGAAAACCAAAACATTAAAGCCGAAAACCAGTCCTTAAAAGCCAGAATCGAACATTTAGAAACCAATGATCTCTCAAGACAACAAGAACAAATAAAACAAAGTCAAAAGACTGATAAAATAGAAGGAAACATGAAATATCTCAATGAGAGAGTGACAGACCAAGAAAACCGGTCTAGAAGAGACAACTTGAGAATCATTGGTCTTCCAGAAAAGGCAGAAATTAATAGAAACTTGGACTGCATACTTAAAGAAATTATTCAGCAAAATTGCCCTGAAGTTCTACAACAAGAGGGCAAGATAAACATTGAAAGGATCCATAGAACACCCTCTACACTGGACCCAGAAAAGTCAACCCCCAGAAATATAATAGCGAAATTGAAGAGCTTTCAAGTTAAAGAAAAAATCTTACAAGAAGCCAGAAAGAGACAATTCAGATATCAAGGAGTACCAATAAGGATCTCACAGGATCTGGCACCCTCAATGCTAAAAGACCGCAAGGCTTGGAATACAATATTCAGAAAGGCAAGAGAGCTGGGCCTTCAGCCACGAATCAACTACCCAGCAAAACTAACCATATACTTTCAGGGAAATGTATGGGCATTCAACAAAATTGAAGAATTCCAAGTTTTTGCACAAAAGAGACCAGGACTAAATGGAAAGTTTGACACTCAACCACAAATATCAAGAGAAAGATGAAAAGGTAAATAAGAAACAGAGGGAAAAGAAAGAAAACTCATAGTCTTATAAGCTTGACTCTTTAAGGGCATAAATAAGATCTAATTATCTGTATTACTAGGTGGAGAAATGCTATGTATAATTCTCTGAAGTGAACTCTATACACTATTATAATATTCACTATTATAGCAACCAGAAGAATAATTCATAGGGAGAGGATAGGATACTAAATGGTCTAAGAAGACATGGGGGATGAGAAAGAGGGGGGGGAATAGTAGGGGACACCAAGAAAAATCCGAGTAAATAAGAAAAATAAGATATTCTATTACACACAAAGAGGGCATGGGAAGGGGAGGGGATGAATAATATCATAAAAAGGAGAGGAAGAGAGCATAATCAAACCTTACTCTCAGTGTAATCAACCCAGAGAAGGAAGAGTAGCTTTATTATCCATCCGGATAAAAAACTCTATCTAACCCTACTGAGAAAGTCAGAAGGGATAAACCAAAGGGAGCAGGGGAGTGGGGAGGCCAAAAAAGGGAGGGGAGAAGAAGGGGGAGGAAATTCATTTGGTCTTTAAAAAAAATAGGGGAACAACAAGGGAGGGGGAAGAAAGGGAAGTCAATCAAGGGAGGGGATAAGGGATACTGGCTCAAAGCAAACCACTGGTGTAAAAGAAAATAGTGTAATAAGAAGGAGTGGGTCTAGGGGAGGATACAAAATATCAGTGAATACACAACTAACAATTGTAACTCTGAATGTGAACGGGATGAACTCACTCATAAAACGGAAGCAAATAGCAGAGTGGATCAGAAACCAAAATCCCACCATATGTTGTCTACAAGAAACACATATGAGGCGGGTAGACACACACAAGTTCAAGGTTAAGGGTATGGGCAAAATCTTTTGGGCATCAAATGAGAAAAAGAAGGCAGGAGTGGCTATCATGATCTCTGAAAAAGCCAAAGTAAAAATAGATATGATTAAAAAAGACAGGGAAGGTCATTACATCCTGATTAAAGGCAGTATAAATAATGAGGAAATAACACTGCTCAATATATATACACCAAGTGGTATAGCATCCAAATTCATAAAGGAGAAACTGGCAGAGCTCAAGAAGGAAATAGATAGTAAAACCATAATAGTGGGAGATCTAAATATTCCTCTTTCAGATCTAGACAAATCAAACCAAAAAATAAATAAGAAAGGGGTAAGAGAGATGAATGAAGTCCTAGAAAAATTAGATTTAATTGATATGTGGAGAAAAATAAATAGGGACAAAAAGGAATACACCTTCTTTTCAGCTGCACATGGTACATTCACAAAGATTGACCATGTAATAGGGCATAGAATCATGGCAAACAAATGCAAAAGAGCAGATATAATAAATGTAACCTTCTCAGATCATAATGCGATAAAAATAATAATCAGTAAGGGCACCTGGACAGGCAAGTCAAAAACCAATTGGAAATTAAACAATATGATTCTCCAAAACCAATTTGTCAAAGAAGAAATCATAGAAACAATCAACAATTTCATTGAAGAGAATGACAATGATGAGACATCCTACCAAACTCTGTGGGATGCAGCCAAGGCAGTACTCAGGGGGAAATTTATATCCTTGAATGCATATATTAACAAATTAAGGAGGGCAGAGATTAATGAATTGGGCATGCAACTGAAAAAATTAGAAAGGGAACAAATAAAAAACCCCCAGATGAAAACTAAATTAGAAATACTAAAAATTAAGGGAGAAATTAATAAAATCGAAAGTAAAGGAACTATTGAATTAATAAATAAGACTAGAAGCTGGTATTTTGAAAAAACAGATAAAATAGATAAAATAGTGGTCAATCTAACAAAAAAAGGAAAGAAGAAAACCAAATTGACAGTATTAGAGATGAAAAGGGAGACCGCACCTATAATGAAGGGGAAATTAAGACAATCATTAAGAACTATTTCGCCCAATTATATGGCAACAAATATAACAATTTAGGAGATATGGATGAATATTTACAAAAATAAAAATTGCCTAGATTAACAGCAGAAGAAATAGAATACCTAAATAATCCCATATCAGAAATAGAAATTGAACAAGCCATTAAAGAACTCCCTAAGAAAAAATCACCAGGACCTGATGGATTCACAAGTGAATTCTATCAGACATTCAAAGAGCAACTAACCCCAATACTATACAAATTATTTGATATGATAAGTAAAGAAGGAGTCCTACCAAATTCCTTTTATGACACAAATATGGTAATGATTCCAATGCCAGGTAGACCAAAAACAGAGAAAGAAAACTATAGACCAATTTCCCTAATGAACATAGATGCAAAAATCTTAAATAGAATATTAGCAAAGAGACTCCAGCAAGTAATTAAGAAGGTCATCCACCATGATCAGGTGGGATTTATACCAGGAATGCAAGAATGGTTCAACATTAAGAAAACCATCCACATAATTGACCATATCAACAGTCTAACAAACAAAAATCACATGATTGTCTCAATAGATGCTGAAAAAGCCTTTGACAAAATACAGCATCCATTCCTATTGAAAACATTGAAAAGTATAGGAATAGAAGGACCCTTCCTAAAAATAATAAACAGTATATACCTAAAACCATCAACAAGCATTATATGCAATGAGGATAAATTAGAAGCCTTCCCAATAAGATCAGGAGTGAAACAAGGATGCCCATTATCACCTCTATTATTCAACATAGTACTAGAAACACTAGCAATAGCAATTAGAGAAGAAAAAGAAGTTGAAGGTATCAAAATAGGCAATGAGGAGACTAAGCTATCACTCTTTGCAGATGATATGATGGTCTACTTAAAAAATCCTAGAGAATCAACTAAGAGGCTGGTAGAAATAATCAACAACTTTAGCAAAGTGGCAGGATACAAAATAAATGCACATAAATCATCAGCATTTCTATACATTTCCAACACATTAGAACAGCAAGAGGTAGAAAGAGAAACACCATTTAAAATCACCCTAGACAATATAAAATACTTGGAAATCAATCTAACAAAACAAACACAGCTATTATACGAAAACAACTACAAAACACTTTCCAAACAAATAAAACTGGACCTCAACAATTGGAAAGCCATTAACTGTTCATGGGTAGGACGAGCTAACATAATAAAAATGACCATTCTACCCAAATTAATTTACCTATTTAGCTCCATACCTATCAAATTACCAAAAAACTTCTTTACTGAATTAGGAAAAACTATAACAAATTTCATTTGGAATAACAAAAGATCAAGAATATCAAAGGAAATAATGAAAAAAATGTGAAGGAAAGGGGCCTAGCAGTACCAGATATCAAACTATACTATAAAGCAGCAGTCATTAAATCAATATGGTACTGGCTAAGAGTTAGAAGGGAGGATCAGTGGAATAGACTCGGGGTTAATGATGTCAGCAAGACAATGTATGATAAACCCAAAGAGCCCAACTTTTGGGACATGAATCCACTATTTGACAAAAACTGCTGGGAAATTTGGAAAACAATATGGGAGAGATTAAGTTTAGATCAACATCTCACACCCTACACCAAGATAAATTCAGAATGGGTGAATGACTTGAATATAAAGAGGGAAACTATAAATAAGTTAAGTGAACACAGAATAGTATACTTGTTAGATCTCTGGGAAAGGAAAGATTTTAAAAACCAAGCAAGAGTTAGAGAAAATTACAAAATGTAAATTTAATGGTTTTGATTATATTAAGCTAAAAAGCTTTTGTACAAACAAAAACAATGTAGTTAAAATCAGAAGGGAAACAACAAATTGGGAAAAAATCTTTATAACGAAAAACTCTGACAGGGGTCTAATCACTCAAATATACAAGGAGTTAAAGCAATTGTATAAAAAATCAAGCCATTCCCCAATTGATAAATGGGCAAGAGACATGAATAGGCAATTTTCAGATAAAGAAATCAAAAGTATCAATAAGCACATGAGAAAGTGTTCTAAATCTCTAATAATTAGAGAAATGCAAATCAAAACAACTCTGAGGTATCACCTCACACCTAGCAGATTGGCTAAAATGAAAGAAGGGGAGAGTAATGAATGTTGGAGGGGATGTGGCAAAATCGGATCATTGATGCATTGCTGGTGGAGTTGTGAAATGATCCGGCCATTCTGGCTGGCAATTTGGAACTATGCCCAAAGGGCTATAAAAGACTGCCTGCCCTTCGATCCAGCCATACCATTGCTGGGTTTGTACCCCAAACAGATCATAGATAAACAGACTTGTACGAAAATATTTATAGCTGCGCTTTTTGTAGTGGCAAAAAACTGGAAAATGAGGGGATGTCCTTCAATTGGGGAATGGCTGAACAAATTGTGGTATATGCTGGTGATGGAATACTATTGTGCTAAAAGGAATAATAAACTGGAGGAGTTCCAGGCGAACTGGAGAGACCTCCAGGAAGTGATGCAGAGCAAAAGGAGCAGAGCCAGAAGAACATTGTACACAGAGACTGATATACTATGGTAAAATCAAATGTAATGGGCTCCTGTACCAGCAGCACTGCAATGACACATGACAGCTCTGAGGGATTTATGGTAAAGATGCTACCCACATTCAGAGGAAGGACTGCAGGAGAGGAAACATATAAGATAAACAATTGCTTGAATGCATGGGCTGAGGCGGACATGAATGGGAAATAGACCCTGAACAAGGACACATGTTACAACCAGTGGAAATGTGTGTTGGCCATGGGTGGGGGGAGAGTGAGGGGTGAAGGGGAAAGCAGGGGCATAAAGTATGTAAACAGGTTAAAAACGAATATTAATAAATGTCTAATAAAAATTAAAAAAAAGAGAGATGGAACATCCTTTTGGTGGATGTATCCCAAGATGACACAAAACTTTTGTGGAGGCATTTCCAACAGAAATTACTTTCAGTCATTGAGCACCGTGGTCAGTTGTTTCTTCACCCTTGGCACTGAAGAAGTCCAATTAGTAGGGTAAAGAGCAGATGAGGGAACAGAAAGCTGATGAGTGCACTTGATAAGGCATTTGAAAGAGGGCAGGCTAGAAGGAAACATATGATGGAGCCAGCTCCTTTGGGCTTCAGGAGATTGTTAAATTTTCAATGTGAACATCTATAACTTGGGAATTGGTAAACATCAGAGCTTTTTAAAATAGCTTAGACTTAAGGAAATGATGGGGAAAATGTTAATAATGTACATTAAACTTAAAGAATGTTGTGTACATTATTTGGAGGGAGAGAAGAGTCATGTTTTAAAAATGTAGCAGTACACATATGGCAAGGAGCTACCTAACATAGCCACTTCCAAAATCCCAAATGGAATACAACCAATTGGAGTATCATATTAGACTTGGAAAAGACTTGGATATCACTTAATGTAACCCCTTAATTTTACAAAAGAGGAAACTTATCTGAGAATTAGAAGAAGCAAAATAACTTATTCAGGTTCACTGGGGTAAGACCCCCTCAATTTTTACTGAAATGAATGCCAAGTCAAGATTTACAAGATCTAGTTGAAGGGAGCATAAGCCTCAGACTTTGGAATTAGAGCTAAAGGGAACTTTAAAGGCAAATGATGAACAGGATTTGCATCTGAGCAGGGACAAGCCAAGTTGCTAAAATCTATTCACTGCACACCCTCCTCCCTGCCACCCTCCAGAGCAACATCCTCTGTTTGCATAGTTTAATACAAGTACCTGGTTCATTGTTATGAGCAGTCTCTCTCCCTCCAATTGCATCTTGTCCCCCTGATAAATGTGGTCCCTTCCTATTGGACTATGATACATCTTTAGCAGAGGCAGCTAGGTGGCTCAATGGATAGACTAGTGTGCTTAGAGTCAAAAACTCTTTTTTTAAAATTTTTAAATATTTTCCCATGTTTACATGATTCATTTTCTTTCCCTCCTCTCTTTCCTCTCCCCTCACAGAGCCAACAAGCAATTCTACTGGGTTGTACGAATGTTATCATTTGATACCTATTTCCATTTTATTCATTTTTGCTATAGAGCGATCTTTTAAAGCCTAAACCCCAAATCGCATACCTATATATACATGCAATAAGTGATGTCATGTGGTTGGTTTTTTTTGCCTTTCTATCAGGAACTCTTGAGTTCAATCAGCCCCAGACACTTTTATTAGATGTGTGAGCAAGTCACTTAACCTATGTTTGCCTCAATCCACTGGAGAAAGAAATGGTGCACTATTCCAGCATCCTGTTGGGCGTGCTATGGTCCACAGGTCACAGAGTCAGACAAGACTGAATGATAACATCTTTTAGCAGGTGGGCGAAGCAGAAATATGAGAGAAACCCAGTGTCTCCAAGACAGAAGGAGGCAGAAGTGTCCAGAGGAAGGAGGCATGAGTTGAAGGGCTTTCTTCCTCTCTTGCCTTGCCTGGGCTGAAGTTCATCACTTCCACCTCATGCAGATCATACTGAGAAGCAACCAAGGCTATAACCCTAGACCTAAGGAGACATTTTTTCCTTCCAAGATATCCTAGCTACTGTTTCAATGCTTCTATTATATAGTGAGCCATCTTACTTCCAACCCAGTCACCCACATCCCCTACACATATATTCCTGAGTTTTAGGTCCAGGAAGGAAACAAGATACCCAAAAAATTTTATAAAGAAAAAGTCTGGAATTGTAGAAACAGAAGCATCCTTAAGAAACCATATCTCTTCCACCTTCAAGGGATTATGTTTGCCACTCACATTGTCCCTTTTAGTTCATTGCTCTCCCTACCTTGTCTCATTTCTGCTTCTCCCTCGATGGGCAGATAGTGTGTAGGAGAAACTACTTCCCATCTCCCTCACAAACAGATGCACATACATGCTGGCTTCTCGCCTCTTCTCTTGGTAGAGAAGGGGGTTGCCTGCTCCCACAGTTTTTGGTCCAAGCTTTGGAATCTTTGGGCCCACCAATGAGTTGAATTAGAGGGCAGAATAAAATTTTCCCCTTTTTACCAAATGTTAACTAATCCAGGTCATACGAAGAGTCTTATCACTTTCTATGAAGCCATCTGCATAAAAAGGGTTGCAAAGAAAGTCAATGACAATGGAAAATTCTTATCAAAATATTAAGAAGCATATTCAGGTTCCCTATGTTAAGCATTCCAGAGGGATGTGTGCTAAATTATGTGGCAAGAGTCACAAGAGTCGCTTTAGGTTATTTTCTCAAGTGCAGAGTTAAAAACCTCATCAAGGTGCTTATGATTTAGATATCCTTAGAATTCTACATGTGAAATACTAACTTGGATTAAATAGGAGAATGAAAATCAACTTCTAATATGCAAAGATCTTAATGAGGCCTTATTAATATAGTTAGGCATAAATTCATATACTCATGTCTATATTCTTGAGCAAACATATTAAATAATTTACATTCCTCAGGGTAAGGAAAGAACACAGTTACAAAATTTTAGGCAGCACTATCATGTCCTTATAATGATGATGATAAGAAGAGCTTTTGCATAGTGCTTCAAGTTTTACAAAGGACTTCACAACAATCTCATAACAATCTCACAACAGAGGTTGGTGTTGTTATTATCCTTATTTTACAGATGAAGAAACCGAGGGAGAAAGAGGTTAAGTGACTTGGCCAGGGTCAAAGCATTGGTTCAGTGTCTGAGATTAGAGTCCAGATTTTCTTTCATTCTTTCCTTCTTTTTTTTTAAACATTACTTTTTGTTTTAGTAACAACTCTAAGACAGAAGGGCAAGGGATAGGCAAACTGAGTTAAATGACTTGCTCAGAGTTATAGTGCTAGGAAGTATCTGAGGTCAAATTTGAACCCAATTTCTCCTGACTCCAGACCTGACACTATCTTCTGTGCCTCCTTGCTGCTCCTGAACTCAAGTTTTCTTGATTCCAGATCCACTGGGATGCCTAGCTGCCTTATTCAAATAAAAAGGAGGAGCAGAATAAGAATTCAGATGTTATAGAAAACTTTAATGCAACTAAAGAGTTTTTCTCTGCCACAAAATTTTGTTCTAGGCTCCAGAGACCAGAATTTATCTCTACCCTGGATTTAGTTATCATCTGATCTCCAGTCTCGCATCTCTGAGTACTTATTGGACATCTTGAAACAGATGCCCTGGAGACATCTTTTTAAAAAATAACCCTTCCCTTCCATCTTAGAATCAATATTGTATATTGGTTCCAAGAGAGAAGAATAATAAGGGCTAGACAATGACTTGCTCAGTCACATAGCTAGGAAGTGTCCACTGAGCCATCTAGCTGTCCCTAATCTGCCACTTTTGAAAAGGAGGTGTATAGGTTTTTATTTCTATAAAAATTATTTTCTAGTTCTATGTGTTTACAACTAGAATGGGGTAAGGAAAAATATTTTTAAGTGTTTATTATATGCAAATCACTGATCTTAGGATTGGGAATATAAACAAAAAAATTTGGCAACCCCTCCTTTCAAAGAGTTCATATTCCATTTGAGGAGAAAATATATAATCAGAGGGTTCAGCTGTAGGGTAGATAGATAGACTTGGTGGTCCAGAGTTTGATGACAGTGCATTTGGCCATGTCTGGAGATCTCTAAGGCATAGTATTGGGTAGATGGAAAGGCTTGGTGATCCTGCATTTTACTAAAAGGATTAAACTTGGTGACTCCCTGCACATTAAAGAATGATGAATGACCTTTTTCACCCTGTACCAAGATATATGGAGAGATTCAGATTCATACCTGAATCTTTATTGAATAAGGAGAAATCTCTATAGAATCTGAGGAAGAAGAGGCAGCTAGCTGGCTCAGTGGATTGAGAGCCAGGCCCAGAGGCAACAATTCCTGAGTTCAAATCTGGCCTCAAAAATTTCCAAGCTATGTGATTAATCCCAATTGCCTAGGACTCACTGCATTTCTGCTTTGGACAATATACAGTATTAATTCTAAGATGGAAGGTAAGGGTCTAAAAAATTAAGGAATCTAGAAGAGGCTCTCTGAGATATTAGGGGAAGGATTACCAAACCAGAATCATTACTTTTACCCTCCATCAACTAATGAGATGTTATAAGTTAATTCCCAGAGACTGAATGCATTTTATTATTAATATACTAAATCATCATTAATGTATTAAATGTATCTTCTGATCTTTCTCATTCATTTTCTCAAAAATATTCAGAAAGACTAACAATTTGTGTTAAGTCTTGTTATTTTACTGCAGATGCTGACCATTTTAATGGTTTTTTATCTTAATTCTCTATAGTTCTCTAAGTAATAATCTCTACCTTTGGTACCTCAGTTATAAGAAATAGTTAAGTTCCTTCCTGCACTCCTTATCCCATTTCTCCTTTAATAAAGTTCTTTTGAACCTCTATGCTTACAGATTCTTTTCATTTTTTTCCTCAATAACCCTTAGACAAGATAGACCTCTTAGAGTAAAATAGTATTCTCTTACTTTTTTTTAACCCTTAATTTCTGTCTTTAAAATCAATACTGTGTATTGGTTCCAAGGCAGAATAGTGGTAAGGGTTAGGCATTCTGGGTTAAGTGACTTGCCTAGGAAGTGTCTAAGGGCAGATTTGAATCCAGGACCTCCTGTCTCTAGGCCTGGCTCTCTAGTCACCAAGGCACCTAGCTTAGTTTTTTTTTTAGAAAATGAAAACATTGGGTTATTAATTAGTCCTTTCGAATTATTCAGATTTTCTAATTTGCTTAAATGTTTTTTTATTTGATATGCTTGCATTTTGAATATTTTCCTTAACTTTAGTTTTCTCAAAAAGAATGCTCTTAAAACTTCATTATGTTATCTATAACTTAATTATATATGTGTATATATATATATATAGATACACACACACACACATATATATCTTAAAACCTCATTGGAGTGGCAATTTTTTTAGTTATTTAGATATTAGTTTCTCCTTTTTTCTCTGTTGATGACAAGTAGTCCATCCTGTATTACTGACTAAAGTTCCTTGTTTCATAACCTCATCCTCCTTAGCTTTGATCTATGTACCTTGTGGATCTTGGTAATCACATGTCTTGGTATCTTAAATATGTGATTCTGTTCTGGTAGTGTCCTATGGATGCTATCAATATGTACATTCCAATTCCATTCCTTCTATGCAAGTTTATTATGTGATTTCTTGAAATATGGTATCCAAGTCTATATGTTCTGAGAAAATCAGTGATTCCTTGATGATTTTTTCAAGATCTTTTTTTGCAAACCTTTAAAAAATGTATCACTGTAAATGTTTTTTCAATCTTTGTTGTGTTTAACATTGCTTGATCTAGTTAATCATTCTTTTTAATTCACAGAACTTTTGAATTGTGTCTTCTCTAATTTTACTGAGGTTTTTTACTTTCTGGTCTTAATTGTTTATTTCCCTTTCAAATTTTTCAATAAGTCAAATTTCACTTAACTTTTCCTTCAGCACTTTCTTCAGACATTTCATTCACTCTTAATGATTCTCGTGGGAAAATGGAAGGGAATAAGCATTTATATAGTGCCTACTATTTTTGAAACTGTGCTAAGTGCTTTACAAATATTATCTTGTTTAATTTGTAGCCTTTTTGTTCCTTTATCTAGGATTCAAGTTGTAGTTATCGAAAACTTTTTCTCTTTTAGAAATTCCTCTTGGCATTCTGTTATCATAGAGTATTTGAATAGTCTTATTTCCATAATCTCTAGTACTGGGCTTTTTTTTTTTGCAGGGGGCAGAGATTTATTTCTTATCTTCTTATTATCTTTTTTGTTTTCTTTTCTCAGTTTGTCACATTTTTAACAGTTTAAAGGTAATGAGAGAGATGAATTTAAATAGCCAACTCCGTTCTATTGTCTGAAGTCATGTTTATTAAAATTTGAGACTTTCAAATTCAGAAAATATATCTTTTTATTAATAGTCAAAATTTAAGGGAAAGTTTAAGAAGCCCACCTTCAGGCATGACTCTTTAAAGCAATTTTGCAATAATAAATGGAATATCTAAGCTATATGCTTGTTCTTTGCTTTGTTCTCTCATACATTTTTTTGCTACAATTTCACTCATTTTGCACCCACCTTCTTTAACTTATTCTTTAAGCCATGCTGACATTTTATGCCAGGATGCAGGCTTATTTAACATAAAATTGCTTTGTATCTTACTATCATATGCCAGTTAGTAAGATTTTGAGAAAGCCTGAGAATTGGAATAATTCAGCTTGCTACCTTAATTAGTCCCTGTGGTTCAGTCACTTAGGAAAATATTTGATTGTAAACTAACTATATAATAGGAAATCAATTCTTTTTCCCCTCTTCATCCTTTTGGAGGAGATCATAGATGAATAGATATTTGTGCAAGATTGTTATGTTCTTCATTGTTCTGGTGCCCCTGTTCTAAAGGACAGTATGTACTAGAGAGTTCCGTTTCTACCTTTATGGTCAACTAATTAGAACCACAATCTCTGACTAACTGAACTGACTGATAAGTAATTAGGAAGATTATTTTCCAGTTAATATACTCAGATCAATAGCAAAGGGAAGAATTGTTTTATATCTCTGTCCCTCAGTTTCCCTAAAGGAAGCTTAAATTTTTTGTCCACAATATTATAAAAAAATTAAAAGTTTGTATTTGTTTATTTAGTATATATTTTTATTTCTGAATAAATGCTCTATCCTCTCTCTCCCTGCAAGCTATGACCATGATAGGCATTTTGGTAAAGCTTCCCTTTTGTCTTGTAAATTCAACCTACTGTAATTTGTACCTCAAAAAGTTATAGTGTCTTCCTTTTTTTACTAGACTAAGGGTCCTGGGGAGACAAAAATAAGTAAGACATTATCTTTGATCTCAGGAATTTTGCAGAATATTTAAGTGCTTGTATTCTAGTTGTTAAATTTCATTATTTTTCTCTATAGTATCTATCAATTTTCCCCTTTCCTCTCTAGCTTAATTCTAATTTCCTTTTCTAGGCTTAAATAATATCTTATCTAGATTACAACATTACATTTTTCTCTAATTTCCTTGCTTAAATTTCATGTCTCTTTTATTAATCTTGATTTTTGGCACAGAGAAGTTTGCCATCATATCACCATGCTCCTTATTGAGTACCTGCCTGCTCAAAACCTTCTAATGGATTTCCCTTACAATTACTTTCAACATTTATTATGGTTTCACTCTGTGAAATGATACCCTGGTAGGAGTTTGTGATATAAATACAAAAATGAAATCTTCTCTGTACTCAGAGAGTTGATAATGTACCAGAGTAACACAATACTAATATAGAGAAATAAATTTGAAATAATTTGAGGAGAGAGTTTCCCACTAACCATGGTGAGTAGGAAGGGCATCAGGGAAGATTTCAAGACAGAAGTGGCACCTGAATTAAGCCTTAAAGAGTCAGTAAATAAATGTTTATTAAATGTCTACTCAATAAACATTTATTAAGCACCATCTACCTTCCAGCCACTGTGCTAAGGACTGAAGATAACAAAAGAGGCAATAGACTCCCTGCCTTTGGGGAGCTTATAATCTAATAGGGGTCTGGGAGTGACAACAAGCAAACAAATGGGTACAAACAAGCTATAAACTAGATAAAAAGGAGGAGGTAAAGATTTTGTGAGTATTTGATAAGAAGAGATTGCAATGTTGTTTGAAGAAAACATCTAAAAGTCCAATTTATTTCTTAACATAGAAGGTGGAGGGGAGAGTGTTGGGTTTTTTTTACATGAAGCTGGAAAGGTAAGTCGTAGCTAGTTGTGGAAAATATTAAATCCTGGGCTGAAGAATTTGGCTTATTTCCTAAAATCAAGAGGGGACTATTGACAAAAAAATTTTTTTTAAAGAGACAAATGACATGGTCAGATATCTGTCATAGGAAGATTATACTAAAGATCTGTGAAAAGTGGTTTAGAAAGGGGAATAAGGAAAGCTTGAATGATCAATTAAGAATTTGTTATGATAATCTTAGTAAATGGTGGGGGAGGGCCTATTCTGAGTTGATGTCTGTGTAAATAGCAAAGGGAGAGCAAATACAGAGGTTGGTTTGTGTTTTTTAGAGCAAGATTGGTGAGGTCTGGTAGCTTTAGGGATATAGGGAATCTGGGAGGTCACTGAGTGAAGGAGAGGGTATTATCAGTGAGTACTCTGAGGTTGGAAACTCAAATAACTCATAGAAATTCTATTCAACAAAGCATTTCCTTCAACAAAAATTTGAGAAAGGGGTAGGGTTTGATGGCAATGAGGGGAAGGTAAAATTTCGCTTTGAATCCCTTGAGGTAAGCTGTCAAGGAGGTCCAAGGAGAGATATCTAGCAGGAAATTGGGAGTATGAGAGTGAAACTCAGAAGATATTAGGGTTGAGCATATAGATTTGGAAGTCAATTGTTTAGAGATAATAACTGAATTCATGGGAGGAGAGAACAAAAAGGGAAGAAGAATAGGGCCTGGGAGAGAAGAGGAGTGATGTGGGGAGAAAGACACTTAAGAGATAAAAGATGAATAATAACCTCACAATAGATCTTGAAAAGAAGGAATAATGATTTCTATATTAGGCTAAACAAGTATTGGAGGCATAGTAGAAATATAAGACATAGTCTGAATCCTCAAGAAAGTTACATTGTACTTGGAGAGATAACAGTAACACACAGAAAAATCAAGACTATCTCATTAAGTGGTGACAAAATTTGTGCTGGAAATGATAAACATTGGAGGAATTCAGAGAGTGGAGAAGTAAAGGATGGTTTCATAGAGGAGGAAGCAGAATCTGAGTTGGATTTTGAAAGAAGAACATTTTCTTAGTTGATAGAACTGTGAGAATTGGAGCAATATGTATTGTAAATTTGAGAGATTTTAATCTTTAGAAAAGTTCTTGACATTTCATCCTTTATATTTTGTCCCTGTTCCCTCTAAGTATACTTCTTTTTAGCTACCCTGTTGATAATAACAATTTTTAAGAGTTACCAATATCTTCTTTTCTTATAGGGATATGTCAATTGAACTTATTGGGTACCTTAAAGAAAAAGTTTTGGTTTGGTTTTTCCCCCCACTCTCTTAATTACCTTATGGTGATTCTCTAGGGCATCAAACTCTCTGTTTAAGTCTGGCTTTTTCTTTATGAATGCTTGGAAGTCTTCAATTTTGTTGAATGACCATACTTTCCCCTGCAAGAATATAGTCAGTTTTGCTGGATAGTTAATTCTTGGTTGTAGACCCAGCTCGCTTACTTTCTGGAATATTATATTCCATGCCTTCTGGTCCTTCAATGTAGATGCAGCCAGATCCTGTGTTACCCTAACCGTGGGTCCCTGGTATCTGAATGACTTCTTCTTAACAGCTTGTAATATTTTTTCCATGGTTTGGTAGTTTTTGAATTTGGCTATAACATTCCTGGAAGTGGTCAGTTGTGGACTAAATGTAGGAGGTGATCTGTGGATTCTTTCAATTTCCACTTTTCCCCTTTGTTCTAGAATGTCAGGACAGTTTTCTTGTATAATTTCCTGTAGGATGATGTCCAGGCTTTTTCTTTTGTCATGATGTTCCAGTAGATCAATAATTCTCAAATTGTCTCTTCGAGATCTGTTCTCCAGATCTTTGGTTGTGTCAGTGAGGTGTTTCATATTCTCCTCAAATTTTTCATGTTTTTGATTTTGTTTTATATATTTTTGCTGCCCTGTGAAGTCATTTGCTTCTAGTTGTTGAGTTCTATTTTTTAAAGACTGAATTTCATCCCTGGCTTTTTGGTTATCCTTCTCCTTCTGGTCTGATTTTCTTTAAAGATCATCTTTTGCCTTTGCTTCATTTTCGAGCAGGTCAATTTTGGTTTTTAAGACTTTATTTTCTTGTTTTAGTTCATGTATTTCCTTTTTCAAATTGTCTTCAGCCTCTTGATTGTTCTTCAAGTTCCTGAAGTTCTTGAGTTAATTGAATTTTGAGATCTTCCAAAGCCTGTGTCCATTTCACTGAAGTTTCTATGTTTTTTCTTGGTTTCCTTTATCTTCTTCTGATCCATTTGCTCTTTGCTCAATTTCTGGATAGAAGCTGTTGATTGTGGTTTCTTTTTTCTTTTTCTGTTGTTTACTCATATTTTTTCCTTCTTTCTCCCCTGTAATTGGCTGTAATCTTGGTCCTCTGATTTTTTTTTATCTGTGGGCTTGGGCTATTCAGTCCTGGGAGGGTTTCTTCTCTGTTTTGTTGATTAATTAGGTTAGTGGAACCTGATGCCAGCTTTTCCCCAGCTGGTGGTAAAAGCTAAAGAAGTGAATTTGGCTACTTTCACTATAGTCTGTGGGGGAGGGGTATTCCAGCTCCACTGCCCTCTGAAAATTTCTTGTCTGCTGTATTGATAGGATTAAGGCAGGTGGAGTTGATCTGCACAGCTCAAAGTGCCCTGAGGTCAAAACCTCAAGAGAAAGGGGGCAGAAGGGGGGGCAGGGCTAGATGGAGCATATGTTCACCCTCTCTGGGTTTCTACCCCAGAAGCCTCCCTGTTGTCCGTGATCAGAGCCTTGAGTTTGGCAAAGCTGTGCCAGATAGGCACTCTCTTGGACTAGATCCCCAGCCCACCCAGAGATTCAAGGATCTGCTGGAGACTCAGCTCATTAGGTAGAGGAGGGGATCTGGGATCTTCCCAAGAATTCAGGCTTTTTTTCTCTTTTTTTTTCCACGTGACTTTTATGTTGGGTTCAGCTGGAGAATCCCCCAACTCTGTTCTGTTTTCGGATTTGGCTTTCTGTTTCCTCAGAGCTCTTTGTTCTTTAAAGTTGAAGGGCTTTTAGGAGGTCTGGAGCCTTACTGCTTCTATGATGCCATCTTCCCAGAATTCCCAGGAAAGTTCTTGAACAAATTTATTTAGACAGATGTTAAATAAGAATAATGTTTACTAGGAGCCAATATTGGTTCACTAAGAAAAAGGATGCCAAGCTGACCTTATTTCTTTCCTTTTTTGCCATAAAATTATTAGATAGGCAGATTAGAGTGACATCATAGCCATTATATTTCAGGTTTTCAGGAAGACATCTGATGAATTCTTTCATGGTAATCTTTTTTGACACCCTAGAGATAAGTACGAACTGGATGATAGTATAGTTAGGTGGATTTTGTAAACAGCTGGACAATCTGAAGAATATTTATCAGTGAGTCAGGGTCAACCTTTGAGATAGGTATTTTGGTGGAGCTATGAACTGATACAGCCATTTTGGAGAGCAATTTGGAATTATACCCAGAGAGTTATAAAACTTTGTATATGCTTAAACTCAGCAAAATTGCAGAGTTGTTTCCCAAAGCCTCGGGGGAAAAGGAAAAGAACCTATATGTTCCAAAGTTTTTATAGCAGCTCTCTTTGTCTCTAGCACAGTCTCCAAGAGCCAAGGGTCATCTCCATTCTATGAGAAGGACTTTGGCAGCAATTAGAGATTACTGATATAGAATGTTATATGGAAAAATGGGAACACTTTAATGGGAAAATTTTCCCTAACAAATAAAACTACCTAAATGTGAACTAATAGGCTATTTTTTAAGATGACAAGTTCCCCAGCACTAGTGATCCAGTGGACGTTTTTAAGCAAAAGCTTAAGAATGACCATTTCCTGGGTATGTTGACCACTTGGGTCCATGCCTTTGTACAAGTGGTCTCTCATGTTTGGAATGCAATTACTCCTCACCTTCATCTATTTCATAGAGACACCTAGTTCCCTTCAAAGCATCATTTAAGTCTTACCTCTTATTCAAGGTGCTTGATGTCCCTACATCTCCCTGCCCTCAGTTATTACTATTTATGTTTTTAAAATTAATTTGAATTTCTTTATATTTATTTTATGTTTATTAACTTGTCCACCTGTTCACATGGCTTTCAGAAAAAGGTAAACCCCTTGAAAGAAAGGAATAGTTCATTTTTTATTTGTTTATCTCCAGCCATTTAAATGTTTGATTTGCGTAGAAGTGCATCAGATAGTGAGAAGTTTCCTTTTTTCTGGTACAGGTTAGACTGTATGTCTCTGACATTTCTGGTACAGTTTATACTGAATGTCTCTGACATTCTTTCCAATTTTGAAAGCCTGGGATTCTGAGATCTATAAGCCTAGTTAAATATGCTCATATTGCTCTAGGATGGACTAATTTGATGTGGGATACTCCATATTGGTCTCTGAATTGTTTAAAATTTAAATATTTCTTGACCTAAAGAGTAAGATGAGTGGCAACAATTCTACAAAATAAGCCATCAGCTGTTGACAAGTTTTATTTTTGTCTGGAATTTCATTAGCATAGAGAAGCTCCATGGTGAGAATGCTCAGTCTACCAATGCTGGTGCACCTGTGTTAGTCCTAGAGAGTTGGTTAGGGACATTGAGGATAAGTTATTTGCCACCCCCAGCCAATATGTGTGAGAGGTATGACTTGAACCCAGATGGTCCTGACTCTGGGATTGGGTATTTAACCACTATACCATGTTGCCTTTGTACTTTGTAACAAGTATAAAAATTGTATTAAGGGAAGTGAGTTAGATAAGTTGTTCCTACATCACAATACAAGTTCCCTCTTTAAGTCATGAATGCTGGTGAGGAAATAGGTTCTTTGAATGTAGGGTGGAATGTTAGCCTTTCATGAAATATGTTCACTTCTCCTTCCTTGGGCTATGTGAAATATATAGCATTTAGAGCTTCCAAATTGAGCTTTACAATTGAAATTGAAAAGTTAGCCTTCTATCTCATGTTGGCACTTTTCATCATTGACTCTATATTAAGGGGACTTTTTTTTTTTAATTTTTGTCCTCCTTACCTCTCCCCTTTCTCCACAGCA
Source organism: Gracilinanus agilis (assembly GCF_016433145.1). Taxonomy (NCBI): domain Eukaryota; kingdom Metazoa; phylum Chordata; class Mammalia; order Didelphimorphia; family Didelphidae; genus Gracilinanus; species Gracilinanus agilis. The sequence goes on along the minus strand of NC_058130.1, from coordinate 349,118,525 downwards.
TATGACTTCCCTCAAATTAATGCAGTTAGTTTATTCCTGTTTCCTATGGTTTCCAGTTCTAGGAAGGAGTCAGATTATTTTCCTTCAGTGCCTTTCTCCTATCTCTTTCCTGCAGAAAAATGAGTAATTCTCTTAACTTTACCAAGGAAAAGGGAACCTGGAACTTGGGCAAGATGGCTAAATGCTCTTTGAAAGGATCCTAGGCAAGTGGTCAATATTGACTGAAGATAAACTCTATGAGAGGTGGCCACTGCTGTGGGGTGATGATGATGATGATGATGATGATGATGATGATTCTTAAAGCTGGCAGTCCAGTCCACATGCGGTCAAGTGGACTTTTCAATGTACGGAGGTGAAAAGTGTGTGTGTGTGTGTGTGTGTGTGTGTGTGTGTGTGTGTGTGTGTGTNGGAGGTGAAATGTGTGTGTGTGTGTGTGTGTGTGTGTGTGTGTGTGTGTGTGTGTGTTTTCCTGGAGCGACTTTTTATTTTTTATTTTTTTATATCAGAAACAAATGACTAGCTCTGCAGAGCTGAAAGCTTCCTTCCCTTCCCAAAGTCGGTTCAGGGTGCGCTGCTGCTGCTGCTGCCGCCGCAGCTGCCACCGTCGCTGCTGCTGCTGCTACTCTCTTGGAGAAACCCGGCTGGCTGACATCTCTTGATTACAGCGAGAGGTGGAAGGACCCAAACTTGCTGTCTCCCCCCTCCCCCAAGAGATTGTTAGTCCATTCCTTTATAGTGGTTCATTTTGGCTCTCTGTCATCACCAGGATGCTGGCAGGGAATGTGTGTCATGGTTACAATAGAGTGTGGTGACATATAACAGCCATGGAAGCCCAGCGGGAAAGGCTACAAATTCCAGGGTTGACCTTGGAGTAAGTATTGTCTGTCTTTAATATTTTAATGCTTTCTGCATGGCTAGCTTTCCTGCAGCCAATAGCTATTTAGCATTTGTTTGTACTGACAGGCTCGCAGCACTGCAGTGTGAGGTGGAAGGAACGCGTCTGAAATGCATCCGCATTTGGTCTCTGCTAATGTGTGGGAGCCTAGACCCAAGGATTTTGCAGTGCGGTTGACAGAAAGCATTGTTGCATTTTTAAAGTTCCTAAATCTCAGTTCTGGAAACATCTTAACAGCTCATTGTGAAAGAATCTGTCTGCAGGCCACGGTGTGCCTGCCTTTTCTCCCCCTGTCTTACTGTTTGTTTATCCCAGTGCTGCCTTTTTTTGAAAGGCCTCTGTCTATATTGAATCTAGGGAAAGCGGCACAGAGGATTAGAGGGTAATAGAAATGTTATTTGTGATCATTCATTAGATGTGATCCATGTTTTATGTGCGTAACAGAATATTAATGAACTGTATTACATTTGGAATCATCTCTGCAGAGTATCCAGCCACTGCATTCACTGTGTTTACCTAGTTCAGCTGTGTTTACTTGGCTTTTTATATTTTTTTATTTTATTTTTTGAGCTGATTAACTCATCTGTCTGCTTTCTGATTTTATTTGGCTGTAGCTAGGTGAAAATGTCCACATTTAATCTGTGGCGCACAAGTTTAGCATGTTCTTTGATCCAGGAAGTGTCATTACATTTTTATTTTAAATCTCTTATTCAAAGATAAGTAATAGGTGAGGGTATGTTTGCTTACCTTCCTGTTCTCTGTGTTTAAAATGAGAGACATTGAAAGGAATATTCATCTGAGAGAAAATAATTGGAGTATTCCCTTGTTTTGTGCCTTTTTAAAGAGCTACTAGATGAAATCATATTTTAAGGAAATCTTAATTCTAGTTTTCTTATCTTGGCTGTTCTGAGAACTGCAGGTAATACAGAATTAGACCTGCACTCACAGATCCAGTATTGATCATTCTTTGGGAATCCCACAGATGCGTCATACTAGGGAATTTTTTTTCCTTGAATAATTAATAATGACTCTGTTTCTGAAGCGATTTTTAACATTTTAAAATTTCAGTTCCATCCAAAATTACATTTGATATATGCTGAAGACTCTCTTACTTCTTAAAAAGTTGGCAGACTATTCCAAGCTTTTGGTTTTCTTATTAAATGCGTAAAATATAGCATCTCTCCCTTCCCCTCACAAATCTTATGCCTCTATATTTTCACTATTATCATGGATATATATCCATAGTACCTTACATGATCCTTAGTCTTTCCAACCTTATGTAAATATGAAGCCAGCCTCTCTGGCTCTCTTTCTGTGGATATATATAAATGCTCCAGTTTTTAACAACTGATTTTTTAAAGCTTTTATTACATCATACCTTTTTGAAATTAATGGTCCTATTAAATTATCATTCATCTTTTCCCCTTAATTCATGGAACACTTTGTTGACTTTAATGTGGAAACCTTCATCAGTAAACTTTTCAGTCCAATTTTATAATTTATAAGACTTAGAAACACTGGAAGTTTCGTGATTTGGCCAGGGCTGCATTCTGGAAATTGGGGTCATATAAAAAGGCATTCCTGACTTTTTTGAGTTATAGATTCAGAATATATCCACAAACAGCTCCCATTCCAAACCTACTATCATTATTAATGCCATTCATTTTAACTAAGTTACTATAATCATTTGAGGTTATTGAGGCAAAAAATTATGAGCTTAAATGTCATGGCAGTCAATGTGTAGTTTACTTTGAGGGTTTTATTTACCTTGAATTGTGAAATTGGTCTTAAATAAATGTTTCCAACTAATTTTAAATTCATGCAGTAACCCAATTCTACTGTGATAGAATAAAAAACTTTTCCATTTTTGCAGGGATATATTTGAGTTATGATTTCAATTTTTCTTTTAGTAAAAAAAAGTAGATTAATGTATCCCATTCCCAGTTAATTTGTGAGTCTAGACTATGGCTCCAATTTCCATAATTAGTATTTTTTAAAAAAACATTTGGATATCTTCTTTAAAAATAATGTTTATTTTCAAGACAGTCCCTTGGAACTGTAGTCCTTGGGCTTCTTTTATACTGGCTCATTTTATACCTTGCAGATAGTACAATTTAGAACATCCAGACTGACCTACTAAATAGCACTGAGCCAATTTGGTTCCCTATTACAGTAACAGTCCTCCTGGATTTAAGAATGAAATCCTTGTAAGTATACTTTGGGGGGAACTGATACTTATTTATTATATTCACTAGGACTTCCAAAGCTCCTTAGCCTTTTTAAAATTTCTATTCTCTTGACCATATGGGCCTGGCCTTGCAATTCCTTGGGGGGTTTGGGGAGGAGCACATCTAGATTTCCTGTAAACTGAAAGATTTCAAATGGTAGCATCCAAAGGCATAAATGTGGCAGAGGTGATATCAGCACTAGTATACAACTCTTTCAGGCCAAGAAGGGGGGAAGAAAGCATTATTTGGAAATGAGAAATATGGTTCATAAATATTTTGGAAAACTTTCCAGTGAGCTGCTAAGTTTTTGGTTTTTTAAATATAGCATATTAAATAAAGATCAATAACTTTTTCCTCTGTCAGTGGTCTGTCTGGATGCCAGTTTTTAAGTATTCAGAGTATTGATATCAAACCAGAACATAGTTTTCTGTACTATCAATATCAGGAAATTAAATGCATATAAATTACTTGAAATTTCAGATTTTAAAGTGTTCTTTTGAGCCAAATATAGCCAACTCTCCATTATCCAAGGTAAAAGGGGACAAGATGAGAAGAGTTCACATAAATCCACAAACATATCCCAAAATATCATTTTAGCCATTATTGCCAAGATTCTGAGTGAAGTACAAAGATAATTGAAATTAGCTAACTTTTGACATTGTTAAGTCAGAGTCTATGATAGTCCTTCCTCTTCTGGGAATTAGGGAAACTCGTAATAGGAAAGTAGGAATTTGGTCCTAGTCTAGTTGGAGTGCTTAAAACCTATTATAAGGAATTCTCCTTTGAGAGCAGCTTGGTGCTTTAGGTAATTGAGAGCAAGGCTGAGAGATAAGAGGTCCTGGAAGTCAAATGTGACCTCAAAGACTTCCTACCTATGTGACCTTGGGCAAGTCATTTAATCCCCATTATCTAACCTTTACTACTCTTCCACCTTGGAACCAATATACAGTATTGGTTCTAAAATGGAAGGTAAGCTTTAAAAAAAAAAGAAATTCTCCTTCATAGCAGGTTTTCCTGCTCAGTGTAGGTTAGAGAGGTGACATTCTGGTGTATATTTAAAGATTTGATTATGCCTTATGCAACAATCAAGAGTTGACTGAAGTGTTGAATTCCTCCTTCAACAAAAATTTTGGCAGAACTTTTACAAGCAACAAACTTGACTAAGATAAGCTTTCTTGCTTTTCTCAAAAGTAAGATGAACAAGATAGAAACACACATATACACCCACACATCTGATAATTCACAAATTTATGATCACATTAATGAATAATGGAGAGTTGGTTAATTATACTTTGGGAAGACAGGAAGCGGGAGTGATGTATAAAAGGTTGCCAGACAAGATGCATTTGAGAAATAAAAGAATTTCTGAAAAATTTTAATGGGCAAATTATTTCATATAGACATAAATGTAAAGGTCTTTTCAAAATTAACCCTCACATTTGTAAACATATTCCTTGAGAGGGAGAGGAACTTTTCAAAACATTATATATCAGATGTTATTTTCTTTCACTTTTTAAAAACTACAGTATCTAATTTTCACTTTTTTGTTGTTGAGTTTCTATTTTTTTTTCACTTTTCCCTAATCTCGTATTAATTCTGTGGATATAGCAAGCCTTTATTAGAAATGGCACTAGATTTTCTATTATGGAAGTCTTATTTTAAAAAAAAATCTGAGAAGTTTTGTCATAATAAATAAAAGACTTTGCTGTAGTTTTTAAAATTTAACGTATTACCTGGAAGTTTTATTTATTTTGAATTTGGGAGCATGAAAATGTCTGGTGAATGGTTGATGACTTAGAAGGAGAGTTCCACTGGGTTTTTGGCCTAGAGTGGCCAACATCCTTTAAATTACTCATTCTATTTTTGTGAAATTATTTTTTTCACTAGGAATGACATTATTTTAACTTTCAGTCTCACTCCAAGAAGTCTGAGTCCAACCCCAACCAGTCCCTGCAGTCCCTGCAGTCCTCTGTTCGCTTTTCATTTTTGGAGGTAAGCAAGTGAACAACTGCCTTTGGTTGGCTTGTTTTTTTGTTAACCCTGCTCCTCATTCCCTGAATGTCCCTCCTTCAGAAGCAATTTTAAAGAAAAATCAAAGTCACTCAAACCTTCATTCTCATCATTTGCAACTTCATGCTCTAAGTAATGAATATGTTATTCAACATCATATCCTGGTATAAAAATAAATCCAGAAAGGAAGTTGATTGAGTCCAGTCTATGGATTCCAGAACCTAATGGGCCTGCCATCCTTTGGCTTTTTGGGTCCATCTTAGTTCTTTTGACTTATCCTTTCTTTTTTATATGAAACACTATAGCATTTTCCCACAATGGGGGGTGCCCTATACAGGATCTCACCAAAAATAAACAATCGCTTCCTTAAAATGAAACAATTGTAATGTTTTTGCTTTCTGTGTAGTGCTTCTAAGGGTTGTTGTCATACTAATCATTATCACGAGAGCAATATTTTCCTTTATGGTGAAAGTTCATTAGTTAAGATTTAACTTGCAATTTGTCATAATTTGTATTTGGGTATGTTTTCCTTTTTTGGTAAAACTATTCTTCATACAGAGGACTCATTTTATCAATATGAAAAATTTTTAGGGGGCTTGAATAGAATAAACACTTTCAAGCATTATAGGAAAACTTTGTTATACAGTAATTATGCTAATTATAAACCATTCTTATCTATTCATTAAAACAAAACCTTGAAGGACCTCTAGGTCCTTAAAATAGGTTAGCATGTCATATTTTAAATATATAACTTGGTGATTTTGACTAGTATAAAAGCTAACATGTTTGAACATTGTTCTATATCTGGTTGCAATGAATACACTCCTTTTTAAGACTATAATTTGGATTTTTCACTACTGCTAGAGTAACTGCTACATACTAAAAATAATGGTCTAAATATTGACTATATTGTGAAATACAAAACTCATAGGTTCAAACATTTTATTTCATGAAAAAGGCTAGTGAGCATCTAAGAGATAAAATGAATTATCCACAATTGTTTAGCTATTAAATAGTATAGATGAGATTTGAACCCAGATCCTTTGACTTCAAGTCCAGCGTCCTTTCAGCCATACTATGTTCTGAAAGTAGGAAAAATACATAGCCATTCTTCTTTGCACTTGTGATCCATTATGTGATTGAATTTTGCAACTTATCACATTGGCATATACTGAAAAGCAATCATTTCCTACCTCTTTGTGACATGGGAAACAGAGTACTTGGATCCCAGAATTTCTGTAGGCTTTTCAAAGTTGAACAGGAGACTCAAAATGATGTATTGCTTTCACTCGTTAAACTATTCCTCATTCTTAGAAGAATACTTGACTTTCTCAGGCAGTCCACAAGCATCTGTTTAGATATGGCATGTCTATTAAGAACTCACCATGTGCCTGGCAATATCCTCAGTCCTGGGGTCACAAATACAAACAAACAAAAAAAAAAAAAAACAAGCAAGGAAGCCTTTGTCCTCAATGATTTTGTGATTGAATAGCATGAGACAATACATTAAGGGTAGTTGGAAAGGGGGATGAGATGATAGTATGGTGTATAAATGAGCTAGAAGTGAGTAAGACCTGCTTTGGGGAAAGAAAAGTCAAAAGGTCACCATCAAAACTAGGGAATCTAGGGACAAGAATAGAGTCCAGCTTGCAGTGGAGGAACAGAATGAGTAAGAATGATTAATTAACTAATTAAGTAATAATTATGACTAAGATCCAAAGATCCCAGCTTTTGGGATAAGAACTCAGTATTTGACAAAATTGCTGGGTAAATTGGAAAGCAGTATGGCAAAAATTGGTATAGGTCAATATTTCACATCCTATACCAAGATACGGTCAAATGGATTTATGGTTTAGACATAAAGGTGATATCATAAATAAATTAGGGGAACATAGAATAGTTTACCTGGCAGACCTGTGAAGAAGGGAAGAATTTATGACAAGACAAGAGACAGAGAACATTACAATAGGCAAAATGAAGAATTTTGATTCTATTAAATTAAAATTTTTTATTCAATCAATACCAATGCAAACAACATTAGAAGGGAAACTACAAACTGGAGGAAAATTTTATATCATATTTCTCTGATAAAAGACTCTTTCTCAAATATATAAAGAACTAAATCAAATTTGCAAGAATACAAGTCATTTCCCCAATTGACAAATGGTCAAAGGATATAAATAAGCAGTTTCCAGATAAAGAAATTAAAGCTATCAATAATAATATGAAAAAATATTCTAAATCCCTACTTATTAGAGAAATGCAAATTAAAACAACTCTGAGGTACCTACCACCTCACACCTAGCAGATTAGCCACTATGACAGTAAAATAAAATGATCAATGTTGGAGGGGATGTGGCAAAATCAGGATACTAATGCATTGCTAGTGGAGCTGTTAACTGATCCAACCATTCTGGAAGGCAAGTTTGAAATTATACAGTATACTATAAAACAGTTTGATTCACTAATACTACTGCTAGATCTGTGTCCCCAAGAGATTAAAAAAAAAGAAAGAACCTACTTATACAAAAGTATTTATAACAGCTCTTTTTGTGATGGCAAAGAATTGCAAATTAAAGGGATGTCCCTTAATTGGGGAATGCCTGAAAAAATTGTGGTATATGATGGTGATGGAATACTATTGTGCTAAGGAATGCTGAACAGGGTGGTTTCAGAAAGAGCTGGAGTGACCCAAATGAACTGATGCAGAGTGAAATAAGTGAAATAAGCACAATGAAAACACTGTGCACAGTAACAGCAATATTTTAGAATGATCGACTATGATAGACTTAGTTAGCTATTACTGGCAGTACAATGATCCAAGACAATTTTGAGAGACTTCTGACAAAGAATGCTACCCATATCCAGAGACCGAATGCAGATGAAAGTATTCGATTTTTTACTTGTGTTTTTGTGTTTATATTTTAGGGTTTTGCTTTTTCAAGATTACCCATATACAAAAATGAACAATAAGGAAATATGTGTTGCCTGATACTACATGTACAACTCAGATCGAATCACCTACCTGCACCTGGAGAGGAAGGAGAGGGAGGGAGATAAATTTGATCATATAACTTGGGAAAACTTAGGTGAAAATTTATTATTACATGTAATTGGCAAAAAAATAAAAACAAAAAGAATGATGACTTGGGGATAGGCAGAGTGATGAAGAGATATCTGGGAAGTACTTTTATTAAGCATGTACTCTGAATCAGGCACTGTACTGAGTTCTGGGAATTCAATGAAAGACAAGAATTATTCTTGCCTTCAAGGACCTTACATTCTAATGGGAGAAGATCGAAAACGTGTCAAAAAAACCCACATATAAATTGTGCAGAATAAATGTAATGTAATCTTAGAAGGAAAGTCTCTAGCTGTTGGAAGAAATGAAGAGCAAGTCTTCTTTACAGAGAAAGTAGCTTTGAAGCCAAGTTTTGAGAGAACCTATCATCACCCCATGATGTCATTGGTTCCCTTTGAAAATGAAGGACAGGGGACAGTTGGGTGGCTCAGTGGATTGAAAGCCAGGCCTAGAGATGGGAAGTCCGGGGTTCTAATCTGGCCTCAGGTACTTCTTCCTAGCTGTGTGACTCTGGGCAAGTCACTTTATTGCCTAGCCCTTACCACTCTTCTCTGCCTTAGAACTAATTCACTGTATTGATTCTAAGATGGAAGGTAAGGGTTTAATTTTTAAAAATAAAGGAGAGAAAAAAAAAATAAAAAAATGAAGGAGAAATTGCAACAATATAGAAGGTAGTGGGTGTAGAAAGGCAGTATTCCATGAATAGGGAACATACAGGGCAAAGTTGAAGACATGGAAGATGGACTTTTGATGCAAGGAATAGTAAACCTTTTGTGGCTGGACACTGAAGAAAGGGAGTAAGGAAGTAAATTATAAAAAGTAATTCATGATCATTGTAGACAAAACACCTAAGAGGAAAGACAACATCCTTCTGAGTACAAAATTAAACATGAAGTGACAACTCTATCATACATCATACCTGTGTAATGATCTCTGGAGCATGGCGATCCACCATTGCAACCACACAATTCTGTGTTCCATTGGAATAAATGATGCAGAGTTGTCTCAGGAGAGCTGTTGATACTCCATGTATTTAACACATACAGGAATGGATACTCATCTAAATCTCAAGATTATTTTTACCAGTCAAAAAAACAAAAACAAAAACAAAAACATCTGAGATTTGGAGTTCCCATTACAACATGGCATCCAGATCCCTTCCTATTTTTCTGGTGCACCATGTTGTTTGGGCCAAGCAGAAGCCCTGAGAACAAGAAACAAGAGTCTTTGGAGAAGGGGATTGCTGGATGGCTCAGTAGATTGAGAGTTAGACCTAGAGACATGTGGTCCTGGGTTCAACTCTGGCCTCTGACCTTTCCTAGCTGTGTGACCCTGGGCAAGTCACTTAATCCCCATTGCGTAGCCCTTAATGCACTTCTGCCTTAGAACCAATACACAGTATTGATTCTAAGATGGAAGATAAGGGTTTAAAAAAAGAGTCTATGGAGAAAGAGAGTCCCACAAAATTACCTATTCCTGGGACTACTTTCTAGTTGCCAAAAATTGGGGTAATGTGTATGATTGGACAGTGAGGTAGAGAAGGGATTTCTGTCAGAAGAGAGAGTAGGCATTGCAGTGAGATTCCTATATAAGTCTTTATTTGGACCAATATTTGTAGTCCTAATCACTGAGGCTTTCTGAGGTTTTCTCTCTTACCGGTCTAAGGAAGTCAAAGAAGGAAAATGATTATTTTTCTTAGCTTTAAGAACATAAGGAAAATTAAATTCTCACCCGTTGAAAAGCAGACCTCACAATTAATATCATTAAATTATTTGTGATAGGAAATTCTGCGTTATTTCATATTTGCAAATAGATGAAAATTAATTATTCATGGTTCAGTTACTCAATGATATCATCTTACACATTTTGTGTTTAAATGAGTCTGATACAAAGGTTGTCCTCTTCTGGATCTAAAAAGAAAACAACAAAACAAACAGAAACCACCTCTGCAGTAGACTTTGCTAATCCTTGTTGCTAGGGTGAGGGATGAAGGTTATAAGCATATACCACACACATTTCAGTTTGTTATTGCATGTTTGCTATCTGTAGAAAATCTGCAAATATCTTGTTCTCTAATGTAAGTTGTCTTGTTTTTCAGTCATTGCTTTGCAGTGGGAAGGTTACTGAATTTTTTCCTTGCTGTATGTTTTCCTCCTGGGAATAATACAGGAGGGTCCAGGGAAGGCTTGCTAGTCCTGCACAGTAGCAGTATTTGTGCCCTTTTGAGGTGCTGACAGGCACAGTTTCTAAATATGGCAATAGATGATCCATTTCCTTTCATAGTAAAGCTTTGCAGGCAGGCTGCATTGAGACATGAGTCAGCACTCATCTCCAGTGGAGCTGAATGGGCCTCTCTTGGCTTGTCTTCCTCAAAGTTCCCCAAAAATATGATATCATGATAGTTCTGAGGAAGTGCAATTTGCTAACTGCATTTTAAAATTCTTTACAGTCAAGTTACTGGAATATAAGAAATCATCTGAGCTATTAAACAGGCTTAAGAATCTGTGGTGTTTCTGAGGATTGGCCAGAAAAATTAAGACTGAGAATAAAAGCAGCCAAGAGAGGTGATCGATAATATTTTTCTTGAATCTAAAAAGATTTTTCTCCAGTTCCATTTTCTGCTGTTGATGTTCAGTCATTCTCAGTTTGTATTCAATTCTTCCTGACCCCATTCAGAGTTTTCTTGCCAAAGGTACTGGAGTGGTTTGCCCTGTCTTTCTCCAGTTCATTTAACAGATGAGGAACTGAGGCCAACAGGGTTAAGTGACTTGCCCAGGGTCACATAGCTTGGAAGGGTCTGAGGCTGTATTTGAACTCATGAAGATGAGTTTTCATGATTCCAAGCCAACTGCTAAATTTTACTGCATTGCTTAGCTACCCACTTATTCTGGACTAAAACAGAAACTAGGACAAGAAGAGTGAAACCTTAGAATTCAGTCGGAAAACCTAATCATTAATTATTGCAACTCATACATGAGCAGAATTATCTGACGTCTTTGACTTCTTAGCCTCCCCTTGAAGATATCCAGTGATGGGACTTCACTGCCTACCAAGCTAGCTAGTTGCATTTTGGTTAGGTGTGATTTTTAGGATTTTCCCCCTTACATACAGCAGTATCCAAAATACTTGTAATTCCATCTTTATAGAGATCCCCTAGTATGGAAATTTGATGATCAGTGCAGATTATGACTGTTCGGTAACTCAGTGAATAAATTCTAGGAAATAAACTGGGTCAATTAGGGTTATGTGACTTGCCCAGAGTCCTTCAAACATTGGCAGAGGGTTGGATTTGAATTCAGGTGTTTGTATTCTAAAGCCCAGCACATCTTCAGCTACATCATGTTTTCTCTTCTTAAGCCTAAAGTGAAATATGCCACCCCTCCTTTTCTACCCATTGTTCCTAATTTTACCTTATGGATGGAAACACAAATCCAGTCTTCTTTCACAAGACAGATTCTACCAGAAACTCAGAAGTAATACTATATTTTTCTCCCTAAGTCTTTTCTTCTCTGTGACCATTCTTTCCACCTACTTTTTATCTTATCACTCTGGTGGATAACTAGGTGGTTTGGTGGATAGCCTAAAGTCAGGAAGACTCATCTTTCTGAGTTCAAATCTGACCTCAGAGATTTGCTAACTGTGTGACTCTGAACAAGTCACTTAACCCTGTTGACCTCAGTTTCTTCATCTCTAAAATGATCCAGTGAAGGAAATGACAAACTACTCTAGGTCTCTTTGTCAAGAAAACCCCATATGTAGCTGTATGACTCTGGGTATATCACTTATACCTAGTCTTTACCTTACCTTTCTTCTATTCTCAGTTTAGTAGATTCTAAGACAGAAGGTAAGAGGTGTTGGGTTTTTTTTTTTAAAGAAAAGGGGAAAAAAACCCAAATGCAGTCACAAAGAATCAGACACTACTGAAAAATGACTGAGCAGCAATTATCCTAATAAGTCTCTAGAATATGCTATAGCTCATCAGTCCCTTTCCTAATATCAGAACTCTGGATAGAATATAAGTTCATTGAGGGTAAGGATTGTTTCTCTCTCTGACTCTGTCTCCCTCTTCTTTATATCTCCATTGCCTGGCACATTACAGCAATAGGTGCTTTACTATTTTATTATAGTCTGAATAGGGAAGAATATAGTAAATTTACAAATTCATTCTAGATATTGTACTTCTATTAATGTATTCATATTAATCTCTTTGTAGAATCTTTGTTTTCTTATGGAAATTATTTCTATTTATATCACCAGAATTTTGTTCTCTCATATATTCCATCCTTTTTGAATCAATTTTTCCCTGGTGAAGGTTGGTCAGTGGGATGCTGCCCATCCAATCCCTGAACTTTTTGAAATCTACCCTGCTGATGTTATTAAACTGGGTCTGCTATAGGTCTTTCCTTATCTACAACAGGCTTTAGTATGGGGTGGCCATTTCTTACCATTTCTACTTGAATAATCAATTCCCCTTGATTGATTGTAAGTAGGTTCAGAATAGAAGTCTCTTTCTTTTCTTCCTTCTGAAAGATGAAATTATTAGCAAAAATATATCAGCTGTTCTTCTACTAGCTCCTGTCCTGGTAGCTGAGCCCTCCTTTACTCAGCATTATTAATATCTTCTGCCTCCATGCCACCATTATCATCTGCTTCTAGATCTTAAGATGACCTATAATAAACCATCACTGCCATGGTATCATTCTGTTTATTCTTTCATGGCTCAACACCCAATTGCCTTCCTGCTAATGGGAGCTTACAAAGCCATCAATTCAAGCTTTATATTATCAAATGAGATAATATTTGTAAAGCACTTAACACCGTGCCTGGCACATAATAGGTACTATATAAATAAAAACTATCATCATCATCATCATCATCATCATTATCAAATTGTCAAGGAAAACCAAGATTCTAACATGAAGAAAGAATAATCTTAAAAAAAAGAATGAGTTAAATTAAAGCTCTAGTAAGGATACCCAGGAACTAAAGTATGGAATCCATTTTTGAGACTAAATTGTCCGAAGACACAAAGACAGTCATTAGTGACTCTCCATAGGTGCTTCTTTATCACAACTGCTATGGATTGTCAGTATCCTCATGAAATTGGCATTAGCATCAGCTGTTGATCTGTGCCAGTCAACTTCCCTTCAAAACTCATCTGTAGTTATATAATGAAGCTCTATGGGTAGGAATTTGCAACTTGTACTATCTTGTCTCTCCTGTATAGAGATGCAATAAATGATTACTGGTTGATTGAATGAATCAATAATCATTTATTAGCATTCATGAGTATTATTTTTCTGTGTCCTAATAAATAAACAATTCTCAAAACAAAAAAAGAATGAAAAGTAAGAGACAATCTGGTTTATCTTAAATTGTATTCCCTCACTTCTGAATAGATGTCAACTAGTCAGAAGTGACTGCTAGTTTTTTCTCTCCCTTTCTGTTTTCCTTTATTTTATCTACCCTCTTTCTCCTCATCTCCCCTTCTTCTTTGCTTATAAAGCCTGAAAAGTAGTAAAGATATTAAGATATAGTAAGGTCTAGCAATAAAGTCTACAATTCCTTCCCTGCTTATTATCCTTTATTCCAGCTTACTCCATTTCCTCCAAGAGAGTAGGAGCGATGTTCAGTATTGTTTTGGGAAAAATATTCAAAAGAACTCCATCCTGGGTGTGGCCCTCTGGTAGGACAGAATATGACATTTAGGCATTTTATTAATTAAAAAAAACAATTTTCCTTTAACCATGTTGGAAGTTAGTAAATACATTTTTGTCAACTGAAAATAGAGGAAAAGTGAGAAATGTAAAAATCATGGTGAAATTTGATGGACAGATTGCAAGATAGCAGACCCTATAAAATGTTTGAGTAGAAGGAGAGGAAGAAAGGGCTAAAAAAATCTCCCAGCTCCACAGTGGACCCAAACTGTTCAGTAGCTAAATAAATAAGGAGAGGGCATGTAAGGAAGTAACATTGTGTGACTTGGAACAATCAGGATGTTTTCTCATGCCACAGGGTCTGAACAGTGAGAATAGTCAGAGAAGTGGCCTTTTTATTTTCACACTTTGTGTCCTGACCCATTTATAACCCCTACTTTCCCTCGAATGCCCTTTCCACCCTGCTTGATGCTGGCAGGAAAAGTGAGAGTGTGAAATTAGGAGACTTGAATGGCCCCAATCTGGAGCTAAGTAGTAGAAGGATAACTATTTCTGCTGAGAATTAGACCAAGTGGCAGAAGAACTGCAAGGGCATCCTCAAATCTAGGTACCAGCATCTAAATATTTATTAATGATCATTATTATAGAGAATGTTTGCACAGCATTTTAAGATTTTAAGGGAAGGAAGAAAGAGCCACTTTACTTTTTAAATTATTTTTTTCAGTGAACAAGACATTTGTTTCTCTTTTTCCATCCTCATTTACCAAAAAAAAAAAAAGCCTTGAAACAAGCAGACAGGGGCAGCTAGATGGCTCAGTAAATAGAGAGCCAGGCCCAGAGACAAGAGGATCTGGGTTCAAATGTGGTCTCAGATACTTCCTAGCTGTGTGATCCTGGGCAACTTATCCACCATTGCCTAGCTCTTACTGCTCTTCTACATTGGAACCAAAAGTATCAATTATAAGATCAAAGGTAAGGATTTTTATTTAAAAGGAAGGAAGGAAGGAAGGAAGGAAGGAAGGAAGGAAGGAAGGAAGGAAGGAAAGAAGGAAGGAAGGAAGGAAGGAAGGAAGGAAGGAAGAAAAAAAGAGAAAGAAAAAGAGACTTACTCTAGTAAAACCAATTCACATATTGACCATGTCCAGAAATGAATGTCCATTCTGCATCTTGAGTCCTTACTATCTGTCAAGAGGTGCTTTATTAGTGTCCTAGAATCATGGTTAGTTGTTGCATTTATCAAGGGTGTCAAGTAGTACCCTCTACTTTAGATATTGGATTAAATAAGAATGTTCCTCCATTAGAATGTAAGCTCCCTAAGGACAGGAGCTATTTTGCTTTCTCTTTGTATCCCCAGTGCACATTACCTAGGACCCAGTAAGCACTGCTTGAATGTTTGTTGATTGGTGATTATTCCCATTCTACAGAAGATAATGCAGACTCATATATTAATTGACTTGCGCAGGATCACATAGCCATATGAGAGTAGGAAGCAGAACTTGATTTTAAGCATCTCTTGTTTCTTTCTAAAGCTCCATAGTACCTAGGCAACCTCAAGCTGTCCGAAGCTCTAGAAAATAATGAGTCCAGCCTCCCCTACTTGGTTCTGGGATTAGTGTAAGGTTTCAAATTATGACAGAAACTTGGAGAAGTAGAAAGTCGTTGAAGGATAACTAATAATATTGCTTACAATTTTAAAAAGAAATTTTAAAGATCCGAGAGAACGTTCTGCTTAGCATCATCAAGCAGGGAGGTTTGATAACCATCTTAAAATATGGTTTATTACATAAGAGATGGGACTTGGCTTTCTCAACACCATGGACAGCACAAAAAGAGAGATCTAATTGAACCATAACAGGAAGGATTTAAGGTGGGGCAAAGACTATGGCATAGATAAAGAATGTTTGAGATTTAAGAGATCAGGGATCTCAGAGGTTGGAGATGTTAGAAAGGAGACACAATGGAAAGAATTTGTCTCTGGAGTCAGAAGATCTGAGTTTGAATGTCTCCAGTATAACCTCTTTGGGCTTCAGTTTTCTCATCTGGAAAATGAGAGAGTTAGACAAGGTTAGAAAGGATAGAGCTTTCTTTCAGATCTACGTACATGATTCTCTCATATAGTCTGAGCTCATTTTACATTTGTCCTACTCTATTACAAGCAAAATGCCTTGTAAGCAACCAACAAGTATTGTTGAACCTATAAGCTCCTTGAAGACATACACATCTTGTCTAAATTCTGTAAATTATGGTGCTATGTGTGTATTAGGCACTTAATAAATATGATGAATGAATGAATAAGAAAATATTTATAGCAGCGATGATAATTAAATATAAAAGAATACCACCTCAGAGCCTGATGATAGGTAAGGTGAGGGGTTCTTTGTCATGGCCCCTTTAGACATTCTGGGGAAGCCTCTGGACTCTTCAGAATCATATTTTTAAATGTATCAAATACATATATTTCAAAGGAAAACAATTGTTTTCTTTCTTCCATCCTTCCTTTTTTCTTTCTTTTTTTGTTAAATCCTTTGCACTTTAGAATCAATGCTAATTATTGGTTACAAGGCAGAAAAGTGGCAGGGGCTAAGCAATTAGGGTTAAGTGATATCCCCAGGATCACAAAGCTAGGAAGTGTCTGAGGCCAGTTTTGAACCCAAGATCTCCCATCTCTAGGTTTGACTCTATCCACTGAGCCACCTAGCTGCCCTGAAACCAATTATTTTTCAAATACTTTTATCTAGTCTAGAATTCTCTTAGTTGTATCCCTCTCATTTTACAGATGAAGAAACTAAGACCCAGAACATTTGTGAGCCTGGCTCAAGACATCACAGATTGTTAATGGCAGAGTAGAGACTTGGACCTCAGGCTTCTTGACTTTTTGGTCAAGGGCCACCTACACTAAGGAGGTTGTGTGTTGGGAATTCTTTATATAGAAGTGAAGATCAGTATTCTGATCTTACACAGTCCCTCCCATAACCCCTTTTTCACCAGGACACCGACAACATGTTTCCACTTGAAGAGATCTTAGACATTTTGTTGCTGTTGTTATTTTTCAGTTGTTTTAGTAGCATCCAACACATCATGACCCCATTTGGGATTTTCTTGATCAAGATACTGGTATGGTTTGGCATTTCCTTCCTCAGTTTATTTTGCAGATAAGAAAATTGAAGCAAACAGGGTTAAGTGACTTTCCCAGGGATACCTAGGAAGTATCTGAGGCCATATTTGAACTCAGGCTGAAAAGTCTTCCTGATTCCAGGCTTGGCACTTTATCCACTGTGCCACCTAGCAAACCAAGAATGTGTAAAGTCACCTAAGAAAAAAATGTCAGTTATTTAATGTTTTACCTGAGAAGCAACATGGTAAAGTATGTAGCCTGTGTAAGCTTGGACATAGGGAAACAGGAGTTCATGGCTTGGTTCTCCTACCACTTAAACTCTCAAAGCCTCCAAGCAGCTTTTTTTTAAAAGCTGCCTGTTTCAATGGTTGAAAGAATTAATTATATTTCTATATTAAAATATATATTTTATATGATATATAAAATATATTTACATGTAATATATATATATATATATGTGTGTGTGTGTGTGTGTGTGTGTGTGTGTGTGTGTATAAAAAACAAAGTAATTTGGGCTGAGGGAAGAGAGGGCTAAATTTTGGATGATTCTAAAAAGTGGATGAAAGGAGAGAGTTCATTCCAGGCATGGAATCAAGAATCATATTGATGGGAGCTGAATTGTCATGTGTGACATATGACAAGTAGGCTTGTTAAGTTGAGCCATTGAATAAAGGAGTGGGAAATAATGCTTAATAAGCCTGAAAAAGGAGGCAGAGGCCAGATTGTGATGGGCTTTAAATGCCAAACTGAGGAATTTGTACTTTATCCTAGAGGTAAGAGCAAGCCACTTAAATATGAAAANTATGTAATATATATATATATATGTGTGTGTGTGTGTGTGTGTGTGTGTGTGTATAAAAAACAAAGTAATTTGGGCTGAGGGAAGAGAGGGCTAAATTTTGGATGATTCTAAAAAGTGGATGAAAGGAGAGAGTTCATTCCAGGCATGGAATCAAGAATCATATTGATGGGAGCTGAATTGTCATGTGTGACATATGACAAGTAGGCTTGTTAAGTTGAGCCATTGAATAAAGGAGTGGGAAATAATGCTTAATAAGCCTGAAAAAGGAGGCAGAGGCCAGATTGTGATGGGCTTTAAATGCCAAACTGAGGAATTTGTACTTTATCCTAGAGGTAAGAGCAAGCCACTTAAATATGAAAAAAAAAATGTGCCTAGGCTTGGCTCTGGTACACTAGTGTTAATTAAAAATCACCCTATTTGTACAGTTATCATACAGGTTACCTACCCAGACAATTCAGAATTAAAATAATGTGCTATACTAGATTTTGGTAATTTCTGTTTCCAGAGTGAGGGACAAAGATAATAAGCATATGTCCCCAGTACATTGTAGGATGTCGTTCTTTTATGTTTTCTATTCACAGGGAATCTGTAAATGTCTAAAAGCATCACCTGACTGCTAAACCTTTTTTCAATTTCATTTACTTTTTAGGATAAGCAATGTCATTTGTCTTTTTTATTGTTCTTTTCTCACACCCCCCACCCCCTTTCAATTTGTGGAGAATGTTGGAAACTCTGAAGGAGCTACTACCAGATGGCATTTTTTTCATATACTGCAGATACCAGTGTTGTACTCACATGAATGTGATAGTTTAATGAATTGCCTTATGCATTCCTGAGTTTTATTTCTGAATTGCAATGTAGGACAGACCTTGTTTTATGCAGACACTTCAAAGAATGGTTCTGCTTTGCTTTGCCGTGCCAAGAATTTGATGACATTACTGCCAAGTTAGAGGCTGAGAGGGTTCAGGTTTTTGACCTACTCATTACAGGAGTGTATATATGGGAAGAGGAGAAAGAGAGAAAGGGAGACAAGAATTGCTGAGATTTGTCACCTTCATTAGCTCTCTGTCTCTGTCTCTATCTGTCTCTCTGTCCCTCCCCCTCTCTCTCCATCTCCCTCTTTTTTTTACCTCCTACTGTCACAGAGAGTGTTGTTAGTGATACTTTTTTGTGTATGCCCAAAAAGCCCTAAAGAGAATGTAGTACAGGGAGTAGCTGGGTAGCTCAGTGGATTGAGAGCCAGGCCTAGAGATGGGAGGTCCTATGTTCAAATCTGGCCTCAGACACTTCCCAGCTGTGTGACTCTGGGCAAGTCACTTGACTCCCATTGCCCACCCTTACCACTCTTCCACCTATAAGTCAATACATAGAAATTAAGGGTTTTAAAAACAAAACAAAACAAAACAAAAAGAGAATGTAGTACATTGGGAAGACTGATGAATTTTAATCCTGAGTGACTGGGTTCAATTCAGCCTCTGCCACTTACTACTTTTAGGACTTTGGACAAGGGTGATTCTGAGGTACTATCAACTCTAAATCTGTGATCCTGTGATTGGGGTGTGGTACACTGGAAGGGGGAAAGTGTCTAAGCAGTGATAGCAGAGAGCTGCAGAAATATGTAGTTGGAGGTCTCCAACTATTGCCTTGAGCTGAGACTTGACTCAATAAATGTTTGTTGGTTAATTGGATTGATTAATTGATATACAGCAAGGTGATCTCTGGCTTATGAGCACTCGTTCCCTTCTAGTATCAGCAACTCTGGGTTAACGTGAATATTTGTTTGAGTCTTACTATAACACACAGTTCAAATATATCTTTAAAAGTGTTTATTTTTATTATGAGCTTAAAGATCAGATATAAACAATGAAATCAACATAAAACAAAAGATAGATGAAAAGAATATCAAGGTGAACCTCAATTACGAAAGTCGAGTTTGTCAGTGGTTCACTCTTTGAATTCTATCTTCAGGAAGAAAATTGGAAGGTTCTAGGCCTGATAAGCAGCAAACATCAGAGACAAGGGACCTTGACTATATCATAATAACACAGGAAATAACTGGACTCTACAGAAAAGGAAGTCATTTCCAATTGACTCTTTGTGTAAAACAAAAGTCAGAATTGTCACCAATTTTGTCACCATTATGGATAAAGGTGAAAAGGTTCTAGGTTTGGCTGCTGTGGTTCCTACATGAACCTATTTTAAGCAAATTGTTGGTATTGAAAAATCATAAGTGCTTTCTAGGGGGAAACCCCACCTCCACCTTCACTACTTCTCAGTGTCATCTTTTGCTTCAGAAATTTAACTGTGGTAAAGTAATTTCCTCAAACATGAATCTAAAAAGACGTAAGAAATTGCCTGAAGGAGCAAACACTTGATCCTCTTGCTAGGTAGAGAGTGTTATAAATAAAGGGTCCACGGCACATGTATAGATGTACAATGATGTTGATGTATCTATCTGTATTCTCCTCAGCTGTAGATGATGGAGGAACACCAACTCTGATCAACTTTGACTTCTGCTGTAATTTATCCCTTTCTCTCTAACAGTTGCCGAAGAAGGACCCTCGAAAGGTTAAACAGATGGGTAACCTTTCTAAGTCCAACCTGGGGTTGGATAGATTAGTATTGGGCTATTGATTTGCCTTGAATGACGTTTAGGATCTAACTGTGTTTGACTCCCTTCCCAAGGTCCTTGATATAAAGACCACTTAGGAAGGTACTTGTTGTTGAACTCTCTTTATCTATACTCAGCAAAAGGATAACAAGGACAAGGATTGGGGATTGGAGACCCTATTGATCTATTATCTATAAACTAGTTGACAATCAGGACTGGAGGCTATTGATCAGGTGGAAGCTGGAGATTTGCTCACCCCCACTACCTATCGCCAGACTTGGCCACAGCCAAGCCAGAAAATAGGGAAGCTATTGATGCAGCTGTATTGATGATCTTATTCTCTCAGCTTTCTCACTACCAGTGTTGGTGATGCACTAGCTCTCACAGTCTATCAAGAAATAGCTTAAGAGTTATTCCTGCCCTCGTCTTCTTAGACCTCCCTGCTACCCTTTACCACCCACTCAGAGATTTCCCAGACCAGACTCCTGTCCAGAGACCTCCAGAGAGACATCCTCAAAGTGGCTGTCAGGGGTATTTATACCGTGGGGCCAACTGACGTTTGCTCTGCCTCACAGCACCTGGGAACATTCTGAGTCTTTCAACTGCCATCCCTGTCAGTCAAGGTGGCATCTATCATTTCCCAGATTATCAATATAACAAGAGATTACAGTAATTTCTGTATTATAAACTTATTTGTAAGACATTACTGAAACAGATGGAAGGAGATTATGAGTGGTATCACCTCACATAAAGATAAAGAGCAATGGGAAGACAAATAAATCTTCAAGAAGAATTGTGTAAGGGCCCACCCAAAAAACAGACTCTCCCAAGGACATTAATATAGGAAATTGAAGGAATAACACTAAACACAGAAAGGATTTGCCTGTGTTTCTAAATTGATCTCTTTCATAACTGAAGATAGTGGAACCTTGTCATGTTTGCACATACCTCTGAATGCCATGTTAGGTGAAGAGTTGCCAAGAGTCCTCAAATAGATTGATTTACTAAGAGCAGTCAGTCAACTCAAGTATACAGCTAGAGGTGACTGTTGTGAAAATGCTGAGGAATGAATTCTCAGGATACCTGAAAGAAGGCAATTTATCATGTGAGAAGAAATACTATAGATAATATTCGTAAAGGGGTAGAAGGGGATATTAGTCAAGGAAACTGGCAGACTTTCACAGTTTTGTATAGTGTACCACATTTTCACTGTCATAAAGCCAATTGAAAGGTTCCCACTGGGTTTATTATTATTCATTACTTTTAATTTTATAAAAGCTTCTGACCTGGAGGGACTAAATTCAATCTTAAGGACCCCACTGAAATGATCAGTCAATAAACATTTATTAAGTGACTATTATGTGCCAGGAATTATATGCTAAATACTAGGGCTACAAAAGAGGCAAAAGATGCTCACTGCCCTTAAGGAGCTTTACAGTCTAAAAGAGGGGACAGCATGTGAATAATATATACATAGCAAACTATTCAGGACAAGTAGGAAATAATTAACAGGGGGAAGGCACTAGAATTAAGAGGGACTAGGAACCATGGGAAAACATTCCAAATTAATTGATTAAATAGATAAACTTAAATTCTTAAAAAAAAAAAAAAGATTGACTATGGTAGACTTCCTGTAGAAGGTAGGATTTTAATTGGAACTTTAAGAAAAAGAGATAAATTTGTAGGCAGAGCAGAGGAGGGAGAGCATGCCAAGCATCATGGTGGACAGCCACAGAAAATGCCCAAACCTGAGAGATGGAATGTCTTATTTACCAAACAGCCAAGAGGCCAGTGTCATTGGATTGAACAAAATAAATAGAGGAGAAAAGGGCCGTTAGGTGACACAGTGTATAGAGCATCAAGCCTCAGACATTTACTGGCTATGTGACCCTCAGCAAGTCACTTAACCCTTTGAGCCTCAGTTTCTTCATCTGCAAAATGAACTGGAGAAATAGATGGTAAACCATTCCAGTATCTTTGCCAAGAAACATCATATAGGGTCACCAAGGGTGAGACACAACTGAAAAAACAACTAAACAAAGGGGAGAGTAAGCTGTAAAAAGATTGGAAAGGTAGGAGGGGGACTGTGTTATGAAGGATTTTGAATGCTAAAAAAGAGCTTTTTGCATTGATCCTGGATATAATAGAGACAAACTGTAATTTATGATAGTAGAATTGAATGATTTGGAAGGGCGATGACTGAATTTGATTGAAAGAAGATGACTGAATCTGTGATTTACAAAAATTCACTTTAGTGACTGAATGGAGGATGGATTGAAGATAGATTTGAGACTGACCCACCAGCAGGCTTATTACAGTAATCAAGCCATGAGGTAATGAGGTAATAGAGTGTTGGCTGCCTCTGAGGAGAGAAGGTTTTGATATAGGGGGAAAGGAAGGGAAGGAAGGTGGGGAGTACTGCAGTAGGGGAATTGACCAGGGGTTTTTGTAGGTAGGTTAGGGAGCAGATTAAATCAGGCTAAACTCCAGGGAAAGTTAGGTGGTTTTATTTAGGGTTAGGAAGGGAAAGTTTAGGGAAGACAGGGAAAATTAGATCTCCCACAGCTAGGCAGGGACCAAAGGTCTCCCCCTATGTTAGGGGAAAAAAGGCAGCAAAATCTGTGCTTCTCTCCTCTTTTATTCTCCCTCTGACACCTCCCACAAAGGAAGTGAGATGTGTCAGAGGAAGTTGCAATAGACAATCCTGGAAGATGGAGTCTCCCAGGGCTTAGGTCCACTTCAAAACACACAGTTTCTTCCTTTCATATGTTAATATCATAGAAGATTCATTGAT
This sequence comes from Gracilinanus agilis, assembly GCF_016433145.1. Classification (NCBI taxonomy): domain Eukaryota; kingdom Metazoa; phylum Chordata; class Mammalia; order Didelphimorphia; family Didelphidae; genus Gracilinanus; species Gracilinanus agilis. The sequence continues at coordinate 349,095,331 of NC_058130.1, read as the reverse complement.
GGTAAAGTAGTTGATTTGAGATTATAATTTGTGTTACTTTTTACTTGTATTTACTTTGTATTCTAGTAGTTTTGTTGTTTGTTGTTTAATTTTTCCATAAGCTGCAACTGATTCAATATTTGCTGCTAAATACTTGTGTATAGAAAGTTCTAGTTCTAGAAGAGATGGACCTTTTTTTGCCATCTTTCCCTTGGGGTTTCTTACTTCATTTTGGCCATTTATTAACTGAACTTTTCAGTTTTAACATTTTTTTACAGATTATGTGTCGATGCAATTTTTAATAACCCTGTTCTAACATTTTGTGATTCATCTTCTCTCCCTCCTTCTCAGTTTTCTCCCTTCTCCAAGTCAGAAGCTAATATGATATAAGTTGTACATGTGTTCTTATACAATACATATTTCCATTTTTGTCATGATGTGAAAGAAAACATATTGTTTACACTAGAGAAACTTTCATGAAGGAAAAAAAATGAAGAATAGTATGCTTCAGTCTGCATTCAGACTTTGTCAATTCCTTGTATAGTGGTAAACAGCATGAATTCCTTGGAGTTGTCCAGGATCCTTGCATCGCTGATAAAAATTAAGTCATTTACAATTAATATCACAGCATACATTACTGTTGTTACTGTGTACAAAGTTCTCCTGGTTCTGCTCACTTCAGTTTGTATCACTTTCTATGAGTCTTTCCAGGGTTTTTTTTGTCATCATCTTGTTTGCCATTTCTTATGGCACAATAGTATTCCATCATAGTCATATGTTATAACATGTTTCAGCCATTCCCTAAATAATAGACATCACTTCAGTTTCTAGTTCTTTGACACCTCAAAAAAAAGAGCTGCTATAAATATTTTTGTACAAACAGGTTCTTTTCTCTCCTACTTTAGATCTCTTCAATATACAGAATTAATAGTGGTATTGCTGGGTCAAAGGGTATACACATTTTGATGGCCTTTTGGGCATTTTTCCAAATTCTTCTTCAGAATGGTTGCATCGATTGACAGCTCTATCAACAGTGTATTAGTGTCTAAATTTTTCTACATCCCTTCCAACATTTATTTTCAAGGGAGACAATTTAGATCATATAACTTTGGAAAATATATGTGGAAATTTGTTATTACATGTAATTAGTAAAATAAAATATCTTTATAATTTAAAAAAAGTAAATAACCCAGGGTCATACAGGAAAAGTCTGAAGTTGTATTTGAATCCAGGACCTCCCTGCAGTCCTGGCTCTCAATCCACTAAGCCACCTAACTTCCTCTTCAGTTAGTTTCAAGCTAATATTTTAGAGGTCTTAATTCTTATAGGCCATGTAGAATTATTAAACATTTTTGGAATTCCCATAAATGTTCTCAAGTAAAATATTTCTTTAAAGAAAGAAAAAAAGAAAGGTACTTGGAATGGAGTTTAGATGAGATACAAATTGTTTATATTTAGTACATTGCCACTTCACATATGAATTTATAGCAGATTAAAATGTATCATATAAAATATTGGAATTCCCATTCTCAAAGCCTAAATTATTGCAGTATTAGAAAGGCCTTCATATGAAGCAGTAGTTCCCACAGTATGGATCCCAACAATCCCTTGTTTATCATAGAGTGACTGTGTCTTGAGCAGCCATCTGAGAGAGATTCTAAATACTTGTAGAGGTATGATCTATTATAGACATCTGTAACATTTTCCCAGGCCTCATTATTTTTATGAACACGTGACTCCAGGAAGAAAAGGATTCCATGATGACTGTGGGTCTAGATACTGATGGATACACTCAGCCTTTTGCAGAAATAAATTCAGCAGGTTGCAATTTGCCATTAGGCTTTCTGCCAATAACAGAATTATCTCTCTAAATAGCATTTTTTGTATCTTTTATCAAGCAATGGCTGAGGATGCTGTCTCTGATGTTCTGTGACCTTTTTACCAGGATGTGCACAATAATACATTCCTGTTTAAGTTTTGCTCACATTTAGGAAAAAATGGTGCTTTTGCACAGGAACTTGTCTGATTTCTTTTATCAGGAGGAAAAAAACTTAAAATGTTTCCATCTTTACCTTAGTTGTCATAAAACATGCTTCTTATTAATATAATTCTTTAGAATTTGTATAACGTTTTATTCCCAACAGCCTTAGGTTATTGTAGGGATTATAATCCCCAGTTTATAGATGAGGCCATTGGAGCTAAGAGATGTAAGGTGTTTTGCCCAAATTCACAAAATTAGAGATTACTAGAATGAGGATTAAAATCAGTACCTTTCTTCATGTCAAATCCAATGTTCTTCCTAACCATAATTTGCCCCTTTTCTCCAAAAACCTCAGAATCCATAGACGAATTGTTTTTCGTTTTTTTATTTGCTTGCTTGTGTTTGTTTTACCACAGAGATTTTATGGCAGCTATTACCTTTGCTTTCCTTATAGAGTCACAATTCTCACTTATTTTTAAAAGTCTAATTTGGGGGCAACTAGGTGGTTCAGTGGATAGAGATCCAGGCCTGCAGATGAGAAGTTCTAGGTTCAAATCTGGCCTCAGACACTTCCTATGTAACCTAGGGCAAGTCCCTTAATCTCCATTCCCTAGCGCTTTCTGCTGTTCTACTTTGGAAAGGATAACTAGTATTGATTCTAAGAGAGAAGTTAAGAGGGTTTTAAAAATAAAGAAAAGTCTTATTTGAACAAAAAAGTCATTCCTCCATGGAAATGAGGTCAGATGATATGTATGGTTTTCAAAAGAACTGCATACTCTAAATAGCCATGCGAAAACCTTCTTCTAATTCTGTTTTTTTAAAAAATGAATTGAAACACCTTTAAGATTTCACGTCCTACAAATTTCAGATTAGCAAAGATGATTCAAAACTAGTCATTATTAATGTTAGAGCTATGCAAAGAGCAAGCACACTGATAACCAGAACAGTTTGATCAGTTCACTTCTCCATTGCAACTGTGTTAGTCTGGAATTAAGCCAAAGAACTGCTAAATTGTTTATACCTTTTGAAACAGAGATTCCATTGGCACATACCCTCAGGAAACCAGAAATACCCTACGAAAAGAAATAAATATTTAACATATGTCAAAATATTCATAGTAGCAATCTTTGTGGTAACTTTTCTTTGAATCCTCAGTGCTAGTACCAGGCACACAGTAGATACTTAATAGATGCTAATAAATTGGGTATTCATCAGTTGGGGAATGAATGAAAAAATTGTGTTTTGTGAATGCCATAGAATATTACTGTTTAATAGTGTGGTAATTAAACATGAGGGAATTTGTATTAGCTGATGCAAGCCCAAGTAAGCCAAACTAAAAGATCAAAACTCAAGGTGACTACAACTGCTGAAAAGGTTAAAAAAAAAACTCCAGTAAATGAAAAACCATTAATGGTGGAGCAAAAAAATCATAAAACAATTATATATAATTATATATAAAACAAATATATAAAACAATGAGAGCCTTCTTGGGCATAATATTATATATACATTATCAAACTTGCTCTTTGCCAGAGGTCATTTTCCTAATTAGTTTCATTTGTTTAAGAAAGGGGACCATCTAGAAAGACAGGACATAAGGCATTTCCAGATACGACAAATAATAAAAAAAGAAAAAATTATCAAATTGTCTTTTAAAATTCTAATTTAACACTGTATTTTCATCAGTAAAGCCACATTGAATCTTCCTGGAAGTACTCAAGTTATAAACTTTAAATAGAAAATAATAAAAATTTAGAACATCGAGTCTCTATTTGACTCCCATCATCTTCTTGGTCTGAAGCTCAAAACTTTGGAATATCTTTTGATTTTTCTCTCTCAATTCCTTAGCCATTCAGTTGTAAAATCCTATAAATTTTGCCTCAAAAGTATCTCTCCCATCTTTCTTCTTTCTTTCATATTCTACTTGAAGGGTTTATCACCTTTCACTTGGATATGGCCCTCCTACCTTCTGCATTCCATCCTTCTCACTGTTCCCAAAATAATCTTCCTGCTGTATCATTCTGGCGATGTCATGCCCACCCCCCAACTTAAAACCTTGAGTGGCTTCCTGCTGTTAACAGAATGAAATATAAATGCTTTAGCTTGACATTTAACAGAGTCTACAATCTATTTCCAACCAACCTTTCCCATTATAATTCACATTACTCCCTAAATGCACTTTTATTTTATTAATAGTTGTAATTTATATCATGCTTTTGGGTATACAAAGTGCTTTGCATACATATATATATATATATTTAGTTCTCATAATGACCCCAACACAAAGAATTTTACCTATGCTATCTTCTTTGGTCTTTATAGCTATAAGAATTTTTACCTCCATTTTGCTAGTGGGGAAACAGGAGCTTAGAGAAATTGAAAGTTGTCCATGGATGCACATAGAATAATATTTTCCCACATCTAGAGCTGGAAGAGATAAAGTCCCCTCATTTTGTAGATGATGAAAAGGAGTATGAGGAGAGTCGTGTGTCTTGCTCAAAGCCACACAGGAAGCAAATATCAAAGGCATGATTTGAACCCAAGTCCTATTTCCTGAGATTCTGTTGTTCTCTGTGGTGGTGTTGTCATTCAGTCATTTTCAGTTGGGTCTGATTCTTAATGACACCATTTAGGATTTTCTTAGCAAAGATATTGGGGTGGTCTGCTATTTCCTTCCCCAACTCATTTCATAGATCAGGAAATTGAAGCAGAGTTAAGTGACTTACCCAAGGTTATCCAGCTAGTAAATGTCTAAGGACAGATTTAAATTTAGATCTTCTGACGGCAAGCCTGGTGCTATAACTACAGTGCCATCTAGCTGCCCACCAAATGGTTTTCTCTACCTTCCAGTTGGGTTTTCCTGTTCCCAGGTTGAGTGCTAGACCTACCTTCCTTCTGTAAGTTGATGATTAAATTTTCATTGTTAGCATTTAGATAAACACTACAAATCAGAAATTGATTTGTTGATTATCTAAACTTTGAAAAGTGATGGAGAAAATATTCAATTAAATTTAAAAATGCATCATGTATGCTTTTTTTCAGAAATGATTGCTAAATATTTATCTGCTTGTTCCCCAATGTACTTTAACATCTCCTGTCTCTGCATGTTTTCAGGCTGTTCCTCCATGCCTAAAACATCTTCTCATTTCTGCCTTGTTCTAAGACTAATCTCAGATACCTCCTCCACTTGAAGTCTTTTCTCATTCCTGTCCTCTCTCTCCACACCCCAGGTGAAAATTTCTGTTTTTTTCTTAGCTTTCCCTAGAACATTTTGTCTATTCTCTCCTTTGAGCTTCTATTACTCTCTTCTTGCTTATCATTCAGTTGCTTACATGCTTTATCTCCTTAAGCAGGCAGGAAAATTTCATATTGTATCTCCCCCTCCAATTTCTGAAATAATAGGTACATACGATAGATGGAGGTTGGAGGGGAAGAGATGGTAGTGAGGATCGTTGGTTTGATTCTTTGTTGATATTTTGTTTTGTAAATTTGTCAATTTGTTCCATTGTCTTGGGTTTTCCTGCCTATTTTGCTGGCCCTTTCTCTATGGTCATTGGTTTCCTATCATGGCAGTGGGGCCTGGGCAGAAACAGAGCTGTTTTGGTTTGGGGCTGCAGCTATTCCCAGACATTTTCAGGATTTTGGACTGTCTGTACCAACATCTGAGAAAAGATATCAATGGTGATTTGACCTAGTTGGTATATGCTGCTTTGTATCTTACACTCAGGCTGCTTTGTTGTTGCTCTTTGCTATACTACAACATATTATTATGAATATTTGGGTGTGCCTTAGACATTTGTTTCTTTCTTTTTATTTATTGGGTTATGTGTCAGTAGTGCTATCCACAAATTCATGCCTTTTATTATTATTTTCCCCTTTCTTATTTTTAACATAAAATCTAGACCAGTGATGGGCAAACTTTTTAAAGAGAGAGCCAAAGGAAAGGAAATGCTTATCTGTCAGTCTATTTCTAAGGCAACTCTTTCAAAGTTTCATTGTATTGTATCCTACTCATTGTATTCGTCAGATTAGGAATAATGTCAAGGGCGATAGAACATTTCAGGGGACCACATCTGGCCCGAGGGCTGTAGTTTGCCCATCACTGATCTAGACTATTTAGATAATTCAATGAGAAGAGATATATAGGCTAATCTAGAAAATTCACATTCACATGCTCATAGAGTCAAGTCTTAATGTGGCTGCTTCTTTATCATCTTAGTTAGGGACATTAAAGTGGCTCAGTGGATTGAGAGCAAGACTAGAAGTCCTGGTTTCAAATTTGACCTTAGAAACTTCCTAGTTGTGTGACCCTGGACAAGACACTTGCCCCCATTGCCTAGCCCTTACTGCTCTTCTGACTTGAAACTGATGCACAGTATTGATTCTTAGATGGAAGGTAAGGGTTTAAAAAAAAGAAAAAAATATATACACACACATATGTGTGTATGTGTATATATATATATGTATGTAATATATTAGGCATGCTATAGTTGTGTGATCTTTTTCTAAGTTAGGTGTATTATAATCCTGCACTTGTAAACACTCATTAAGTTCTTTTTTGTTCACTTTAGAATACAGTAGAATTGCTCCCCTAGTATCTTGATGGCTCTTCCTTGTTCTTTATGATCCTTTACATTTTGTGTCAATACAGGACTGTCTTTTCTGCTAGTGAGAGACAGATGAATGAAAAACTTGAAATCTAGACTCCTTCCAGTATTTTTTTTTTTGCATTGCTTTGGGACGTGCCACATAAGTCATTTCACATTTTTTAAAAACTTGTTTCTTCTTCTAAGCAGGAGATGTGACAAATAATGCTGACCCAGTTGAAAAGATAATAAAGTCATAATGTTCTTTGAAAGTATGAGGTGGAGGTGATAATGGGAAGCATGTGAATGCTTTGGTGAAATGAACTATGTAAATGTAGTGTAGAAAATTACTTCACTGGCTGTAACATGAAGAATAGAGTATCTACTTCACCTGGGTGTTAAAAGAATTAATTAGCTAATGTTTGTAAAATGTTTCAAGATAAGTCCTCAGTCTTATTATTGTCACTCCCACTGTACTGTCCTTAGAAACCAAATTTCCAAAATGAAGTTAAAAAAAAAAGTTGCCCTTTCTACGGTGTAACAATGTTACATTTGGATGATAATTGAATGTGGCAGTGAAGGAGGAGAGAAAGAAACTGGATTTGTAGTGTTAATGGCACCATGTGAAAAAGAGAAGAGCCCAGTATCAGCAAAAGATACTGTGGCTTTTGTGTGATTTTCATGACAATTGACTCAGCTGAATTATTACCATTTCTCATTAGTAAAACATGATGGAGATATCCCGGAGTGAGAGTGGCATTTATTTTCTTATTCGAGCACAGTAACAGCTTTCTCTGTTTCCTCTTTGTGTGGGAGAAAGAACATAACTCAAGCATATGATTTCCTCTCTTTAATATACATTTAAATCTTTTCTTGTTTTAGCCTGCTTGTTATTTTCTATTTATCCAAAAGGTCACTTGAATCTTGTATTTCATTTGGTACCCACTTCTCTTTTTACCTTTTTTGCTTCCCAGTGGAATAGTAGGAAGTGAGGTGGCTATAGAGTCAGAGGACCTGGGTCCAAATCTATCTTCCCACCCATAATATTTATTCAACTTTAGGAGAATTGCTTAACTTTCTTCACTCTGTTTCCTCGCCTGTAAAAAGAGGGTATTGGTTCCAGCTTCAGATATATGAATGCATCTGAGATCCCATGTGGGACTGGTGATATTTATTATTAAATATTATTTTAATTTATTATTTGTAATTAAATAATTTAAATAAAAATAATTAAATGACAATTTAATTGTTAATATAATTAATACAGATATTAAACTCATTAATAAAGTGGAAATGAGTCTTCTTGAAATGGCACTTGACAATCAACATATAAACCTTTTTGATGCCTATCCTGCTTTTCCCATTTTCTGAAGAGATGGCCTAACTGTATAAGAAAGAGTTTTAGACCATTGGAACTTGGAGGGACATAATCAGCTAACACCTGGAGGATCATGTCACAGACCCTAGAGATGAAGGGTCTGTGGTCTTAATTAGTATCTATTTATCAAGAACTACATTCAGTATTCCACATTGCCCTTTTGGAACTTACAAAAATACACATCTCTTGTACTTATATGCTTAAGAACAAAATGAATTGGAGGTAACTAGATGGCACAGGGGAGAGAGCAGCAGATTTGGAGCTGGAGAGATGCTGTGTGACCCTGGGCAAGTCACTTAACCCCAGTTCCCTAGCCCTTACCACTCTTCTGCCTTGGAACCAATGCTTAGTATTCTTCCATAACATTTCTTAGATTATCTGAGCCTTCCACTTTTAGGTGGCATATGGATTGGTGGTCTATAGGATCATAGATTTAGAGCTAAAGGGGACCTAAGAGGCTACTTAGTCCAGTCCTGTTATTTTAAATAAGGGTTTAAAATTTTTAAAAAGAATAATTATAATAATAGTAGTAATTCACATTTCTATAGGACACAACATTTAATAGCGAGTGCTTTCCTGACAAAGAACTTGTTCAGGAGTCAAGGCAGTATTGTCCCTGACATAGCAATGAGGAAACAGTCCCAGATGTTGGTGTTATGTGACAGTGAGTGCCGTGACAACTCTGAGGCAACCAGCCCAGGATTCCTTCCCTTTACAAATATCCTATTGAAGCCAAGGCTCTTAGAACTGGCTATATTGGGCTCCAGAGCCAGGTCCGGGCCACAAGCCTCCAGAAATCTCCTGTGCCCATCAGCTTGTGCTTCCCGAATCCAGCCATCAAAAACTGCTTTTGTTTCTTTCACAAAGAAGGATTAGGACAAACGGAAGTGTCAGAAGGACCAAAATGGTTGTAGAAATAAATGAGATTTGATTTCAAATGCTTTTGGGGGGGGGGAGAACCTGCAAAGGAGTTGAACATGTAATGTATTTAATATTGTTTGCTAGTGTTGTACATGATCGCTTTTTCTGTAATCTGATTATAATTCATTCAGCTTTTCATGAAAATACAGCAGTGGTTGCTGGGACCTTCTACTAGACCTTAGAAATCTATGATTAGCCAAAGCTTTTAAGGGTGTTTTGCGTTATATATCTCTAATTCTTTGGCACTACAGGATGGATTTTTCTCTTTGTGGTAACTCTGGCCTAAAGTGAGTATGCTGTAGAGTTAAATAATATTCTTCATGACATTTCCTATATTATTTGAGTCTTTCACTTTTATGTGGCATATGAGTTAGTAATGCATAGGATCCTGGATTTAAAGCTGAAAGGGAACTTTTCTGAGACCATTTAGTTCAGCCCTTTTGTTTTACAGATGAAGAAACTGAGGCCTATAGGTGAAGTGACTTGTTCTTGGTAGCACACCTAAGAAGTGCTACATATTTTAAATCCAAGTCTTCCAGCTTCAGATTTAACATTCTTTCCACTGTATTTTCATTAGAGGACCCATGAAGAAGGGATAACTTAAGAAATGAATAGTCATAATTTTGGCCACCTAGGTGGTACAATGTATAGAGTTCCAGGCTCAGCTCTGGGAAGGCTCATTTTCCTGAGTTCAAATCTGACCTCGCATACTTACTAGCTCTGTGACCCTGAGCAAGTCACTTAACCCTCTTGGCCTCAGTTTTTTCATCTATCAATTGAGCTGGAGAAAGAAATGGCATACCACTTCAGCATCTGTGCCAGGAAACCCCAAATGGGGAGATAACACTGAACAACAATAAATGTTACTCTTAAAAAGGCAGTAAAAATCAGAAATAATCTTGGAAGATTAGTAAAATGAAAGCCCTCCCCTTGTATTATAATATAACTTTGGAGGATGGATAGATATTTTTGCCTTTTTAAAGAGGATTTTTTAAAAGGTTAAGAATATGTTTTAGAAGCTAAATCCTTGAAAAGGAGAACAAAAGTCTCCTGAATTCTCCATTTATTTTAGAAATGAGTCCCCATTAAGTAATCTCAATACAATTAAATATGTTTAATAATAACCTATTTATATATTAATGAATTTTTATTGACTTGCTATGTGCAAGGGATTAATAGAGAATCCACTGAACCATCGAGGTATCTGATATGAAAATCACCTGAAACTTAACCAAATCTATTTTTTCTCTAATCACCATGAAATGATCTATACAGGGAATGATATCTGGCCATGTAGAAACCCTAGACTTTAGACTTTCACCAGTACATATCTTTGTTTCTGGAATGTCACATATGACCCCTCAAAAGTGGAAATTGAATAACTAATTGAGGTTATTTTTGTAGACTTCTTTCATATCTGATTAATCTAAAATATTAATATTGAATATACATTTTGAAAAACTGTAAGTATTGAAACACCACTTGAATACTCTATAGCTCTGAAACCCAAATAAATAGAAAATATTTTATTATAATTATTAATATATCTGTTATTAAAATATTTATTAAAATATATAATTAAATTTAAAAGTCAGTTTTAGTGCTTGAGAATATATTCAATTAGCCAACAAAAAATTATTAAGTGCCAATTATATACCAGGCACTGGGCTAGGTGCTAGAGATACAAAGAACAATTTTAAAAAATAGTCCCTGTTCCTAGCTATGTGACCCTAGACAAGTCACGTTAACCTCCATTGCCTAGCTATTACCACTCTTCTGCCTTGGAACCAGTACATATTGATTCCAAGATGGAAGGTAAGGGTTGAAAAATATAGTTCCTCTTCTCAAGGAGCTCCGTCAAGGAGGAGACAATATCCAAATAACTATATATAAGCAAGCTATATTTGGAAGGAGCTAGGCTCATATCTGTCCTTGTACACTTCATCACTGTGTTACCTTCATTAGACAAGCCACTTAATCCTTTTTGCCTAACCCTTGCTGTTCTAAGAATTTATACTAAGACCAAAGGTAAGTGTTAAAAAATATATATATGGGATGAATTAGAAATAATTGCCAAAGGCAAGCCATTCAAATTAAGAATACTGAGAATGGTTTCCTATGAAAGGCAATATATTTCAGCTAGGACTTGACAGAAACTTGGGAAGCCCAGAGCAGGAGATGAGGCAGAAGAGGATTCCAGACAGGGAGGATGAGTAGTGAGCATGCCCTGAGTCAGGAGGGTAGACTGTCATGTCCAAGAAACTGGTAAGGGGCCAGTGTCACCGGATTTCATTTGGGAGTTGAAAGGAGAGTCAAGAAAACTGGATAACAAGGGAGGGGGACAAGTTATGAAGGACCACCCAACAGAGGATTTTAGGTTTGATCCTAGAGATGATCCATTGGTGATTACAGAGGAGGAAAGAAATGACATGACTAAATTTCTTCTTTGGAAAGTAAATTACATGGACAGCAGAGTTGGGGTTAGATAAAAATAGGGAGAGACAATGTTTCCTAGAAGTTCAAAAACATGAAATTGTCCATGAAAAATTACTATTATAAGCCCAGTTGTAGTTGGGTTTTAAAGTATGCATAATCTCATTAAGAATTTAACTTTCTCTATATATCACATATCTTTGATTTTTTTCATTTAATCATAAAATTATAACTAAAATATGGAAGAGGCCTCTGCAGAGTTCTCATTCAGCTCCTTCATCTTACAGAGTAAGAAACCGAGGCCCACAGAGATTAAGCAACTTGCCCAAAGTCCATGTTATAAGTGGCAGAAGTGAGATTTGAACCCAGGTCCTCTGGTCAGTCCTCTTTTCATTCTATTGTTAGAATGTTAATGCTAACAAGAACCTGTAGAATTCATTTAGTCCAGTGCCATTTCCTAGATGAGACTGTAAGTTGTAAATTGCTCAAACTCCATTATTTTGATGAAAAACAATGTTTCATCAGTTCACCACATCCTATGATAATTGTGTGGCCAGACTTAAAGTACTATTATATTACCATAACTCAAATCTGACATACCCATGGAAGTAATCAGTCGCCAATGTGACAAGCAAGGTGGTCTGCCAGGTGTTAGGGATGCCAGCATCAACTGCTCTAGCTTTCTCCAGGCTAAATTACCTTTTCAAATCTCCAGCCTTTTTTGTGTGTCATCTTCTATATAAGTAATGAGCAAACTTTTTTTTAAAACCCTTGTACTTCAGTGTATTGTCTCATAGGTGGAAGATTGGTAAGGGTGGGCAATGGGGGTCAAGTGACTTGCCCAGGGTCACACAGCTGGGAAGTGGCTGAGGCCGGGTTTGAACCTAGGACCTCCTGTCTCTAGGCCTGACTCTCACTCCACTGAGCTACCCAGCTGCCCCAATGAGCAAACTTTTTAAAGAGGGGGCCAAGTCTGTTTCTAAGGCAACTCTTTCGAAGTTTCTTTGTATTGTATCCTACTCATTGTATTCATCATATTAGGAATAATGTCGCCCAGTGAGATAGAACATTTCAGGGGGCTGCATCTGGCCTGGCCATAGTTTGCCCATCACTGTTCTAAGGTATTTTCTCCTTCTTCCTCCTATCCTATGCCTATCTGCACACAAACAAAAATAAGTAGGTAGCTAGATGCAGGCCTGTTTTGAAATTATAGCCTACATTCCTCCTTGACTGGGCACTTTGTTTTGTCTTGGACCTTAAGTCTCATTGTCATGTCTCTCTCTGTAGATCCTGAAGCTAATTCCAATGAGAGTTTAGGTCAGGCCAATTTGGACTAAAGAGTATCTCAAAATTTGGGGGGCAGCAAGATAATGTGAATGCATTGGGACACTTTCTCCAATATATTGTGAAATTATGTTGTAGAAGAGCCTAGAGGTTTTTATTCAAATGATGGAAAATTTTCATTATTGATTTATGAAAGCTTGTGTGTTTGAAGACAGCATGACAACCTGCTGGAGACTCCTGATCCTTGTCAAGGGAAACCCCTGAGTCCTAGAAAAACTGACATCAGTAAAAATCACTTAAAGATCTGGCTTCAGAAACAAAAATTCATTTCCCCCTTGAGAATGTCATATTGCAGTTTGAGTCCAAACACTGGGTTATCTTGGCTAGGTAGCAAAATCTTGCTCTGACAGTCTTTGTTCTCCCTGGCTGGTGTTTTGGCGGCATGTATCATCAGTACATCAGTTGATGTGATTTCTCTCTTGTAGAAACTGATGTGACTGCAGTTACATTAAGCCCATATTTTCTCCCTCATTAAAGTACATATCTGTTGTTTGTTCAAAAGTGAATGCCACTCTCTCAATCTATTGCTAAATTTTTCTGGCCTTTTTTCCCCTGGTAATCAGCACTTCTAGCTACATTGTGTAGACTTTGGTTAAATTTTAATTCATGGTAGCAAAGCATTTATGCTTAAATAATTATGTATAAACAGTATTCTGTTCAAATGAGTGCTCTAGGTTCCACCAGATAATTTCAGCTAAATGATAATTTTTTTTGTTTTGAACAAGTAATTGAATTGGTTTGCATAGTTATAACAGATGGTACTTAGTGGTGATCCATTTGGTGACTTTCTTGTGATCTTTTCTGTTGATCATATCATTAACTCTCAGCCATGTGACCATTTCCATCCATCGGTAGCTTATTGGTTACCCGAAAAAGAGGACTGGAATTCATCAATGTCTCATGTTCAGTGGCAAATCTTGTGAGGTGGTAGAATTAGGGTGAACTACTAGTTAAGTTTATGTACAGATAATTTGTATAAGTCATTTATCTGAACTCTCTTGTCTTGGAGAATTTACCAAGAGTTGTGTCATAAATTTAAAGAAGAACAATCTTCACATGTGAATATAAGTTTAACCATACTTACAAAATTAGTTAGGAACTATAATTGTTGCTGATACTTCAAAAATGATTGAGCAGTCATGCTCCTGGACCCATTATTAATAAGAAGCATAGGGAGCAGCTAGGTCTTGGGTTCAATCTGACCTTAGACACTTCCTAGTTGTGTGACCCTGGGCTAGTCACTTACCCCCGTTACCTAACCCTGACCACTTTTCTATTTTGGAAATAATACATAGTATTGATTCTAAGACAGAAGGTAAAGGTTTGAAAAATAAATAAGATATATTATGAGGAAAGTATTATTCTTCCCTTACTGTCAAATGTCTTCCAATGACATATTTGTCAGAAACTCTTTTACCAAAAGTATAAATAATGCAGGAAGCATGGGAAAACATTCCAGGGTGTCAAATAAGGGAAAATATGCAAACATATTATTAAATACTAAATAAAATTAAATCATGTTTGTGGGAAAATGTCAAATATGCATGTAATAAGTGATGGGAAATGATAATGGAAAAACAGATTTCCCTTTCCTCAGGAAAAGCCGACAGATGCATTATGATAGAGGGTCTTCCAATTATGATCTTGGCACCAAAAGTCATAGACCTCTTTCTCACCAGCATCTCTCAGGAATTTCTATGGACCATAAGCTGAAACTCCACGTGTCCTTTCCCAAAGGGCTAAGGATCAACTCTGGGATCAGGATGGGAGATTATGATTGTTGACTACTCCTAGTTTCACCACCAGCATTGCCTTACCATTATTCTTCCACCCTACCACTTTCTTTGGCCATCCTTGTGAGAATAATAATAATAATAATAATAATAATAATAATAATAATAATAATAATAATAATAGCAAAGAATTGCTAGCATTTAAATAGTTCTTTAAAGGTTATAAAGTGCCTTATGTAATTTCAACACCAACTTTCTCCTATCAGCTTGCTGGTACCCTTAAATTCCATAAATAAAGGGGAAACTTTTAATTTCACAATTAGTAATAAAAAGTTTACAATGAAACTAAACTTACTTACAGTAGAGTAAAATCTATCCATTCATATTTTTAAATGACCTAGGTCAGATCTTCCAGTATTTTTCTAAATGATAGCAAGGTCTAAGAAGAGAGGAGAGGGAGGAGATTGATCTGCTCAAATGGGAAAAAAGTGAAGAATGGTGGGTTGGCAGGTGAGGAAGCAAACTTCCTTTAGAATTTTGCCTTGAATCTGCTCTATTTCTTATGTAATATATAATAAATAGCAGTCATTTATTATATAACATAATATCCATTATATAATATAGTTTATGTATTATTATGTAATGATTTGCACAGCAATTTAAGGCATACAAAGTATTTTTCTTAAAAATAGCCCATGAGATAGTGATATCAGATCCTCCACATGGTTAAGTAACTTGCCCATGTCACCCAGCTAGTAAATATCTAAGGTGGTTTTCAAATCCTTTCTCCTTATGCCAGATCTAGCATTCTTCCCACTCTGCTGTGTTGCTGCTAACTCTTCATTCTTTATCTCCCAGTGGGCAGACACAGAATAAAAATTGGGCATTGTGGTGTGTTTGTCATGTCTATCTGTGAACACAGAATTTCTCCTTTAAGCAATTTATGAAGAATTTTAAACATTGTATTTCATTATAAAGAGCAAAATCAGAGAGAACTAAGAAGCCCTCAGAAGCCATCTAGTCCAGTCCTCTTATTACTTTAGGCAAATGAATTACTTTTAAAAACATTTTAAATGCTTTTGAGGCACTGACCCCTGCACTAAACCCTAGAGATACAAATAGTCTTTATGGCCACTTCCATCTTCATTGGAGAAGACGACACACGTTCAGCAAAGAATCAATCAACAAACATTTATTAAGCCCTCACTGTGAGCCAGGCACTGTGTTAACTTCTGAGGATAAAAAGTAAAGTCAGAAATAGTCCTTGCTTTCAAGGAGTTCATATTCTAAATGAGGAAATGAATACACATGAGTGAGTTTAGCTGCAGATGGAAAGATTCAGGGGTTCTATAATTCAGGGAAAGAATGGATTACAAGTCCTAGGAATCTTAGCTGGGAGTAGGTATAGCTTCAGAGAAAATATTAAGGTCCAGTTTTCCTTAGGGAACTGTTATAGAGCAGCCAATAAGTTAAAATATTCTGCCATTCTACTGGATAAATTAATTAATGTTCATCAAAACAAAGTGAGTCAGTATGGCTGCCTCTTTTTTGCAGGTGGGAGCCAGGTGGAAGGGCTTTCATGGCCAAATCCACTGAATCTCTCTGAGGCTGTTAAATAATTTATCCATTGTCACCAAGTCGTCAGAATCAGAAATTAAATCTGAGTCCAAGACCTCTGACTACATACCTAGAGAGTGATCTTTCCATTGTGCCTCCCACCTCCCTTGCTTTCTGTGAGATTCATTCAGAGATAGTTCGTTAGTGAAGATGGATTTATATTAATCCAAATATAATCTCTTTTACTAATTATTCAGCAAATATATTTGATAAAAGAAAAAAAGAAAATATTGCATAGTCCCTGACTCCTAGAGGCTGACAACCAGGGAAACAAAACTAGCATATGAGGACAACTAGAAAACCATTTCATGACAAATATGATATACATTTCAAAGAAAGTCTTAAAAAAAAAAAAAGAAAAGAACAGGTCATTGTGGAATGAATTCATGGAGGAAGTATGGAGTAATTTAGACTTTGAAGGATCTGAATAGTAGAAGAAAGGGGGGAGTTTTTCTTTTTTTCAGGAAAGAGATAAGTATGAATGAAGTTTAAAGGCAGGAAAATAGAAATAAGTAAGCATTGCACAAAATGATACCCTAAACTTGTGGGCTTTAGGTTATTAGCACTGAGGACTACAGTTATTGTAGTGGATGCAGAATTATATATGAATTAAATATTATATATTTTGATCTCTAGTTTCCAGGAAATATGTAGCATAATTTAGTGAGTCATAAGAGACAACACAGAATAGTGGATGGAGAGCAGCCTGCCTTATAACCAGGAAGACCTGGGTTCAAGCTCTGCCTCTGATTCAGAATGAATGTATAACCCTAAGTAATCTCAGTGTTCTAGGCAACTCTCCAGGGCTAAGTTGCAGAGAATATGCTGACCTCCACTGATATAAGCAGTTTCCTCACCTATAGTTCCCTCTACCAATGAAATCAGAGGTCTAGTCCCTATCACACTTTTTTTACTGAATAAATAATATTTGTTAAGTGCATATGTGTCTGTGTTGGTGTATATAATTGTCTTTCAAATCACAGGTAGATTTATTGTCGTTAATAAGATACGCTTTTAAGAGCACTTATGAATTCATGGCAGATTTTTTTTGTCATGCATTTTCTCAATCAATAGAAATTCTTAATATTTTGTGATGTGTAAAAAAATGCTTTGACGTTAAAAGGGAGTCCTCATATACAATGAGAGAAGGGAGGATCAGGATGAAGAAAGCTACTGCTCTAAATGAGCTAGCTATTCACACACACTCAAAAAAAAAAAAAAAAGACTAATGGTTCTATTACCATGGCATTGAAAGCAAAAACCAAGGCATATGGTCGGTGTGGCAACCACTAGGAGGAGTCCCAAGTCAAATATAAGGGCCAAAGGACAGAAACTATGAACTTAGAAATCACCATTAATCAAATAAAATTCTTACAATAGTTTGAGAGAGGAGTCAGTTGAAACCAATGGAAAACCTGAGATAATGAATGCCATTCCAAATGGATGAGCAAGTTGGGTGATAGAATATTTGCAAAGTTTTGTTTTTTAACCAAGCCATGGAGACTCTGGCAAGGGAGTCATTTCTATTTTAGTTATTGCTTGAGTGTTCTATGACAAATGAATATCTCTGTGATTAGATGAAGTTCATTAAAAATATCACAACCATATTATAAATGAAAAAAAAGTATCTCTCCCTTCCACAGAGTTTGTCCTTAACTTAGATTGACTATCATTTGCTCTTGCTTCCCTTCCATGACAATGTATTTTCTTGATTTTCCTCATGTTTACACCATTTCTCTTTGGTTTCTCTTTCCTGCCCTCCCTAAGGAGTCTGATTTATATTTTGCCTTTGTTTTTGTATATTTTCCCCCTTTGTGGCTTTAGCTATTATTGTCTAACTATTACTGTTTTTAGTACCTAAAAAGTAGATGATAAAATACATTTGTATGTTAATTTATGACTAATTAAACTGTTTTATAAAATATTGAGGAAATTGAGATGGTAAATTTTACTATTCCATTGGTCCTCATTCCTAAGGATGCTCCCTTTAGTTGTACAGATCAGACTCCATCCCTGCCTTCTCACTCCATAATGTTCTTCTCTATGTTCTCCCATTAGGAGAAGCCACTCAATATGGAGGAACTCTGTTTCATATATGTCTAAATTTCATGGTATTAGTGAATTTTTCCATCTATTATCCCCATATTTACTCTTAGATGCAGAGTTGCTCCCATACCTTATCTGAAATCATAGATAGGTTCAGGATCCTTATTGTTGTTATGGCTATCATGTATGTACATATATGTATATACATACATGGTAGATATGAGAACTTTATTGGTGTCTAACTCATATACAAATAGATATCACTGAACCATACATAATAACATAATACATAATTATAATATATTAATATAGGCAATATTAACATTGCCTATATTATATTTTTATTTATTTTGGTCAATATTTCCCAATTACATTTTTTTTCTGGTTCAAACCATACTTGGGAGTATGTAGTCTGTGGACCATGTGCTTGCCTCATAATTTTTTGTGTGTGTATGACACTGAATAACCTACCTCTTTCTATATACACCCACATGTATGGGAATTGTTGATTGTTCATCTTCTTTTTGCCTAATTTGATCCTGGGAATATGTATTATATAAATGCATATGGTGTTATTATCACCATTTTATAAACCAGTAAATTGAAACACAGAAAAATTAAATGACTGTCGTAAGAAATACCAAATCTAGTTTTGAAGATGGGTCTTCTGCCTGTGCATCCACTGAATGCTTCTTTCCCACTGTCACAATTGGCCTCCAGATCTATATGCTAGCCTGATCTTTTCAGTGCACCCTAAATCTATTTTTCAAAATGCTGACAGAGTCATCTCTCAGTTTCACAGTCATA
Organism: Gracilinanus agilis; assembly: GCF_016433145.1. Classification (NCBI taxonomy): domain Eukaryota; kingdom Metazoa; phylum Chordata; class Mammalia; order Didelphimorphia; family Didelphidae; genus Gracilinanus; species Gracilinanus agilis. The sequence goes on along the minus strand of NC_058130.1, from coordinate 349,076,506 downwards.
TCAAACTAAATATGTCTAAAACTGAGCTCATCTTTATTCACTAAGAGACTCCGTGCATATATGCCTTTAAGTACAGTGTTTATGTATGTGTATAGATAATATATGTGTATATACATATATTTATATGTGCATAGGTCTGGATTTATGTTAATCTACGTGGTTGAATTGAAAGACACTTTAAAAGATTTCAAACTATTCTGTGCTATAAAGTCCATGTTTTTATTATTTAATAATAAGCTAATGGTAATTTAATAATTCTAAATATTAAGCCAAAATAATGGAATAATATTGGGATTGCAGGAGAATGAGAAATACAGATAACAGAGAAGTCAGTGGCATATTAAAGTCAAAAGGAGGTTGCAACACATTTAAGTGGAACAAAAGTGGGCAGCTGTGTGGCTTAGTGAATTGAGAGCCAGAACTAGAGATGGGAGGTCTTAGGTTCAAATTTGACCTCAGATACTTCCTACATTTGTGACTCTGGGCAAATGAAATAACCATCATTGCCTAGCTTTTACACTCTTTCCCCTTAGAACCAATACACAGTATTGATTCTTAGATGGAAGGCAAAGGTTTAAAAAAAAAGTGGAACAGAAGCAATGATATTTTGGCAAACATTTGGCATTCAGATCTTTGAAGACACACAACACACTCTTAGGGCTAATCTGCATTATTTACATTTTTACTAGGACTTCTTTAAATCTAGACATCAAAGTCTGATTTGTGACATTTGTTCATTTCCAAGATTTAAATGCTCAACACTGAAAATTGAACAATTAGCAATAGAACAAATTGAAAAAAGCCAGTATAAGCTACTCTCTTCAGGACATTCATAAAAGTCATTATCAAAGATGTATAGCTTTATTCTTTCTTGATCATGCAGCAAGAATGAGGAACAATAAATGGTCATCTCCAGTGCTATTGGTACTCCGTAAATACAAAAGGAAAAAAGTATATCCATTGTTGTTTGGAAAGATCCTCTCTGAAAACTGATGAGAAACATGGACTCAGACTGCACAGTTTGAGAATGTGTGGGATGCTTCTCAGTAGAGAGAGAAGCCAGCCATACTGGTGAAGCCACAGATATACCCAAGCATGAGGTCCTTGGATGTCCTTGGACTCTCTCCTATTTCAAATGTTTCTTAAGGTGGCTTATATTTTATAGCTCAAGAAAAAAAAAGTATGCATATCCTTTTTATTAATGGGAAGGATTTGAAAGGGACATTTTAAAAAGTCAAATTGATAGATATGTGCATGAGATTCTTGTGAAAGAGGCTTGTCCTAGAAAGACCTTCCTTGTCTTGATAGGTGAGTTTTTCAGCGTCTGTAAGTGCATTTATAAATGGAAAATGAGTCCCAATTTTACAGTTTATTTGGTGTGACCTGACTTCATCAAGTTTACAGCCCATATTGGATGCTGATGAATTTTGAGCAATGTGTTTTTCAGATCAGAACCTTTCAGCAGAGTTTGGTGCATAAGCATTTGGAACAGCTTAAGATACAAACTGCTGAGAGATCATTTAAACACTTGAAGAGAAAATCAGGTTCACCCTCTAATATTTTCCATGTGTAATAAGATTGTGTGCTGAAAGGTGTGGGGAATAGAATTTGGTTCTTTTTTTTTCTTTAAGGGAGAGGCTAATGGTTTTGACCTTCTGGCCCAATGAATCATGTTAAGTGTTTGGTTCTTTAGGATTCATATTTTAACTTCAGGGAGACAGTGTAGCAAGTACTATGCCGGTTTTAGGGGTGATTAGGTAAAGTAATGAGTCCCATCCATTAAAAAAACTTAGAAATAGCTCTTTGTCATGTGAATCACTCTAGCTCCTTGGGGACCCCTGAAATATTTGGTAAGCAGTTAAACAATAGGACTGGATTTCATTAAGGATGCTTCAGGTGTTCTGTTGAAGTTTCTGTGTATGCCATATGATGCTATATTATTATCTTCACTAAGCTCATTAATTTGATGTTCATCACTTGTTTTCTATTAGTTTAAAATTTACTGATGTTATCATTTTAAAAAAATATATTTTTCTTATTGTAGATTTAAGATTATGTGACCATTTTACTCCAAGATCCTGAGGTTTGGCTCTCCATAAGAAACTGTGTGAAGCCCATGGTCATTTGGGCTTTCTCTTGGGCTGCCAGACTAATCTTCCATATGCATCAATGTGCTCAAGTCCTTCAGTAATTCCCTGTTGTCTACTCAGTAAAGTTCAGAATCCTTACTCTGGCATTCACGGTCTCCACCATCTGGTGTACCCTGACCTTTGCTGCTTTATCTTGTGATTCTCTCTTATTATTCCATATTCCAGTCAGACTCTGCAACTCACCATCCCTTTTATGCTCATTGGATTTTTCTGTCTCTGGGTCTTTGCTCAAAACTGTTTCCTATGCTTAAATTGGATAGCTAGGCTGCACAGAGGGTGGAATGCTGGTCCTGAGTCAGGAAAATTCATCTTCCCAATTTCAAATCTTGCCTTAGACACTTACTAGCTGTGTGACCCCTAGCAAGTCACTGAAGCCTGTATGCCTCAGTTTCCTAATCTGTAAAAAGAGCTAGAGAAGGAAATAGCAAAACACTCCAGTATCTTTTCCAAGAGAACTCCAAACAAGGTTAAGAAGAGTAGGTCATGACTAAAATGCCTGAAAAACAAGAAATGCTTGGAATGCTTTCCTTTTCCCCTCTCCATTTCCTGAAATCTAAACTATTCCTTGAGGCCCAGATCAAATTCTACCTTCTCTAAGATCTGTGCCCTTTAGATTGGATTCCTAATAGTGCTTTGCCCACACTGCCTTCATGCATTTGCCTTGGAGTGTTGTACTTGTTTGTGCCTTTGTCTTAGCCTTACACAGATTGTAAACTCCAAGAGAGGAGTAGTGGCCCTGTCTTATTAAATCTCTCTATCTCTCTCACCCCTAGCATAGTGTTTAATTAATATAAATGGAAATAAATGGAAATGAGAATAGAAATGGAGATAAATCCAGGCTTCTAGGGAGCACTACTGAGAAGGAAGTTTCTTCAGGTTAAAGAACATACATAGTCACACAACTTTGCCATAACATTTAAAACTGGAAGAGCACTTAGATTTTCTAGTCTTCACTCTCATGTAAAGGATGAGGAAACTGAGGACCAAGAGGTCTTATTTGCCTAAGATTGGCTGCAATAAATAGGGAGAGCTGAAATTTGAGCCTCTGACTCCAGATACATCATACCATACTCAACCTGGCTTGCCTCTTATTTCTACTTTAGTCCCAGGGAATATCCATATCACTTTGGCCAGAATCTCTGGAAAATCTGGGGGGAGGGTGTGGGCGGAGTGGTAGGGTGTGCAGATTTATTCCAACTCAAAGTATGTCAATCAGTTGATTATTTGTCTGTTATGCCTAGTTATTACCAAAGGCAATTTTCCCAGGATGAGAAACTCTCCTGGTGAGTGTGAATGGTTAACTTGTCTTATTTCATAACCTCTCCCTTCTTCTTGGCATTAAGTATTATCCATAGGACCTTCCCCAAATTCCACCCTTTCTTGACCCTATCTGGAACTAGGTTTCATGTTTTGGCTCAAAATACATGCGAAACTAGCCACTCTTATACTTTGCTAAGTCTGTAATAATCATTGCTTTTATAGACTTTTCATGTTTACAGAGTGGTTTTACAGTCATTAATTAGTTGTCCTTCCAATATCTCTTTGAGGAAGCTTTTATTGGTCTTTTATTTGTCAAAAGAAACTGAGTCAGAGAAAGAAAATGAGAGCCCCAGGGCACAGAGAATCTTCCTTACTCAGACCACTTCCCCAAGAACTTCAGTGTTTGTAGAGGAATGTATTGATAGAGCATTGGCCCTGAATTTAGAAAGATCCAAGTTTAAATCCTGCCTGTGTTATTGGGCAAGTCACTTAGCCTCCTTCTATTTTATTTTCTTCAGCTGTAAAATTGGCGTGGCAATATAGCCCTTGCCTCCCAGGATTGTTTTGAGACTCAAATGAGATAGCATTTTGTAAAGCACTTAGCATAATATGTGGCACATAGAGGTGCTTGATAAATGTTTATTCCTGATCCTTTCCTATTCCCATCCCTTTTCTCTCATTACTGCAAACATTTGAGAATTGACTAAAATCTCTTCTGAGTAACTCCATCAAAGACTGCTTTTCTTCATTAGGAATGGGTCTTATTATTGACCCAAATCAGACTTCATCTTTATGTAAATAGAAAATAAGTGAGTTTTATATGACAGTTTATTTATGGAGTCAGTCTTATTAAGTCTAAGGGTCATTTGACCATGAGTGAGCACTTTTGCTTTGCCTCTAAGTTTATTACATTTATATTTTCCCTACTAGGTGAAGCGTATTCTTTACTAATATTTCTTTGATCTGTAAAGCTCCTAGTTTGAACTAACTTTGTCTTTTTGTTGTTGTTGTTTTGTTTATTTTTGTTTTTTTTTTTAAATCAGGTGAAATATATTTAGTTGAGGACACAGAAGTTAAGTATTTGATTTCACTGAATGGAGGATAAAATGATATACATTTCTGGTTTCACAGATCATGAGACACTAACTTAGCTGAAAGTAAGAGTGCTTGATTTACACTAAATATCTCTAAGGTCCTTTGAAGTTCTTGATTCTAAACTCCATAGGTTCTTAAAGGAAGTTGTGATTCTGTTTGTTACAGAATTACTGAATGGCCCTTTTTGAGTCAAAGATTATGTAGTTATATCTTGTATCTACATTTCTCATGTGATTACTGGGGGGAAATGATCATTAAAAATCAGGAGAAATGACTTAGACAGTATAAATGCCACTTACATGTTACGTAATGATCATTTTAAACTCTTTTTAGTTCCCAAACAATTTCTGGTTGAGCTTTCATGAGCAAGGGAAGACTGCCACTCCCTGAGCCCATCCTCCCACCTTTTTCCCTCACTATTATGGCCAACTCATGTAATTTTAGGGTGTTTGGAATTGCTACAGGGAAGATCAGACATGGTAAATAATTTGATAAATTCATAATGAGAGTCATTAGAGCCTAGGAAGTAACTTCTCTGTCTTTCATATGTAAAGCATCAAGTTTAATATTTTCCAAAAAGAAATTTTTCATTTTTGAATAATATTTGGTATTTTGGGGTTTTTTAATTAATTCTAATTATAAAAAACAACCTTGCCTTCTGTCTTGGTATCAGTTCTTAGATAGAAAAGCAATAAGGCCTAGGCAATTGGGTTTAAGTGATATGCCCAAGTTCACATAGCTAGGAAATATCTGGGGCCAGATTTTAACTTGGATTCTCCCAACTCCGGGTCTGGAATACTATCCATTATGCTATCTAGCTTGCCCTTATGCCTTTTTTTTATTTATATCACCTTTTTTCCCTTGAATATATCTCTCTTAACAAAGGATAAAAAAGAAAAAGGGGAAAAGGCATTCCAGTAAAATAACCAACACATCAGTGTTTACTGGTCAAAACAATGCACCATGCTCATATTCTCCCACCTCTGGAAAAATGGAATGCCAACCACATCTTTTCTTAACTCTTCTCTTGGGCCAAACTTAGACATTAAAATTGCACAGTATTCAGTTTTCTTTACTTTTCTTTTTTTTTTTAAAGTGACTTAGCATGTCTCTTTATTTACTCCCTTGGGATGGATGGAGCAAGAGAGGAATTAGAATGAAGACAGCAGTTTTCCTTCTATGAGGAACAGAAAGATAGTATGACATCCTCCTACAAGTTAGTTCTATGTGAAGCGTAGGGAATCTAGTTCAATTCAGTAGACATTTGTTAAACCCCGACAAAAGGCCTAAGAAATAGAAACATGGAATTCAGTGTTCCCTGGATAAGGGCTTCTGACAGTGTAAGGAGAGGGAAGATGGTGGTTTCACCTCCTTTGTCTCTGTATCTCTCCAGTGACTCAGCGAATTAAAGATATCTCTTTCAAAATTAAGACAGCTCAGAGCCAAGATGGTGGCTTAGTAGCAGTGAAAGCTGAAATCCCTCTCACAATCATTTCAAATCAATCTTTAAAAAGCACCTCAAAATGACAGACAGGAGTCAAAACCAACAGCAAGACAGAGTAAGGGGACTGTCCCACTGAATGCAAAAATTTGAAAGATAGGCAGACAAAGTTTATTTTCATGGGATAAGGGGGAACCAGAAGTAAAACTGCACACAGAGAAGTGCTGGCTGACCATTCCTTCACCTACTACAACAGGTTTGGCAACTGGACATAGGCTAACTTTGGGATCCTGGGACAGGGGCTACACTAATAAAAGAATACCTCAAACTCATCCCTTGAAGTCCCAGGCCCTGATACCACCCTGCATTGAGGCTTGGAAGTCCATAGCTCTGTACTCTTTTAAGTCTGTACTACGGTGAAGACCTAGCCCCGTGGCAAAGTAGCTCACAGTGCTGATCCCTGCAAGCCAGCAGCAGAGGAGACAGAATCAGCAACTAGCTTTCAGAATTACTAGTCCACAGGAAAAAAAGGCTGGGAAAATAAGTAAACAGCAAAATAAACACTTAACCCTCAAAAATTTCTATGGGAACAAAGAGCAAAATTCAGAACCAATAGAGATTAGTGAGATCCAATCAACCACATCAAAACTTCTAAGAAAAAAGGTAATTGGTCTCAACCCCTGGAAGAATTCAAAAAGGAATTAAAAAGTCAAATAAGACAGAATGAAGAAAAATGGGGAAAAGAAATTAAAATAATGCAAAAAGAAAATAACAGCTTGAAAAGCAAAATTGATCAACTGGAAAAAGAATTATAAAAGCCAATGAAAAAAAAGTTTGTTTAACAAACAGAATTGACCTACTGGAAAAAGAGGCAAAAAAATCCAATGAAGAAAAGAGTACTATGAAAAGTAAAATAGACCAAATGGAAAAGGAGTATCAAAAGGTCATGGAAGAAATTCAATCTTTAAAAATTAAAATTGGATAAATATAAGCTAATGATTTCATGCAACATCTAGAAACAATAAAACAAAATCAAAAGAATGAAAAAAATAGAAAAAATATGAGAGATCTCTTTAAAAAAAAACAGCTAACGTGGAAAATAGATCCAGGAGAGACATTTTAAGAATTATTGAACTACCTGAAATTCATGACCAAAAAAAAAAAAGTCTAAATCATATTTAGTCCCTGATTTGTTAAAGGTATTATTTGCCAGGTATTTGGACTCCACAATCTCTAGTTGGAGAATTGTGTGTTTGTCCAGTTCCTTTCCTTCCCTTATCTGTTTCAATACTTAGAATAGTAGTTTGATGTTATCTACTAGTTCCACAGAATCAGTATCTTTCTTTTGTGCTGTAATTGAGTTAAACCATTGCCACAGGTGAGGGAAAACATTTTTAGAGACCATAAGAAATTTCCAGATTGTTAGGATTATGGCTATGGCTGTTGTGATGAAGCAAATACATTCAGCCAGGTCAGACCACACCATTTATAATAATCATAGATGTTCAGTAGTTGTTGCACGAAATTAGGGACCCTTATAAACCAAAAATCTACCATACCCTGCATTAGGGACCAAGAAATCATTGAGATGCTAGATAGGATGAGTGTTATCCTAGCCAGCTTCATTTTGGTTGTTTCAGAAGATTTTAGGTAGTTCACTAACTTTGCTCGCCAATTAATGTTATCAAAAAAGAAAGTAAATAAGCTGAGTAGAGTAAGGTGGGTGTGAGGAAGGATAAATGGCGATATTAGGGTGATTATAAGGTGATTGGAGGAAATGAAGGTATGGGAAGATATATTGGAGATAAAGGAAATGGGGTACGTAGGAGAGGCAGCTCAAACAAGTTTATTCCCAGAGGCTTGAGAAAGAGGATACAGGGAGGAAACTAGGGCCAGTAAGAAACGTTTAGGCTTGACTGGAGGGTTTCTCTAGTTAGTTTCAAAGTCTCTTGAGGGAGGGGTCGAGAGGGCCCCTCCCTGCCAGTCAAACTGAGGACTGGAGGAAGTCTTGAAGGTGGGTACTTCCTGCCAAATGGATGCCCCAGTTGTCTCAAGAAATAAAGGAAAATGATTCTTTTCTTTTGGCCCTTGTCTTAATTTTCGACACAATGACTCACCACAGAGTTTTAATAGGTAACAAGGGGATTTATTAATACCAGGATCAGTCAGAAGGGGAGGGGGTTCAGGGTTTTCTAACTGCTGCTAGGGAGAGGGGTGAGGGTGGGGGATGGGTCACGAGAGGTTTTGACAGAGAGAGCCCGGCTCTCCCAATCAGGAAGATTTGACTGCCTTTTAAATAAAGTCTTTATCAAACTTAGGGATAACTTATTTGAGGATACTCCAATTATCTAAAGAAACTAAACCCACAATGTTCAATCACCAAGCCCTCCCTTCCATCCAGAACCCAAAGGAAAATCAGGGAAGGGGAGGGATGGAGATGGGAGATCAGGGAGAGGTCCAGAGAAATGAGATAGGTCCAAATTTCCCCAAAACAAAATAAGCACAGGCCAAGGCCGAAGCAATTAGGCCAAAGCCGAAAGACCAAAGCAAAAGCCTCCAGCCACAGCGAAAGCCAGAAGGCAAAAGCTCCGTCAGTTGGAACTTCCCCTCTATTTATCGCTTTAAGTTCTAACTGACTTTCTGAACATTCTAAGATGTTTAACTGATGTTTTGTGACCATTAGAAATTGCAGAAGCAAAAAGTTTCTGTTAGCCACCTTGCATTACAGATCATATTACTAGAAATTATAAAAAAAAAACTGCTTTGATATTCTTGAACAAGAAGGTAAAATAGAAATTGAAAGAATTCACAGTTCACCTCCTACAAGAAATCCCCAAATAACAACTCTCAGGAATTTTATAGGCAAGTGCAAGAGCTCCTATGACAAGGAGAAAATACTACAAATAGCCAGAAAGAAGTAATTCAAATATTATGGAGCCCCATGTCAGGATTACATAGTATCTGGCAGATTCCACGTTGAAGGTCCAGAAGGCTTGGAGTATGATATTCCAGAAGTCAAGGGAACTGGGTTTACAATCAAAATTAAGACAGTCAGAATCTACTGCCTCCCTCTGAGATAACCTTCCATATACACTATTTGTTTGCATGTAGACTCCCTTGTTATAACATAAGTTGATTATGGGCAGGGATCAAATTTTGGACTTAGTTTATAATATTCTCATGTTTTACAGTGCCTGACATGGAATAAATGCTTAAAAAATATTTACTGGATGACTTATGGACTAACTGTAGCATGGTTGATCCCAGAAATAAGTGACTCAGGAAAGACAATAGTGTGATGAAGACATGGTCAAGAGCAAGTACAAATTAGGAAATCAAAGAGCCTCTAAAAGGAATTGAGCTTTCACAGTTTTTCTTCTGCCTAGCCATTCACTCATAAACATCTGCTAGATCACTGATACCCTTCCTGCCTCTAAATGTCAGTTCTTAACTGTTTTAGGGCCTGCTTTAGAATATAATCTAAAGATAAATTATATTTTGACTTCTGCTACTACTGTCCATTTAACACTTCCTGGAAGTGTCATGATATTATTAGACTAAGCATTACACAATCTTTCACTTTTTATTGGTCATTTGTACAGAACCTAACCTTAGAAATCATATTTAGCCCCTGGTTCATGATACTGTGTCACCAGCGTGTACTTTTTCAGTATTTTTGGCATATGAGTTCATCATCTGAGGCCCATTTATCCCGAGGGGATGTCTCAGTGCTACACTCAGTTACTAGTCATCTTCTTGTTACAAGTGACATCTATAAAATTCTCTCTGAGGCTTTCCAGGTTGTTACTGGCTATGTCCTTTCTTCTTCCTGACTTCTCACAAGTGGGACAGGAGCTTTCATCATGGGTGTTTGGGGTGTCTGGAAAATCAGAGAGAACCTGATTTTAAAGCAGTGGCCTGTAGGTAGCCAATTTAGAATGTTCTCATTGCCTTCCTCGTGTTTTTCTTGCTTTGTGCCAGCTCTTGTACTGATGCTCTCAATTGGGCTTTGGTTTGCCAGTTTTGGAAAAAGGTAGGTATGTCAAATATTAGAGCTAAGTTAAAAATCAGCTAATGCTTTATTTTCAGATGAAAGCCTGAGTGGACATACCTGAAACATGGAGGATCTATTTCCAAACACTTCAGCAGGGAAATAACGTTTATTCTTTTAGTTATACTTGTCTTATAGAAAAGTGAAAACCTACTCTTTTGCCAGGATTTTATAGTGTCAGAATGAAATTAAACATCCCTTTATTTTCATCCTCTCCTATTGTGGTCTTAGCCCAGAAATACTTAACCAGGAACTTGGGAACATAAAAATACATATATTATATTACATTTTATTTTATATATAGTTATATATATTTATAAAATATATTTATATTTTATTTAATAATTAAAAATAAATTTAATTTTAATACATGTATGTTATATATTATATCTAATATTTTAAAATTTATTTAAATATTTAAAATTTGTTTTAAAACAATGATTGTTTTCAACATAATTGGTTTCCTGTATANACCCAGGTCCTCTAACACTTCACATCCAGAACCCTTTCCAGTGTAGCATCACCAAGTGCTTTTTAACTTGCATTCCAAATCCACAAGAAATATTAACTACAGGAATACTTGATCTAGTAGTATTACATTTGCATAAATAGTTACAAAATGATTGTCATGGAATTTATAAAAAATTAAAATTCCACTGTGGTCTATAAAATACTTAAATATAAATAATATAAATATAATATATTAATATTAAAATATAATATATGAATATACTATAATATGTGATAATAAACATAAAATAAACACATGAAGTAATGAAATAAATAAATTAAATTAGGATTAAATAAAATATTAAAATCACCTTTATAAGGACTTTCCCTTAACAAAGTATTTCCCATGAGGAGATGCAGTGGAGAAAGCACTGGGCATGGAGTCAGGATGACTTGAATTCAACTACAGTTTCAGACACTTAACTGCCTGACCCTGGGCAAGTCACTATTTGCCTCAGTTTCCTCCATTATAAAATGAAGATAATCATAGCACTTACCTACCTGGGGGGTTATAAGAATGATATGAGATCATTTATCATAGTGCCTGGCCCATTGTGGGCACTTTATAAATGTTTTCCTTCCTTCCATGAACATGTAAAAAAAAAAAAGATACCTTCAAAAACTTTAAAAATATAGTTTCATTCATCACCTTTGAGATTATTATATAAATTGAGGTATAAAGCAATTAGATACATGCTCACCAAAGAAGTTTATCACTCTCATATAGGATGTTCATTCAGCCCAGAGCCCAAATTGAAGAGATATTCCCTTTGAATGATGTACCAATGCTATTAAACCTGGGGACATTGAAGAACTTTATAAATGAGATCTTGCAAACATTCAGTCATAGCATTTAGTATCCACATTGGAAAATCTAAATGGATGAAGGATATTATTTATAGATTATGCTATATAATTGGAGATTTTCTAGAAAATGTAATTGGATAAAAACTCTGAAGCTAGGTCTTCAGTACAAAATAGCTTAGACAAATATTTTAGTTAGACAGCCATAAGACCAGAGATGAATAGTAGGGATGAAGGCTGGATTTGCTTTAGAAAATTGCAGTGTTATTAATGGCCTTAAGTTCTTTATGAAACACTCATCTTTTAAACATTTTTAAAAGACCACCCTGTAGATAATTTCAGATTAATATGCCAACATCTGTTTGAGAAGTTGAGTCAGCCAGTTGCTAAACAGGTATTTATTAAGCACTATGTGCCAGGGGCTATTTTAAGAACTGGAATATAATATTTTGGCAAAAACATGATCGCTGCTCTAAAGGAGCTCAATACAGTAAGGGAGATAGCATTTAAATAATAATGCACACATAAGATATATGTACACATATAGGGACATATATAGACATATATAAACATATAAGATATGTGTGTGCACATATACAAGCACATTTATATAGTATTAATGGAATATAATCTCAAAGGAAGGGACTTTCAGCAAGAGATCAGCCTGAGAAACGCTTCCTTTTGAAAGAGGTATGTGAGTCTTGAAGGAAATGAAGAAAGCCAGAAGTAGTAGGGACATTCTCTCAGGAATCAATGCTTTTATAATGGACTTAAAAATGAAATGTTGTATGTTTAGAATGGCTTGTGGACATGTGGACATGGAGGGGAGTCAAGTGCAAGAAAATTAAGAAATAACCAGATTGTCAAAAATTCCATAAGAACTTTACAATTAATATATATGTGTGTGTATATACACACACACACACACATATATATTTCAGTATTCTGACTCCATTCAATGATGGCTTCATGAAAAGATGGCAAAAACTGTTGGAAAATATCATTCAAGGGACCACAGGAAACATATTTAGTTACCAGTGTTGCTTCCACATCAGCTATCTGTGTTGCTATCTGTTTATTAGAGTACAAAATCAAAAATTAATAACAAATTAGAAGGAAGTGAAAATGAGAATGTTTGATAGCCCAATTAAGGTAATATGAGCCTCAACTGATTTTAAAAAGTGATTAACATTGTGAAAAAATTAGAAATGGATAAAAGAACTAATTTAGACATAGACTGTCACTGTTTCCTACTGAAGTTAAACAAATATAATAAATACTAACGATGAGGAAATAGGGGGAAAGCCTACCATTGCTTTAGCTAGTAAAGAGTAAATTTTCTGACAAATAGAATATGACAGTCAAAGAAAACATAGTTTTATAATATAAAATCATTTTAAAGTATGGTGAGTAATGTTATTTTGTAAGTAATATTGCCTGATAAAATCAAAATAGTGGAAATAAAACTAAATATATAAAAAAATAGTAAGAAACTCAACAAAACAAAATTGCCCTAAGGTCATTTGAATATTAAAGTGCATCCTTAATAATTGCAAAGAAGGGATTAGGAAAGTTTTTATAAATTATATTCTGAGCCAAACTTCTCTACAAACAGTTCACTGAAGGGGACAGAGAGTACAATATCCAACTGCATTTATTATTATGACTTTTTAAAAAAAAGCATTTAATAGAGCAAAATGCCACCTTAATCATTCTTGTTGTCTATAGGGCACATATATAAGTCACAGAAGACTCTGGAAGATTAAATAACAGAAATAGTTTTATTCAATGACTCTTCATTTATTGATATCAAACAACCCACAAAATATAGAGATGTATGCTTGCTAAATGTGTTTGCCAGTGTTATAGAGCACAAAATCCAGATGGAGAAATGATCCCAATAGGGATCCCACTAAGATCTGGTCCAAATTTATTGTTCATGTGCACTATTTGTCCAAAATATATAAAATGATGGATAAGCACTATAGATTGTCCATTTCCTTGTACATCATAATCTAGACAACAGTTTAAACTTGTATCTGAAATAATACCCAATTTTTTAACAACAACATTATTCTGATGATGCTCTATGACTATGAGTCATAGAATACTACATTCTCTGTAGATTTAAAATTAAGGTTACTGAAAGGGCAATGGAGACGTGCATGGTAGACATGAGTCAGCTGAAACACAGTGCCAATAACAGCTTGTGTAAGAGAAGCAATGAAGTGCATGTCATTGACTGGAAAAGGAGATGGTCCAGTTATATGGTTAAAGTCAAGCATAACCTAAATACAACTCACATGCCTCACTATTATCTATTCAGTATCAAGATCCAGAAGAAGATCTAGGTGAAGGCCATATAGAGAAGACATGAGTAAGAGCCACAAAGATGAGAGCTATTTCTTACCATGATAGCAAATACCCTACAAAAAGCAGCACAGAACAGTTGATAGTATTGAACTTCAATTCAGGATATGTATTGTCTTATTGCAGTTTAAATACTTCCTAGCTGTGTGACCCTCTATAAGTCTTTTTAAACCACTTCAACTGTAAAATAATGGTTAAAAATAACATTTCCCTCACAGGAAAAGAACTTCTGTATTCTAAATTATTTATAGCAGCTCTCTTTGTGGTGACAAAAAACTAGAAACTGAAGTGATGCCCATCAGTTGGGGAATGGCTAAACAAGTTGTGACATATGATTGTAATGGAATATTACTGTGCCATTAGAAATGATGAGTGGATTAATTTAAGAAAAACATGGATAAACCTATGTGAAATTATGTAAATTAAAATAAGTAGAACCAACAGAACATTATAGGCAGCAACAGAATTATTGTTTGAAGAAAAACTTGTGTATATCTGCCTTCAGAGAAAGAACTAATAAATAGAACAAAAGATACAGTTCTATATATACCTATATCTTTTTGTCAAATGATATTCCTTCTCTGGTACTTGGAGGGAAAGGGGGAGAGAGGGAGATGTCTAAGAACTTTAATGTGAAAAACAAAAAAATAAAAATAAATGTTAACTGTCATGTGAGCCTTCAGCAAGTCCAATCTTTTTGCTGAAGGAGGATCTTGTTTAGATGATGATGGTTGCTGATTGATCAGGGAAGCAGTTGCCAAAGGTTGGAAATAGCTGTGGCAATTTCTTAAAACAACATTGAAGTTTGCCACATCATTTGACTCCATTTACTTGAACACTTAGAGACCATTGAAGGGTTATTAATTGGCCTGATTTCAGTATTGTTGAGTTTTAGAGAATAAGGAGAGGGAGAGAGATAGGAACCACTGGTTGGTGGAACAATAAGAATACAAAATATTTATCAATGAAGTTCACTATTGTAAGTGGGCAAGGGTCAAGGAACCCCCAAACAATGACAATAATAGGATCACTGATCACACAGAGCATCGTAACAGATATAATAATAATGAAGTTTGCAATATTGCAAGAATTAACAAATGTGACACAGGGATATAATGTGAATACATGCTGTTGGAAAAATGGTGCCGATAGACTTTCTTGACAGACGGTTGCCATAGACCTTCAATTTGTAAAAAAATGTAATATCTATGAATCACAATAAAGCAAAGCACAATGAAATGAGGTATGCCTTTATAAGCATTAGCTATCATTATCCTTTTAGAGGAAATTACAGAGTTTTATGACTATAAAAGTCTGCATTGTGATTTTTTTAAAAAGAGTTCTCTTTATGGTTTTTAATTATATGAATGAAATAAAATTTGTGGGGGTGAAGAATGGTCTATTTTCACTAATTGGATAATATGACCTTGGAAGACCCACCTCCTGTCAAAAGCAATAATCTTTTTCAAAATATTTCCTTTATCATTTTGCTTATTTCATACCCTTCCTTATTAAAAGAGAATTTTCTCTTCATTTCCCAATATGTGAACCATTGTGTGTATTCTTAACTTTTTTTGTGTGTCTTTTGACCTTTTTAGTTACCAGGCAAGCCTGATTGATTCAGAATAGTTTTCTGATTCTAATTATAATATTCTCAGAATTAGATTTTTAAATGCATAAAGGAAACATAAAAGATTTTGAAGAAAAACAATTACATAGAAATATAGTGTTTTGTATGCATATATGTACAGTTATATTTTAGTTAATGAACTATAGGTTAAGAACCTTTAGTCCTCATCAGTGGGCTTAAAAGAAAATTAACATTTTTGTAACATTTCCTGTGGACCATTCACTGTACTAAGCATTTTACAAATATTATTGCATTTGATCCTCAAGCCACCCCAGGAGGTAGGAGAAATTATTATCTTCATCTCACAGACAGGGAAATTGAGGCAAACAAAGATTTTGTGACTTACCTAGGGTTACACAGCTAGGAAATATCCAAGATCAATTTTTTTTAAACCCTTGTACTTCGGTGTATTGTCTCATAGGTGGAAGATTGGTAAGGGTGGGCAATGGGGGTCAAGTGACTTGCCCAGGGTCACACAGCTGGGAAGTGGCTGAGGCCGGGTTTGAACCTAGGACCTCCTGTCTCTAGGCCTGACTCTCATTCCACTGAGCTACCCAGCTGCCCCCAAGATCAATTTTGAACTCAGGGCTTCCTCACTCTAGTCTCAGCGCTCAACCCTGTGAGGCTGCCATATTTTCCACAGTCACTGTATGCTTCCATCTAATTTTGTTCCCTTTTACTTTTTTTTTTTAAACCCTTGTACTTCGGTACATTTCCTGTGTACCATTCACTGTACTAAGCATTTTACAAATAGTAGGTAGAGCCTAGAATTCAAAGGGATTTGTTACCTCTTTACTTACCTGTTCAACACATGGACTGACTACTAAGTCCATATTCACAAGTATAATAAGTTCACAAATTGTCTATTCTACTAAATGAATAAAGGAATAGAATTCCAGCCAGAGACAAAGCACTGCATGTATTCATAACTCAATCAGCTTTGCAAGTATCTACTGGCCATACATAATGAAGGATTGATGACCTAGCAAACACACATACTTTTCTCTGTTTATTTCACTCCAGGAAGAGATCAGGATACTTCCTTTACTTTTTAAAAGTGATTTTTTATTACTTATTTACAAGACTGATGCAGTGATTAAATATGATTATTGTTTTATGGCAGAAAATTCTATTAGACAAGTTTTAGGAAGGTGTCACTTGGACAGCTTGTATACATTCCAAAGTTTATAAACTATTCATGGTGTTATAAAATTCTCAGGGACTTGAGACTATCCAGATTATAACAATGAAGACTCTCTTCACCAAATATGTGCCCTTTGGAGATGTTTCTTTTAAGGTTTATAACTTGGTTTTTTTAGTTCATTTATGGAACCTACTTGGCAAGAATATTATTTCTCCTCACTGACATGTTATTCTTAGGATTTGGACCCAGCATTAGGAAAATAGAAATTCTGGTCATTAGAAAAGGGGGGAATGAATATTTGTCTCCCTTTTTCCATGAACATACCATATGTTTCTCCCTTGCAAACTGTATTTCTAATGAGATCTCTTTTAGGTATAGGAAAAAAACCAGGAAAAATTTTGGGGGAAAACATGTCCCACCAGATCAATTAATCTTAATTTTGTATAACTGAACAATCTTAGTAGCTGACTGCCTAAATATAACTACACTGACCCATTTTGAAAAATGGTGATAATATTAACTGCCCTTCTTACCTCACAGTATCATACTGAGCATTATGATGGAGATAAGGTCTGTGAAAGCATATTGTTGACAATAAAGCCTTATATAAATATGTTAATGGTAATAGTAAATCACATGTGCAGTTCCTACATTAATCTATCAGTAAATATTTATAGTGTTCCAGGCACTATGCTAAGTACTGGAGATACAAAAAGAGACAAATGACAATTTTGACTTTGCTTCACGCTTAGAAATTATTTTTAAAATACCAAAGCTTAAATGTAGACACTTGAGGTCAACAAATGAAATACAGATGAATGTAATAATAATGTAATGTTTACATTCATTTATTAAACTATGATAGTATAAGTAATAGTTAACATTTATATAGCATTTAAAATTTGCAAAGAATTTCATATACGGGATTATATCATTTGATCATCACAATAACTCTTGAAGGTTATGTTTTTCTCTGTTTTACAGATGAGAAAACAGTGATTGAAAGAAGTTAAGTTACTTGCTTACAGTACACAGTTAGTAAGTGTCAAAGGTGAGATTTAGGTCTTCCTAACTTCCAAGTCTAGATTTCTGTCTACTTTGCTACCTCCTTTTGAGTTGTAGTTACATTCTTTCTCGTTTTTATTAATTTTTTTTTTATTTTTTATTAATTTTTTTTATTTTAAACCCTTAACTTCTGTGTATTGACTTATAGGTGGAAGAGTGGTAAGGGTGGGCAATGGGGGTCAAGTGACTTGCCTTTTAGGGTCACACAGCTGGGAAGTGTCTGAGGCTGGATTTGAACCTAGGACCTCCTGTCTCTAGGCCTGGCTCTCAATCCACTGAGCTACCCAGCTGCCCCCTCGTTTTTATTAATTTTTGACATAAAAAACTATTAAACAAGATACCAATATATCCAAATAGCTAATATAAGGAAGTTAGCTAACAGAAAGTTCAGGACCTAGAGAAGTTTCCAAAGATAGGAAATCAAAACACAGAAGAGAATATTTTCCTGAACTCAGGCTCTTCTATAAGTTTAGTTCTTTTCATTCTGGGGGCATATGAACCTCTCCCCTGTTGATAGGGAGATGTTTTGTGTGATACCAGATAAATTCCTTGCTCCTTGTTCTATTAGAAAGTCATGTGGAGTCGAAGACCTCTACAGATATATTGTGTTATCCTTATTGTAGCTCTTGCCTATGGCTCCATGTGTAGCAGTCACACTCCAGTAAAACCTCGGCAATGGTCTAAACTAGGCTGAAGGTAACCAATAGGTCACAAAGCTGTCAGTGAGTTAGTGGGGCATCACCCAAGAGTGTAAAGACTTCCTCCATTAGCGGATGAAAACAGTTTATTCTATTGACCATGATGGTGCTGCAGCAGGTGCTGTGGAGTGCTTCTGACCTGGTTGGACATCAAAGATGCCTAGGTCATCCACTGCGTCCAAGGCCATCATGAGCCCTCCTGACTTTTGTCTTGCCACTGGACCTCAGTGACTGAAAAAGAGAGTGAGGCTAACAACTTTGGTGCCTCACTTCAATCCAATTCATTTGCAAGTCAAGACATCCCTCAGTGGTATCACTGGTCCTCTTTCAAAACAGGACGAACAACAGTTTCATACAAGTACTGAGTAATGTGGAGCAAACCATAAAGGTTTGCCATGACATTTCCAATATGTTTATACCACATGAAGGTCAAGGAATTACTAATTTCAGAGAAATTGTCTTATCTTTCATTTCTTTTCTCAGAAAATTTTTATGTGATCAGCAAGTCACAAAGTACGAATGAACAAGACTTGTGGTTACATCAATGTGGGGAACTTTCTTTACCATAGCAGATAAGTCCAGGCTCTATAATTTGAAATTTAGTAGGAGTAAGATAATACTTGTAAAGTACTTTGTAAACCTTAAAGTGGTATACAAATGCTAGCTATTTTTGTTTTTGTTTATTAGTATTATTATTATTACTATTATTTTTGTTGCCAGGAATACTGCGCAATGGAATGATTTAGCCAGTGAAAAAGTTAATATGTGACAGAAGTGAGACTTTAACCTGTATTTTCCTGACTTCCCGCCCAGGCCTCTATCCACTATTGGGTGCAGCCTTATGGTTGCAAATTATTACATTTCTCTCTCTCATTTATTCTTTTAGAATCTCAATAGCAGTAATTGAAATAATTAATTTTTTTGTTCATTCTGGTTGCTTTTAATCCTATCCTTTTTTTTTGTAGCAGAACTTCCTGCCTTCACTCCATCTTTTACATGTAATGATGTTATTTCTTTATTCCTCAGAAAAGAGGAACAAAATGTTTTTATTTTCTTGAAAACGCCTTTTATTGTAAACCATGATTGCTTTCTTTTTCTTTATAATACCAATTGACAAGGCTTTAGGCTTTTTTTCCCCCTTTGGATACTCTGAGCCAGAAGCCATTCTTCCTTCCAAGGAACCAATATTCAGAATTATTTAACAAAACTTTAGTGAATCATCAGATATAAAAGTTGGAAGGGTCATCAGAGCCTAGCTATTCCAACTGACACCTAAGTCAAGGATTTAATTATAGAGAAATTATAGTAATTCAGCTTTGATTTGAAGACTGCCCATTTCCATTTTGGTGGTGTAATCTTTAGGAAGGGCAGCATACATATAACTTTTACATGCACTGGGAAACCAAAAAATTTGTGTGATCTACTTTATTTCGATATTCACTCTATAGCAATAAATTGGAACTGAACCCTCAGTGTATCTCCAAGGTTTGCCTATACTAAATAGGAGAGTTTGCAATTGCCCCTAGATCTAAGAAGGAAGATTTATTACAAAAGTGATAGCATAGTCAAACCTCTTCTTTAGAGGATCACTATTACCCTAGTTGATCGGGTTCATGACCGCCCATCCTTAGTTTCACCTTTCATGTCTAATCAGTTGTCAGATCATGATCCTTCCTCCATATCATCTGCAAGGTCATAGAGATACCAGGGTGAGAGGGATCAATAATCCCAGCTGTCGGGCAGCCATCTTCTCCTGACTACTAATAGATCTAGATTCCATGCCCCATACAATCAGTGATGCTGGGTCCAGAATTTCTGAGTATTCAACTAATGAATGCCTATTGCAAGTGTGTCAGATATCTGTTATGAATTGTATTGCTCTGTCTAGGAACAGCTATGGAAAACAAAAAGTAGTGCTGTGTATTGCTTAGAATTACTAGGTTCATAGTGACCTATATATAATGTCTAGGAACTTCCTAGAACTGGGAGGAGCTGTGGGGATGCAACTGAATGGTAGAGGTTTCATTATGCATTGTTTTGGAGCTTTTGTCTGATCCTATGCCAGCAGTAAAATGGTTCTTTCTGTGGTTCTTCCTGTGGTCAACTCCCATTCCTGGGGTTCTTAATCTGGGATGCATGAACTATATTTTTTCTTTTGATAACTATATTTCAATAAAACTGGTTTCCTTTGTAATCTTATGTGTTGTATTATATGGACTTAAAAAGATTTTTAGAAGGGATCCACACCATAAACACAAAAGTTAAGAACCCCTGACTTGTGCCAATACCATATAACTAGAGCTTAGTGAAATACTACAATGTTAAGAATGAGAGAGAACTTGGGAACTGATTCTTTTAGGATAAATCCATAATTATCCACATCTCCTTTGATAGTGAGTCTGTAAAGATAGTTAGAGAGAGCTGGAACTAGAGACAGAAGCTCTTCTGCTTTCTGAGGAGCATAGAGATTATGGCACTTCTCTAGCCTTTTTAGGGGAGTATGGAGGAGTCCTGTAATCACCACAGGATGGATTAGACTGGTTTAGCATCTGATCCTTCAATAGGACCAGAATAGAGGCTATCAGTGTTACTTTACAGTTAAACCCACTGAGAGTCCCAAATGTTTTTCCCCCCAAGAACTGTTGTTTAGCAATATCTTCCTCATCCTTTATTTTGTAAAATTGGTCTTCTGAACCCCAAGGTAGAACTTTATATGTTGATTCCTGTTAAATTCCATCTGATCTTGTCATCTAATTTGACCTTTCTTTAGAGCTCCTTTAGCTCTTTTGGGATCTTGACATTGTCTTCCATTGTGTGAGCCACACCTCCCAGCATCCTGTCATCTGCAGATTTTATAAGGGTGGCTTCTCACCTTACCAGTGTTTGAAGCAACCCAAGTCAAAATTTAATTTGTGTATTTCCCCCACCCAGTTTTATTAGTACAAACTCAAATTATGATGAAATAAGTATACTTGAGGAACAATGGTCTTAACATTGTCCACATATGTAAAACCTTCCTTACTTTTCTTAACCTCTTTTAGCTACATTTTCAGTTCTTTGTCTAATATTTCATAATTTTAATTTTGGGGGACATATTGGGATATCCTCATTGCTACCATCTTCCACTAATGTCTCTTCGTGATGTGGAAGTGACCTTGAGTTCTTGATGGTTTATATCAGTGAAGCACAAACTTTCAAGCTGAGAATGCTTTCAATCTTGTTCCAGAGGTGGAATATATATTTGTCATCCAGAGACAAGCCTAACTAAATTTTGAGAGTCTCATCAGAAGGCTGGTCACCAGGTTATGATTTTTTTTTCTACTGTGGCAACTCATGAAGATTAAGGCAAGAAGGACTTGTCATCTGTGTGCATAAGATGTATCTACAAAATTGAAATCATAGGTTTTCTCAAAATGAGACATATTTGGATGTCCAGAGCATTTATAAGTCAACTACAGGTGTTTGTCATTGTTATTTTTTTAACCAATTGCCTGTTTTTAGGCTGTATTCAAAGCAACCCCTACCACAAAAGTTTCAGGACATTCTGAGACTTTCAGAAAGGGAGATCACAACCAGAATAGACTTGTAAGTCTGGACAGGTAGAGGAACCTGACCATTCTTAGCGTTCCTGAGTACTCAGAAGTAGATAGGGATGGGAAGAAATAGTACATCTAAGGAGAATCTTGTAACAACTAGATCTTTTAGAAATTCTCCAAGTCTCGATGTAGATTGAAGAAGATCATCCTTCACTTTATTTCTTCATGAGTTTTTTTTAACATGTCTTTTTCAGCATGATGAATATGGAAATATATTTTGTGTGATAACACCTAGAGGGCAGGGAAAGGGAAGGAGAATGTAGAACTCAAAATGTTAAAAAAAAATGAGTGCCAAAAAATCTTTTTGTATGTAAATGGTGAAAATAAAACATTAATGAAGGAGAGATTAAGAAAGAAATCTTTCAAAATGCAAGTCATCTCTTACCTAGCTGCTTGATAGTCCTCTCTCACTCCTAGCCTGAGCTGTGTGAGACCTTATCTGAGACTTATCAAAGGTTTGTGACTGGAGACTGAGGGTGTGGCAGGGTGGTCAGTGCAGGCTAAGATTGACTTCTGGCCCTGATATAGTTGAAAAACAATACAGGAAATAATGATAATTAAAGTAATTCTCAAAGTAATAGGCATAGGGGCAGCTAAATGTCTCAATGGATAGAGAGCCATGCCTGGAGATGGGTGGTTCTGGGTTCAAATTTGACCTCATATAGTTCCTAGCTGTGTGACCCTGGGTTAAGTCACTGAATCCCAACTCCCAAGTCCTTATTGCTCCTCTATCTTTAAATCAATTCTTAGTGTCAGTTCTAAAACAGAAGGTAAATAAGGTTTTGTTTTGTTTTGTTTTTTTAGTAATAAGCATATTCATGAATTTAAAAAAGAATAATGCCAGGAAGAGTAGGTGGTATTTTTGTAGGCAACACTTTGGAGAGAGGAAGATCATAAAGATGAAAGAGAAAATGGCAAACCTTGTTCTAGGAAGAAAAATGGGGGAAGATATTTTGCTTAATTTTTCTTTATACTTGCCTCTTCATGGATCACTTTTAATTTAATAGCCTCCTTACCTTCTGCTGGCTTCACTTCTTTTTATCACAAAAACAGTGGTGAGGAACTTCATTTGGAATGAAGTGAAAGAGAATCATAAGTCACATCTTTCATAACAATCAGATTGTGGAAGTATTGCTGAATGTGAACAATTCTTTTGTGTGTCCTGCTATGGGTGATGTTTTGAGAATTTTTAATAAGACTTTATAAGAAACCCCTATCTATTGCATTTCTGCCCCTGAATTGTTGGCAAAGTTCACCCAAACTATTCTATAATTTCTGGCAGCACAGTTATTTCTTGGGTAGAAAACTTTGAGTATCTGACAGCTTTAATTCTTGTGTTTACTGACTCTGTTGCCTTTGGAATTATAAATGCCTAAAGCAAGTCAAACAGGTTGGATGGCAAATTATGTTTTAGATTTCCTCCCACTCTTATCTCAAACTAGTGAGTTAATTTATCATCTCCTTTCACTAGTCTCACTGATTTCTTTGATAAGTCCTCTCTTACCTCACTTTTCATTCTGTGTCCTCATACACAATTTTTTTTCAAAATGAATTTTTGATACCCCCAACATTCTTCTAAGCTATGTAATAGAGGGGTAAAAAAAATAATTTTTTTTAAGATCCAAAAGTGATTTCATTGTTACAGGAAACTCTAGAGAAAGACACTCTCTGCTGTGAGACACTGAGATGTTGAGTGACTTGCCCAGGGTCAGACAACCAATGTGTGTCATATATGCAGCTTGAACTCAGGTGTGCCTGGCTCCATGTTAAATTATTCATTTATTGTGCTATGATAAGAACTGATGAAACTAGATTTAATTATATGAATGTATAATGTATTTCTTCCTTAGTCTTCCTTGTATTCCTTCATACCCTTTATACTGCAATTTTATTTAAGAATTTGTGAAACTTTTAACAAGATCTTATTGGATTGTGTATATAGTAAAACATCATGAAAAATGTATTTTATTTGGCCTGTTAAAATGTGAATTTAGATCCTAGTTGTATTATGACATGACATACATTACCTTTGGCAAGCCATTTATTCTCTCTGACCCCCAGTTTCCCTATTTAATATAAATAATGATAATATGGAAATAATATATTATATATTGCATACAATATATTTATACAGAAATAAATGTTTTATATGTAAATATATGAATATATCATATATATTTCTATCATGTAAATGGATTCACTAAAGCCCCTTCTAGCTAGAAATTTATGATTCTATGATGAATTAGCATGATCAGAAATCATAGACTGTGTTTATTTGTAAACACACAGTTTTAGTATCTTAAGTAATAAAGTGAATATTGAATATAAGAGATATTGTGCCTATTCACTTTGAGGCACATAGAATATGGAGTTCTGATTTTCATATTTCTGTCTGTATCCAAAATGGCCAACTTTTTGGTGATGACCTTTTCTGAACTTCACCACAAATATGTATTTTGTCACCTGACTGAGACTGGAATTCTGACTAGAACTTGTGTTCCCCTGATATTAAAAACCAAGGGTCACCTCTGTGACATACTGTTATTCATTAAGACTTCAATGTAAGGGCAGCAGGGTGGCTCAGTAGATAGTCAAACCTGGAGATGGAAGGTCCTGGATTCAAATTTGACCTCAGACACTTCCTGGCTGTGTGATCCTGGGCAAATCACTTAACCCTAAATGCCTCGTATGCATTCTAGGATAGAAGGTAAAGATTTAAAAAAAGAAAAAGAAAAGACCTGAGCAGGAGGATCCTTAAGGAATTAAAACACTAGGTCACTTCATCAGTAACTTCACATTGATCGAAGGCCAATATTCCCCCTATTCTTGTGCTATTGGTATAGACCTGGTAACTTTGTTCTAACCTAATACTAACCTTAAGGGAATGTTAAATTATGGGAGGATGCTAACATGATTTTCTCATTCCCCTACCTGGGCCAAAAGTCTTTAGTGACTGTCTGTAGCCTACAAGATAAAACTCTGAAGGCCCTCCTCAATCTGCCTGGAAACCTACTTTGACAAACTTTCCAAAAACACTATTTTTATATCTTTTACATTCTGCTCAGATGGATCTACTATCCAAGCTAATATCTTATCTTGCCTTCTTTTACTCCCCAAATTTTCATAGAACCATCTCTGTATATGAAAATCATTCTCTTTCCTTGAGTCCAGCTCACATTCACCATTCATGAAGTTCTCCTCTGAGTTCTAATGGAGGAGAAATCACTCTTCCAGGTTTGTTAGAACGCTTTGAATCCTGTCACATTCTCTCTCATAATCTGCAAGCCACTGCCACACCCCAGTTGACTATTAGTCCTTCGAAGGCAACTCTCATTTTTTATCTTTGTATTTTTCCATCATCTATGGAAAGCAGGGAATAATACTCATCTAATCACTGTCTACTGATGTGAAGTGAATAGAATTCTTATATTGTAATCTCCTGAAGGTAATAAAAACTCCTTGAGATTAAGAATTTTTCTTTCTTTGTACCTTCAGCACCTAGCCCTTGGACTTGGCACATAGGAAGTGGTTAATACTGATAGTTGCCTGGTTGATTAAAAAGAAAGTAGATCATTTTTTTCTTCATGATAACATCCCCAGCCCTTATCATTATGATAAAGATAAACAGATCAATGGATAATTCATTAATTTTCTTTCAATTAAATTGAATCAAGAAAGGTAGGATTATCCTGTACCCTGAAAGGTAAGAAACCAAGAATCTAGTTACAATATGCTGAATCTCTAAGCTAAGTCAAGACTTAGGGAGAACCATATCTTTATCTCTGATATCTTTTTGTTGTTGGTCAGTTGTTTTATGTCTGACTCTGGGCAACCCTATTTGGAGTTTTCTTGGCAAAGATATTGGAGTTGTCTTCCATTTCCTTCTTCAACTCATTTTATATATGAAGAAGCTGAAGCCAACATGGTTACCCGACTTTCTCAGGGTCACATAGCTAGTGTCTGAGGCCAGATTTGAATTCAGGAAGACTCATCTTCCTGATTCCACCGAACTCTATACATACTACACCATCTAGCTGCCCTGATATGTTAGTAGTACCTTATAATGGGAGACTCTATAGCTTACTTAGCTTATACTAAAATCTATCACTGCAAGGATTCTGGGTCCCAGTTATGGCTCTACTATAAGGCAGTGTGACCTTGGGCAATTCATTTTTCAATTTTCTCATTAGCAAGTATCATACCTTCCTTGTAGTGAGAATCAAAGTAGTCTGTATAGAAGCATGTTGGAAACTATGAAGTGCTCAGCAAGTGTATTTGTTGTTATAATTATGTTTGTTACCACTGCGATGATCAAATTTTAAGATCAAAGAGCTCTTGAAAGCAAAATATTACTCTTTTCCTAGTCGGCACATTCCTTCCTCTAGAAAAGTGTTGAAAATTCTGGGAGTGAATTTGTTACCAGTATTTCTTCCCAGAAATGAGTAAGTCAACATTTGACTTGCATTTGTTAATTTTAAGTAGCCATGTACCTTATCTCTTTATATCAATAATATTATACTGTGATTACTATCTTTGTTGTTTCCATGACCCGTCCAAATGGCATTATTTCATAACATGTGAAAATTAGGTTGAATGAATGAAAAAAGCATTCAGTAAGTGCTTATTTTTGCACAAAATTAGCTGGGATTCAAATAAACAAAAGATGGTCCTTTTCTTCAAAGGGGTTTCCTTCTAATGGTGGTGGTCTCTCTGGGGAATTCCTGCGATGGTAAGGGAATACACGGAGAAGCCAGTTGACATATTGCTTCTAAAAACAGTTGTTTTTATTTGACTATTATCCTTAGAATAAGTGATGGATGGTTAGACAGTGGGGACAAACTTCTGGATACAATGTGGGGGCTTGGTCTTTTGCTCTGATCTCATTCTAAGTCTGGCCAAATGATGTGAGCTAATTGTGCTCCAATGATTTCTTTCTTCTAATCTAATGGATGGTACCAATGAGAGAGGACTTGGTAAGTAAATTTCATCTTTGATAGATACAGTTTTGCCTAAGCAATGTACATTACTGCCAACTGAGATAACACATGTAAATCACATAACTTCTAAAACATTCAAGTTAATTGTTTTTGTTATATCGTCATTACTTTAGGGACCACAGAGTATAATGGAGAGAGGCTTGAACTTCAAATTCCATATCTGACATTTACTAGAGTGACAATTGAAATGATCCAAAGGCTCTATTTTTAGTTTAAAAATATCAGTTTATTAAAATAGACCACTCTAACTAGGTGTGAGCTCCATCCAGTCCAAAAAGAAACCATAAAAATAATGGCTGGGTGAGAAGACAACGTGGCCGGCAGAGTGGTAGATCAAGCTTGAAGAAAAATCAGCAGCTGGGCAAGAGCAATGGGCTGAGCTGAGGAGTACCAACCAAAAAAAAGAGAGCCGACTTCCTGTGGTGCTGGGCAACAAGCTCCTTCTGTCATCACCTAGTCCCATCCAAAGAGGTTTCTCATTGGACAACAGCCAGACAGGAAATGAACTCAAGAGACTTCCTTCAGGAAGTGGCGGGTCTTCCTGGCCAAGACGGTCTCTTCTTTCCAATCACGCCAGGGCACTTCCTCCCCCAATATGGTGACTTTTCCGAGGTGACTTCATTACTTAAATGAGTCCTTTTTAAATAAAAATAGGGAACAAGTCTCCATTCTGCCAGTTTTTAGACAAAAGAAGGGAAGACCCAACATAACCTCTGGGAGAGAGAGCTTGGACCTCCCCCCTAACATTAAACTATTTGAACTTTAAATAGGGAGCAAAACAAAAAAAAATTAGGAAAAAAGAGGGCCAATTTGGATACAATTCAATATTAATTTTCCAAGCTAGCTTTATGAGTAAGGGGAAATAATTTGACCTTTCTGAGCCTTAAGTGGTTCTCTTAGAGAATAATTTAAAAATCTATCAGGTTGTAGTCTGCATCAGTGAGGGGAGTTACCATACTGGAAATTCTCACTGACAAAATTACAAGTTATTGTTGTGTTAACCTACATTGCCATCTGATATTATTCACACATATACACCAAATCCTTTTTTTTTTTTTAACCTTTACCTTCTATCTTAGAATCAGTTAGTATTGGTTCCAAGATGGAAGAACTGTAAGGGCTAGGCATTTGGGGTTAAGTTATTTGACAAGGGCCAAGTCACACAGCTAGGATGTGTTTGAGGTCAAGTTTGAACCCAGGACTTAATGTCCCCAGGTTCTCTGTCCACTGAGCCACCTAGTGGCCTTAAACAAAGAATCTTAAAAGTTGAAAGTTTTGAAGCCATCTAGTCTTATCCATATTTGCTTATGTCTTCTACAACTTCTATAAGTAATCCAACTTTTGTCTTCATTGGGACAAGGGGAGACTACCTGATACCAATATCCTGAGGTGGCCTATTCAGTTTTTGAATTTCAACATTTTTAGCTGTTTCAGCTCTTGGGGAAATTATCCATTGTTTCTATACCTACCCTCTGGGACCAAGCAAAGTAAGTCTGCACCTTTATCTATATCAGTGATTCCTAAAGTGGGTGCTACCACCCCCTGGTGGGTGCTGCAGCAATCTAGTGAAGCTGTGATGGTCACAGGTGCATTTATCTTTCCTATTAATTGCTATTAAAATTTAAAAAAAATTAATTTCCAGGGGGTTAAGTAATATTTTTTTCTGGAAAGGAGACAGTAGGCCAAAAAAGTTTGGGAACCATTGATCTATATAATATCCCTTCAGATATTTGATGGCAAGTATGAGTCATATCTAAGCCTTCTTTTCTTCCTTTATAAGTTATAAATGGGTTAGGATCTGTATCTATATCTGTGAAGGGAGCTTCCAAACTAAGATTTCCCTAGTTTTTCCTTTTATATATAAAATCTGTTTTTTTCCATCCTAGTCTGCCTTTTCTGGACATATTTCCTCTAGGTCTTTCTAAAATCTGATTCTCAGAACTGAATGTTGCTTTCCAGATTTAATCTGCCCAGAGGGAAATCCATTGAACAATTTCCTTCTTCATTCTGGACATTACATAATCTAAGATAACATTAACTTTTTGACTGTCATTGACTCTTGATTTATAATGATTTGCAATCCACTGAAATCCCAAGATCTTTTTCACGAGAATTTTTGCCAAGCAGTATCTCCCCTATCCTGTGCTTCCACAGTTGACCCACTCAGAAGACCCAGAAGACTATACTGAAAGGAGCTGAGAGTTGAGCAACTTGAATTTTCTGATCCTTAGTTTCCTCCTGTTTCAAAATGTTGGATTAGATAATTTTACCATTAGAGATGCAGAACTAAACAAGACCAAAGATGGCATTTAATCCATCTCAGTTTTGCAAATAAGGAAACAGGTCCAGGAGGTTAAATGACTTGACCAAAGATGAGTAAGGTCCTCTTCAGTTTCAACATTTTATGAATCTACCCCCTCCCAGTCTCTGTAATTGAAAGATAATACTTTTTTCACATTTATAAAATTCAATATTACATTGTGTGAAAATTCAGCTCTATGGTGCTCTTCTTCCTAGGTTGAAGAAATATTGTTCTAAAAAAATGCCTGTGGTTATCTTTACTCTTTGGGTCTCTTAATTTTACATTTTAAGTAAATGACTTGTTGCATTTCTTAAAGCTACATGTAATTTATGACATACTCACAATTATACATTGTGGTAATCACATTGGTATGGACGAAAAAGCAAATTTTGTTTACCAAAAGTTTTAGACTTCAGATATTAAAGGTGAGGCGCTGTATTTGCTTGATTTTCATATGAAACAGGCAGCTTCTCAGTTAGTAAAGACCCATCACTGATTTTATCCAGGGGATTGTAATATTGAGCCACCCTGGGTATTTCAGAGTTGTATCCTTTTTCACTTCTGAATGAATCAAAGCCACCTTTGCAGGTGAAATAATGCTTTACCTTGTGTGTACCGCTAAAATTCCCTGATTTTTTTTTCCCCTCATACGGAGGCAATAATCTATTCCTTTTTATGGAGTAGGGAGGTAAAGGAGAAGGAAGATGTCTGTGTGTAACGTGCTATGGGGCTCCCACGGTGGGACTGAGCAAGCAGGCTTCTGAATGCTGTTTCCCATAAGTCCCTGCTACTGAGATGTTTGCTTCACAACCTCACTAGCTGAGTTGCTTGCTATGAGAACACCGTCTTAGAGACATTAAGGAAATTAGTCTATTCTCTCTCTCCGTACTGAAGTGCGTACTTCCATCCTCATTTCCCCACTTGGCAGTAAGGCTAGGATGAGTGGTACCCTGCTTAAATCCTAGAGAAGACTCCAAAAAGATTAGCATTTTTTTTTTTTAGTATCTTGCCTCTAAAAGGAAGAAAAGGGGGGGGGGCAGAAACAATTGTTTCTTTTTAAAATTTTATCTTCTTGTTAAAAGGGAAGGTGAAGGAAACCATGAGCTCCGTTTATGTTCCAATGTGCAGGCTTTTTTTTCTGATAAGCAGCTGCCTGACAGGGAAGACTCAAAATAGTAGTTTTCTCTCCCCCCTCTGAGTAGCACTGAATGGTATCTGCCAAACAGATGACAAAGTACCTAGGGCTGAATCACATACAAGGAGAGCATTTTCAGCAGAACATAGGGCTAAACTATTGTAATTACTGTTTATAGCTGGCAGTGCCTGAGCAAGATAGGTCAGACCAAAGAGGAAACAAGTTATCGAACCTTAAAGAAAATGCTGTATATTAATTATAGGATCCGAGGGGGACGCGTGCTTCTCAGACATGCTCCAAGTTGCTTTTGAGAGCACAGTTCGTGTTACATTTTCTCTAGAGGGAGTGAGCAGATAATTGGGATTTCTTTTTCTTTTCTTTTTTTCTTTTCCTTTTTTCCCCCTCCCCTCTCCTCTTTTTTTTTAAACGACTTTGAACCTTCAGTGGATTGAAGAGAGAGAAAAATGGATATGTCTGACCCCAATTTTTGGACTGTTCTCTCAAACTTTACTTTGCCTCATTTGAGGAGTGGAAACAGGCTTCGCCGAACACAAAGGTAAAAAACGCTGTTGGAGTTTGCCTGGAGAGTGAATGCTTTCGTTTCTGAGGTCCCGATCTCAGTCTTCTTTGCCATGAAGTTTGTGGCCACTGCGGCTTTGTTTCCCAAGCAGCACTTTAAGAAAGTTTGTCGGGCTGCAAGGAAAACATTGATCACTTAAAGTATTATACCATCGTTACAGGTTTCATTGTGGGGCATGATGAGTGTGCTTGTCACAGTTGTGTTTCTCAGTCTGGGAGACATATGAGATGAATTGTGTGGAAAAAAGAAAAGAGGGAGGAGGAGGGCAGGAGGTTCCTTCTCTGACTGTATGCACCTCTGATCTGATAACGTGTATCCGTTTCACACAACCAGCCATCAGGACTTTGGATTCTCTTTGTAGAGTGTTTCAGAGGCTTCCCTGGATCAAATATTTGACCTTTATTTGAAGCAGATGTCCTATAGAGAGCTCAAGTTAGCTTATTTCATAGTGTGCTTAAAAAGGCAGGTGGACATAACTTTGCCGTTTTGTTTTTACCAGTTTGCTGACATTTGATATGAATACAAGGCTGGTCTTTACATTTCCTAGCATTTTCATCTTTGACAGAAGAGTTGTAAAAATGAAATTTGGGATTATAGAGTCAAAGAAGAGGATTATAGTTGAGGTATAGTTGTTGTTGTTTGGTTGGAGATTTTTAAAAAGTTTTTTCTTTTCTTTTTCTTTTTTATTTCTTCTGTCAAGGTAAAGCTAATGCCACAAGTGGCAAAAGTTCCAGTTTAGGTGGGTTGCTAGTGTGATTTGAGGAGGGAATATTTTGGGTACCTGAGAATATGGAGTGTTTTGTTCTTGCCATATATATATATATATATATAGTAGAAAATTAAGCTGGAATTTGACTTGATTTTTGTTGATTACCTGGTCAAAGAATTCAAATACATCTTACTTCAAAACTGACACCATTCATTTGAATATACACTAAAGTAATTTGTGGCCAATGAAGCAGGATATATAGGCTTATCAGATTTGGAATTTAATAAATTCAAGTTGTTCTCTATGTTACAATTTTCAGAGGATATTTTATTGGGCTGAGGGCATGCTGGGAGCAGACACAGGAACCTTAGCTAAATTATTTTCTTAGAGTACCTGAAACTTTGTACAGTAAAAATGCAGATTCAACAATACTGGGTATTGGGGGGGGTGTGAGGTGCCCAGTTTGTGGTTTTCTTGTTATGTCCATAACACTTTTACAGGGTCAGCTGCAGTACAATTGGACACTTTATTCTTGTTGAGGGGGAAAAAAAGTCATAAGATGTCCCTGAGAGATTTAAAATCATCATTTTCTTTTCAGTGATTCCCAGCACAACCAGACTGCAGTTCTAAAGCTGTGACTTTTAAATAACATCTCTGTGTTTTTGTCCTTCTGTCATGTAATATTTATAGAGAAGTTTCAACATGTTGATTTTCCCCCCTTCGATTTGAGCTGTGCCATTTAAGCCTTAAACCCATTGAGCATCTCACCAAACTGTGCTGATGTAGGTATGAATTGGAATTGTGTTGAGGCTGCCACTCTCCCAAACAGAAGTAAACATTGGAATTTCTTGTCTTTCCTTTGGATGTGTGCTTGCAACTTGCACTCTGAATTGGCACTGCTGGAGTCATAAAGCTCTGTTGTTTGCTTGGATCCAGTTCACTATCAGCAGCGTCTTTTCTCCCCCTCTTCAGGCCTACATGCTCAGACTTGGGACATCAGTAGGCTCTTTTTTTAATCTCCCTTTTACACCTGTTGATAGAGAAGCATTACACTGAGTCAAATAGAGGAAGTATTCCCTGAAATCCCAGGCAGTTTGGTTTCTGGCCCTTGGCTTTACATCATTATCACCTGAGGTGGGTGAGGTCAGTTCTGGTCAGCAGCAGTTTTAAGGCTTTGAAGAGGTAGTATGGTACAGTGGATAGGGCACTGGACTTTTGGGTCTGGAGGACCTAGGATTATATCCTACACTGGCTATTTATTAGGTATGTGACTTGTGACCCTGGGCAAGTTACTTAATGTAAAATGAAGGAATTGAACACCATTGCTTTTAAGGACTCGTCTAGCTTTAAGTCTAATTTATGAACGTGGCTTAGTTCTGTTCTTAGACTAGGGACTCCTCAGAAACTGCACTGTTTGGGCCCCCTGGGAAGTTGAAATAACTATTAGTGGGATCAGTATGTCTAAATCAGATTGAAACCTGTGGCAAAACCTCAGTCTCCCTTTCTCCCATCTCCATCCCCTGTCCAGAAAAGTCAATTTCATTGATGTTGATATTCATTGTGTCCAGTTTGTCTCTTTGGGATTCTTAGTATTAGGTGTATCTAGTGTTGCTACTGACTGGATTACCCTTCCCTCCTCCACTAGAGAGTCACATCCTGGTCTAGACCTGAAGGAAGCCCAAGAATTTAGGTAGAAATTTCCCTGGAGCTTTGGAAATTTCATCAAACTAAATAATCCAGGCTCCAGAAATTTAGTTCCTGATAGCCTTTCACCTTGATGCTTTGTTGTTGTTCAGTCAATTTGGATTCTTTGTGACACTATTTAGGATTTTCTTGGCAAAGAAACTGCAGTAATTTGTCATTTCCTTCCCCCACTCATTTGACAAAAGATGAAACTGAGGCAAAAAGGGCTAAGTGACTTACCCAGGGTCACACATCTAATAAGTGTCTGAGGCTAGATTTGGACTCAGAAAGATGAGTTTTCCTGACTCTAGGCCCAATGTTCCATCCAAAGCAACACTGGGTCATCCTCTTATTATGATAATTTAGGTGAATGAGAATGATTGGACATATTTCCTTTGCTTCTCAGAAGTAGGCTATTCATAGACTTCAACTTTTTTTACCAGTAGGGGTTCTGTGTTAGGACTTAGAAAATTTGAGGATTTTAGGATTCACAGGGTTTAGAAGCAAAAATCCTGGGAATGGTTTGCTGTTTCCTTCTCAAGCTCATTTTACAGATGATGAAATTGGGGCAAATTGCATTAAATAACTTGCCCAGAATCCTACAACTGTTCAATTTTGGAAGCTAAATTTGAGCCCAGGTCTTCTAGACTCTAAGCTAAGTACTCTTTCCACTATATCACCTATAATTTTCCTCCAAAAGATCACCCTGCTTTCATGTTTCTTATTATTCATGTTTTATTATATAGATCCAGAAAGATGTAGTTAATTCCTGTGCCAGTGGCAGGGTATGGGGGAATGTTTTGCTTTTCATCACAAAACAATCTACAATGCCTGGCATTCCCTAAAGTAATTAGCAAAATAAACCCTTTGTGCATATGAAACATTTCTATTTTGACAGTCTTTACTCAGAATAACTTCCTCAAGCCTTGTCCTCTTCTTTTAGTATACATGATTTATTTCTTTTTCCCTAGTTTTAATATCTGAACTGGTCACCCTAACAACTTTTAGTATATGTAAGCTCCAAGTTTTCTAAACTTCTCCTTTCTAAAGGGTCTCTCCCATTCCTAATGTTCCTTTTCTTTCATTTGTGTAGATATGGTGTCTGTGGATCTGGAGATATCCTTCTCTAGACAGCTACCACCCTTTTGTGTATCTCTTCTACCCAGATCTTGTTTCTTTCCCAGAATGCTCAGTATCTTTGCTTGACATACCACTTTGCATATTGTATTGCAAGCAAGCTGATTGCGCCATTTTTGGTATTGTGAATTTAAGGAGCTTCCCACATCTTTACCTTCTCCTTATCATACATGTCTGCTTCTGAAGGCCAACTAAGAGTGAAATCATACTTTGAGTCAATTAAATAAGAACTCAAGGACTTAAGGAAAGTCAAAGATGAAAAAGAAAAGAAAAATACTCTGAACTACTCAAATGAAAGGAAGGAGATGTCTTTCTTCTCACATTTAAAACATTATTACAATAGAAACCAACCCTGATGAACATTTTGTTCAAAGATGACCACTTGTTTCACCTATCTGATATGTTAACTCATCAACTTGTAGACCAAATTATTTAGACATTTTTAGAGATTCCAGTTTTTTATCTCAGAATTTTGTAACATAGTGAGGTTTTACTCACCATTGAATTTCAGTATTTTTGGAGCTCTGTTGGATAGGGCATCAGAGTTACTCTGGTCCTTGGAAATGGCAAATGGGTTATCTAAAGCCTGCATTCTTTAAGATTAGACCCTTCAGATTGAGAAGAGTTCCTGTACTTCCTGTCCTTCAGTTGGAGAGATGGTACGTCTTGCTCTTCATGCTATTTTGATCTTGAATAATGCTGACATTTGAGTTGTTCCCTTGGAACTTCTCATCTCATCCCTTTACCCAACCCTTCCCCCCTCCCCATCACACTGTTTTACCTCAGAGCACTCACATTCCACTGGAAATTCTCTCTCTCTCTTCCCCAACCCTCCCCCCCAATCCCCCCTTCTTCTCTCCCTTCTCTCCTCTCCTCTCTCTTGACATTTGCCATTTCCTACCTTACTCCCTCAGGGCCATCTCAGTTCAGTAGTTCAATTTGCTACTCTGGGGAGCAAACCTCTTTTGGGATGAATGGAAAAGTTAAGAATTAAACACATTATTTTTATTAAAAGAGTTATTACAATCTTTAATTGTTTATTTTATTCTATTCAACCAGATGCCCCCCAAAGCAATGTATATGACACATGACATGCTATATTTTATGCAAATTTGTATGATTTCTTACCTGTTCTTATCCTATATTCCCTCTATTAAATTATAAACTCGTAAGCATTGAGTAATGACTCCTATTATACTAACATCTGTGAAATACATAGAATGATGCAATGTACAGAAAGCTAACTTCCAAGCAGAGATATGCCAGTCAGGTGTGCTAGTTTTGATTTTTTAAAGTCCTTATCCTTCTTTCTTAGAATCCATATTAAGTATCAATTTCAAGGCAGAAGAACTATAAAGGCCTAAGTGATCCAGGTTAAGTGACTTGCCCAGTCACACAGCTTGGAAATGTCTGAGACTGAATTTGAACCCAAGACCTCCCATCTCCAGGCTTGGTTATCTATTCACTGTGTTGCCAGAGCTGTTTGTTAAATTTTAATTGATCAGTGTAAGATTTACATCCAAGAAATCAGCAAATGCTACAAAATAGGGCTTATTTTTGTCTAGCCTTATGAAAGTAGTGGAGAAAATGTTAGTAATGCAGATTAAATGTAAAAATGTGTCCCTCATATATTTTTCTTTTCCTTCGAGAAACTAGTAATTAAACATGTACCAGAAGCCACTGCCTCTAAGCCAGGAACAACAGCAACAACAATAATAATATCAACTAACATTTATATAGTATTTACTATCTGCCAGGCTCTGTGCTAAGTGCTTTACAATTATTATCTCATTTGATAGTCACAACAACCCTGGGAAGCTATTATTATCCCCATTTTGCAGAGGAGACATTTCAGAAACAAATAGGGTTAAATGACTTGCCCAGGGTCACACATCTAGTAAGTATATGAAGCTGGATTTGAACTCATCTTCCGGACTTCAGGCTGGCACTATTCACTGAGCCACTTAGCTGCTCCCAAGTTCTGCCTATTACATGTTACTGATTACACATTACTGGTTATGTAACCCAGGACAAGTTACTTAAGTTGGTCAAGTCTCTAAGACTGAATTTCAGAGAAGGTGCTGTGTTGCATAGGTTAGAAGAAATGTGTTCCGCATCTGGGAGTATTAGTGAAGTCAGAAGTCAAATTCCCATTTCCTTTTGTTCACATGGAGGGTTGCCGGGTGGTGCAATAGTTAGAATTCTGGGCCTGTGTGACCCTGGCCAAGTCAGTTTATTCTCTTTGCCTCAGTCTCCTCATCTCTAAAATGAGCTAGAGAATGAAATGGATCTTTGCCAAGAAAATCCCAGGAGTCAGACATAACTGAAAAACAACTAAATGGTAAAATTATCTACATGTATAACATGCAATAAATACTTATTAATTTTATCTACTTCCTTGCAGCTAAATTCTTTATATGTAAGTAGAGATAAAATGCTGATTAATGTTGAGGTGATAATGTTTGACCCTTCTATGACTTGGTCTTCTGGTTCTAGAATATACTTGTAGTAAAAGAACAAAGATTGTTTTTAGGAGGGGTTTTTTGGCATGCGCACACATGTGTGTGTGTGTGTGTGTGTGTGTATGTGTGCATGTGTACACCTAATAGAGCAAGTAATATTTTGGTTTGTCATGGATTTCTGAAAGTTGTAGCTTGTTGGATTAAATTGTCACTTAAGAAGTTATCCCTAACGGGACTGCTGGGGTTGGGTCAGCCATGGACTTTGTTTTCTGAGGGTTAGATACACGCTGGGGGCCAATCCTCTCAATTGTACCAGTCAGTACTTTGAGGTCCCACTTGCATTGAGGGATCTTGAATGATATGGATAGCTGAATCCTTACAGACTTTAAGATTTGTTTCACTTGTGTCCACACTGCTCCTAACTTTTGGCCAAATCCATAGCTTTAGGTGAAATTTTTCCTTGGTTTTGGTCTTGGATATAATCCTGTCAGGAATATGGAAAATAAACTTGGCCGATTTCCCACTACCCTCTTCCATTCCATCCTCCCCCTAACAAGAACTGACGGTTACTCCCACTCCCTTTTTGATTTCTGTAATTAAATGCAATAACATGACTTCATTGCATTTGCCTTCATGTGCATGTATCATGGAAGAAAGTATGAAAAGCAAGCATTTCAATCACCCCTCCCCCCACACGTTCCCCCAAATTATATTCTTTTATTCATTGTTGCTATCTTTCCTGTCATCTTTATCTCCCAAATTTGTAATCGTTTTCTCATCTTCCTACTTTCCTTGTTGACTGCTCCAAGATCCACCCTCATAGGGTTGACTCAACTCTATGACAACCATTTATGCAATAGCTCCAACGTTGATGGATTCCTGACTCTTCAAAACCTTTCCTCTGAAGAGAACCAACCCTACCCTACTGCTACTTATTGCTGTGTAGGGTTCCATGTTGGTTTCTTGGAGGCAGGAACTGAATCTTCATCGTCTTTGTTTCTGTACCTCTCAAACCTAGCATAATATTTGTACTTAATAGGATGGAGAAATGGACTAGACCAGATCTGTGATTTCATCGCTCCCCTCTTTGCAAATTATAATCTCTCCTCCACCTCTCCCTGTGCTTTGCCTAAAATCAAGTAGTATGTATAAGAGAAGTAATTTGAACCTAAGGCTTCTTGGAGGTTGACTCTAGCCTCTATGACATGCTTCATGGTAGAAAGATGGCAAAAAAGGAGCAGTGAACTTAGTGGGCTCTCATTAAGTAGTGACCAGATGAATGAAAATTCACTTATTGTCCTCATTTGAGTCTTTTCAGAATGTGGCTGCCAGGTTATCCTTACCTTGCTGGTCATGTCAGATTCAGAAGACTTGCTCTTACCTTAGGGCTCTGCCCCTCCCTGGATCTCTGCTCTCATTTCCTCCCACTCCTTGTCTCACTCTCTCTCTGCTCTGCCCAGGCCTGTTGCCTCACTGCCTCCTTTTTATCCCCTTTGCTTCTCCTCATTTTCTGCAGTGAGGACAGTTGCATAATAACTACATGTCTTGTGCTCTGGGGCCCTCCCCTTTTTTAGTTTCTTCCCAAAATTTCTATTTCATGGGACCCTACCTAAGGCTCCTTTTTTCCTTAGAGAGAATTCTGCCTTCCCACACTTTTAGGAAAGGTGGAAAAGAATCTAACCTTGAAAATTTAACAATCCTCTGTGCTTATGAGTTTTGTTTTGTTTTGTTTTCTTTAACAATCTATCATTTGCCTAAGAGGGTACCTGGCCAAGACTGAAGTGCTGTTATTGTGTCTGTTTTACCTACCTTTTTTAAAGCTCAACAAAGATGAATAATAACAGACGTGCACATTTTTGGAAAACATGCTCATACTTCCTGGTATGGAACCTGCAAAAAAGAGCTTATAGATTCGCTTTACCCCTCTAACTCAACTCCTTTGTAGAGAATGAAACAAAGACTATGTTACTGAAGGAAATTCATTAGAAACAAACTTTGGAATCTGGAGAATGCTGCACCTGGAGAGTATGGGCAATTCATTGTTGTAACAGGGCAGTACTGGGAGGTATGATTTTTTTTTTTTTAAACTCTCAAGGGACCGGGGATTGTAATGCTGTTGGATAAAAGGTAGAACAAGGTTTGCACATGTTTTTCATAGATTTTGCTAATCCTTTGGCCATGTGTTACATTTTGTGCTTACACCTAGTAACCA
This sequence comes from Gracilinanus agilis, assembly GCF_016433145.1. Classification (NCBI taxonomy): domain Eukaryota; kingdom Metazoa; phylum Chordata; class Mammalia; order Didelphimorphia; family Didelphidae; genus Gracilinanus; species Gracilinanus agilis. Next base: position 349,037,475 of record NC_058130.1, on the reverse strand, counting down.
GAAACAAGCAATATCTTCAAACAGGGCCAACAATCATTTGCCTGAAGCAAGAAGCCTTCTGTTTCTTGAACTTTATAATTGATAGGTTGTTGGGGGAAAGAGGTCATTTAAGTTCCTGTGTGGGAATGACCCAGACAGAAGGAGATTGAGGGAATGCTTGCTTGTTTCTGGAGGACTTAAAAGGTTGAAATGCTCCTCATTAAGGTACTGTCTTCTCAGAGGTACTGGACTTGCATTCTCGTCATTACCCTCTCCCTCTCCCTCTCCCTCTAGAGAGCTTGAGGATTTATCCAACTGTTTGTTGGAAACTTTGCCTTCTTATTTTCTGCTGATAGTCTTATTGAGTAACACCCTTTGAACAAATTTAAATTTTTTATTTGATCCTTAGATATTAACTCCGTCTAATTATAATATCCTACTAGTGCCAAAACACTCTTGCCTTCTCCCTCATTGAAGTGTTAGGGACTACTGATGGGGAATGTGGTACACATTATCAGGAGCTATGATTGCAAGAATTGATTTTTAAATGTATTTGATTTTAAATTTAGCAAAATATTAAAAAATAAAAAGATTATTTCTATATACCAGGTAGAGCATAAAAAGGTAATTTTATGTGAATCCATGAATTTCTATCCTTATACCTTGCCTTTTAAAATGTATATAATGAAATCAGTACATTACTTTCAAAACCATCCTGTTAATTCTTCTTTCTAAAATTCATTCTATTCTCTGTGCAGTTTTAAAAATGTTTTAATGGCTCTTCTCTCTAATTTTTTGCAACACTCTCTTATTCTCATGCTCTTTTCACTCCATATCTCAATTAAAATGATAAAAAGAGACCTGTGTCAACCAAAACAAAACACATTTTTTATTTTCTTTACGCGATTGTAGAACTAATTGTTCTGATTCTGCTCATTTTTCTTCTTCATTTCATACTTCCCAGCATTTTCTGAAATCACCTTTCATCATTTCTTATGCCAAAATAATATATTATATTCACAAATCATAATTTCTTCATCCATTTCTCAATTGATGGGCACAAATCCCTCACCCCTTAGATATGACTGTTTTTCTTTGCCTTATTTTCTTCTTTTAACACTCTCTACCTTTTTTTAGAATCAGGAAGTTTTTGTTTGTGACTTCTTCCTCTATCACTGTTTCCCTCTTAACCCCTTCTTAACTCTCTCCTCCCTATCCCCTCATTTTTATGTTGAGTTGCTGTATTTCCCTACCAAACTGTGTGTGTGTGTGTGTGTGTGTCTGTCTGTCTGATTCTGAGTCTGTATGTGTATTCAAACCTCCTTTGTGTAGCTTGGTAAAGAATGAAATTATATATGCATGTATTATTATGTAAATTATATACATATATGTGTGTATATGTATATGTGTGTATATAT